>NC_044268.1:2139339-2440270 GCF_003957555.1 Calypte anna
ACAAGCTGTTTATTCCTCTGTCCAAGAACAAAACTGTCAGATTTGTTTACAGTGAGATCTATTAAACCTTTGGGTAAACTTCTCAGAAACAAGTCAGTTAACATGGACACAGCAGGAGTACAAAGAATACTGTTTTATTGATCATGCTCTGTTAAAGTTCACCCATTTGTTCCACTTTCATGAGCAGAAACTATAGGTTAATTCATTTGGAACTGCAAGGCTAGAAAGTCCAGTTCTGGAAAATTTACTGGCCACTAAACAGAACCACACATGAACAAGAGTGTGTGCAAAACTGCAGCCAAATACTGATGACCCTGTTAATGATTCAAAACAAACCCACATGAAGTGAAGTTTATTCAGGAAATCAACTTGATTGAAGGAAAACAGGGGAATTTAATCCATGGGATTTCCTATGCACAGGAGAAGGGGCTGAGCACCAACAATCCAAGCTGCTAGGGAACCAAAAGTCATCAGTAAGAAAAAAGCTCAAATTCTAAGCTAATGAAACTTCATTTGATCTGAAAGGACCTTGAACTAGCAACATAAGGTGCTGCAAAGTGACCAGAGATCTAAAGAGATGAACTCTCAGCATTCCCCTTTGCTATGGAATCTGGAAGACTGGAAGTGGCACAAGCACCGCCCAGGATTGAGGTTCTTTAAAACTCTTTCTAGTATTTGCAGTCTAATGTGTGGCAGATACAATAGCAACAAACAGAGAGAGCACTCCAGAATTTCACATTCTGTGCTCTAGGAATAAAAAAATTCATAACTCAAAAGTGGAATTGAAAAGAATGAATTTATTTTATAAGACCTGGCAAGCTGTGATGTAACCAAACAATACAGAACACAGGAATTTCAAGGCAGAGACAAATTATTCTGTGCTGACAACCTGACAGAAGTGTAAAGAACTGCACTGATAGCAGCTTTCTCCCTAAAGTCAGCCTAAATTACTGCATTTGTTATTTCCACAAGGACTTCAGTTTCCCCAGAGTAAAACTAAACCAGAACATGGTTTACAGCCATATTTCAGTACTGTGATGCTTTTGTTTTTATCAAGTCACCTTTCACAGGCCAGTTTAAAAGAGTACTAGATCTCTACTGTAGTGTTCTCAGTCCCAGCAATTTTGATATCAATTGCAACTACTTGATTTGTAAACTAAACACTGCAGTAGAAGCCAAGTGTGTACCTAATATGGAATTATTTTTCTCAGGTCAATATGATAACACAAAATCAAACTCCGAGTTATGTGGGTCCTGCTGCTTCAAAGCCTCCTTAGTTGCAAGAATAGAAAAGAAGAGACCTGAACAGGTGAATGAATCTTGGAATATTAAACTGGTTTTCAAAGTTGTTAAGGAACCTCAAAAAATTGTCTCATAATGAATATGGGAATGTTGGAATCTATCCTGGGTAAGAGCCTCTGCAGAAAACACAGGACAGCTGTAAGAATACAGAACTTGATTTTAAAAAAACCCACAAATGCCAACCTAAAAAATAAAGCCTTTTTTCTTTCAATAGTGTTATAAACACTTCTATCACAATATAAAAATTTCTGTGAAGAAAAAAAAAAAAACCAAAAAACTGTTTCTGTTGATTTGCTTTGAATGGAGACCCCAAAACACATTTCACTGCAACACCACGTTCACCACACACTTGCTCCCGGCCATTTCTCCCTGACTTCCTCCCATGCAGGGACCGTCAGACCGTAGCTGGGGAACCAGCCTTGACACCACCCCGCCCAGGGCACCCCCCACAACGGGCCCAGAGGCCCAACCGCCCCGAGGCCTCGCGCTGAAACGGTCCCAGGCCGCACCAGGGTGCGACGACAGAACCCGAACCCCGCCGCAGGTCGAGCAACCGCCCGCACAGCGAGCCCAGGCCTGGGGTGGCGAATCCCCTCTCAGCAGCTCCCCTGAATCTCCCTCAGCCCCGCGGCGCCGCGGCCTGGCGGTTGGGCCCAGCCGCACCGGCCTCCTTCCCGCCGCCATTTTCTTCGCGGCGGCTCCTCACAGGAGCCTGCGCGGGAGGGGACGGAGAGGGGGGGGGGGGGGGGGGAAGGAAACGGCGGAGCTGCTCTGGGGAGAGCGCGGCGCAGGGTTTTCCCCCGCGGCGGCGGGGCCTGTAGCGATGCGTTTCGACCCCGTATCCCCCCTCCCGGGGCTTCCCCGCCCTCCCGGCCCTCCCTGAGGCCGGCACTTACGCGGAAGAACCCCGCGTCCATCTTGCCTCCTCCGCCTCCTCCTGCTCGCAGCGCGCTCCCGTCCCGGCGTGCACCGCGCGCCCGCGAGCCCCCTCGCACGCTCACCGCGCTCTGAGGGGGGAGGGGGGAGGGAAGGGGCGGAGCCCCGGGCAGCGCGAGGGGCCTCTGCGGCGCCCGCTGATTGGTGGGCGGTGCGGCGGAGGCTCGGCGCGCGCGCGGCGGGCGGCCAATCGGGAGCCGCGGTGTCCAGCGCCCGGGGTGAGAGGGGGGCGGCCGTGAAAAACGTCCCGCGGCGTCGATTCTCCTCTCGCGAGATTTTGACGCCCGGCCCCCGCCACCCCCGCCGAGCTCGTCGGCTCCGAACGCGCACGCGCTGAAGAGGGAGGGGGGAGGGAAAGGAAAGGGGCGCGCGCGTTTCCCGCTCTGTGGGCGGGAGGGAGGGGAGAGCGGAACCGCCTCAGCCCTTCAGCCTCTGATCTCCTCATCCCCTCATTCCCCTCATTCCCCTCATTCCCCTCATTCCCCTCATTCCCCTCATTCCCCTCATTCCCCTCATTCCCCTCATCCCCCTCATCCCTTCGTCCTCTCATTCCCCTCGTTCCCCTCAGCCCCTCATCCTCTCATTCCCCTCAGCCCCTCATCCCTTCATCCCCTCATTTCCCTTCATTCCCTTCATTCCCCTCATTCCCCTCTTCCCCTCATTCCTCCTCATTCCCCTCATTCCCCCTCATTCCCCTCAGCCCCTCATCCCTTCATCCTCTCATTCCCCTCTTCTCCTCATTCCCCTCTTCCCCTCATTCCCCTCAGCCCCTCATCCCCTCATTCCCCTCTTCTCCTCATTCCCCTCTTCCCCTCATTCCCCTCAGCCCCTCATCCCCTCATTCCCTCATCCCTTCATCCTCTCATTCCCTTCATCCCCCTCAGCCCCTTCCCGGCTTCACTCCCCTCCATTGCTGCCTCCTCACCCCATCTTGGAGGTTTCCTGGTTTGAATCCATGGCCCTTGGCTGATGAGGGCGCCCAGAAGATGCTGGGAGCTCTGTCCCACCCCAGCAGCCTCTGAGGGGCTGTGCTGCCAGCCTAGCGCCCTGCCCGCAGCCTCTCAGCTCCGTGGTGCCCGCTGAGCACTGCCCGGGCACTGGGTGCAGTGGGTTGTGTCTTGTTGCCCTCCTGCAAACTGTGCTGAGCAGTCTCCAGCACACCCAGCCACATTTTGGCCTCTCTTGTGCAAAGGAAAACTCTGAGGAGGGGCACGGTACCGGCTGAGAGGAAGGAAGAGTAAAGTCACAATTCACTTGGGCTAGTATGAATATAGCTAAAGTAACAGCTCTGGGTTTTACCCAAATAAACTCATGTACTTTTAAAAGGAAATACTGGGTTCCTTTAAGTAAAACTAGATTATACTTAAAGCACAGCAGCAGCTCCCTGTTCTCTCACCAGTCATTAGAGGCATCACACATGAGAGACAGATGTCTTTTGTCTTTTTGGAAAATAAATAGGTGACGGGATGCAGGAAAAGCCTGACAAAATCTGTACGTTTTACCTCCTTAGACTTACAGCAATTGTACCTCAGCATTTTGCACAGCCAAACCTGGGATCACCTGCAGCTCAGCTGCTGAACAGCCCTGGCACCCTGAAGTTGTAATAATTTACATACAAAGTTATATTTGTTCCTTTAACCTATGTAACTTTGTTTATAAAATAGAAGTATTAACCACAAAGTTATGTGCCAAAAACATTGTGTGACTGGGACAAATTGTAATAACTTCTGTTGGTTCATTCAACCTAAGTAGAAAATTTTTAGTGTATTTACTTATAAAGGCGAGATAGAAGGAGTGAAAGAAGATAAGGATGTTAACTGCAGAATGTACTTTAGAGAGAAAAGTACAAAATGTGACAAAATGCTGTTTAATCATGTTTAAACGTTCTTATAGACAACTTTTGTAGAAAGCGGTTAACCAAAACACAGGATGAGTCTGCATAGGAAGAATTAGTGTACAATTGTCTACCTGGACTTCAGCAAAGCATTTGACACCGTCTCCCACAGCATCCTCCTGAAAAAGCTGTCAGCCCACAGCTGGGACAAGAGCACCCTGTGCTGGGTTAGGAACTGGCTGGAACGGGCCCAGAGAGTGGTGCTGAATGGGGCTGCATCAAAATGGCGGCTGTGGTGTCCCCCAGGGATCAGTGTTGAGCCCAGTGCTGTTCAATATCTTTACTGATGATTTAGATGAGGGGATTGAGTCCATCATCAGCAAATTCACAGATGGCACTAAGCTGGGGGGGAGTGTGGATCAGCTGGAAGGCAGGAGGGCTCTGCAGAGGGACCTGGACAGACTGGAGAGTTGGGATGATTCCAATAGGATGAGGTTCAACATTCCAAGTGCCAGGTCCTGCACTTTGAATCATAGAATCATAGAATGGGCTGGGTTGGAAGGGACCTCAGAGATCATCAAGTCCAACCCTTGATCCACTCCCCCCGTGGTTCCCAGCCCATGGCACTCAGTGCCACATCCAGGCTCTTTGGAAAGATCTCCAGACACGGAGAATCCACTACTTCCCTGGGCAGCCCATTCCAATGCCTGATCACCCTCTCCAGAAAGAAATTCTTTCTCATCTCCAACCTAAACCTCCCCTGGCACAACTGGAGACCCTGCCCTCTTGTCTTGCTGAGAGTTGCCTGGGAAAAGAGCCCAACCCCCCCCTGGCTCCAACCTCCTTTCAGGGAGTTGGAGAGAGTGATGAGGTCTCCCCTGAGCCTCCTCTTCTTTAGGCTGAACACCCCCAGCTCCTTAAGCCTCTCCTCACGCTGTTCCTTTGTTCCATGCTGTTCCTGTTCCTTTGGCCACAATGACCTCATGGGGAGCTCCAGGCTGGGCACAGAGTGGCAGAAAAGGACCTGGGAGTCTGGATTGCCAGGAAGCTGAACAGGAGCCAGCAGTGTGCCCAGGTGGCCAAGAAGGCCAATGGCATCCTGGGCTGGCTCAGGAACAGCGTGGCCAGCAGGTCCAGGGAAGGGATTCTGCCCCTGTGCTCAGCTCTGGTGAGGCCACAGCTTGAGTCCTGTGTCCAGTTCTGGGCCCCTCAGCTCAGGAAGGAGATTGAGGTGCTGGAGCAGGTCCAGAGAAGAGCAAGGAGGCTGTGAAGGGATCCAGCACAAGTCCTGTGAGGAAGGGCTGAGGGAGCTGGGGGTGTTGAGGCTGGAGAAGAGGAGGCGTCCTTGACAGATTTCGAGCTTTCCCAGCAACATGGGGCTCACAGGGCCATAAAGGACAATAAATACCTAAGAAACTTTAAGGTAACTTTAAGTTGTGCTGTCTTGTCAGAGCAGAGACTCCCGAGCACCCAGCGCTGTTTTTGCTTGTTGTCGCTGGCTAATAAATTCTAATTGGTTTTTAATTGGCGTGTCCTGGTCAGTTTTTAGGACCTAAATTTATAACAAAGTGAGAGCAAGGAGGACGAGGCAGGTAAGTTCCTGCAATGCAGTAAAGTTGGCCACTTCATGGCAGGAGAAACACCCGAGCCTGCCAGCTGGAGGAGGACACCAGGTGGAGCTCCGGGCTCTGATGAAATCAAGTGGGTGAGGAACCCAGGAGGGTTGAAAGCTGCCTCGAAAAAGTTCTAGGTGAACAGGACTCACCGAGAAGTGAAAACCCAAACGTTTTACTAAGGTATTTGCCAGTGTCAAAGACAACCTGCAGTAAGAAGGCAAGGAACAAGATAAAAAAAAAACTAATTCTTGGAAGGCCCACTGCAGAATAAATATCGAGTATGGTGTAGAAAAAACTTGTAGGCAGCAGAATGGTGCTCTGGGGCACTGTGCCTCTGGGTGTTCAGCTTGGTATTAACTTGTAGAGCTTCATGGATCATCACTAATGAATCTGCATCAATCAGTCAATGCTGTTAGATTGCTTTTCATTTCCAAAGGGTCAGGGATATCTTTAATAATTTGCAGTATCAGGTGTTAGGGTTTTTTTAACCAGCAGGTTTTACCTGATAGCAAGTCCCTGCCCACAAAGGCAGCTTTAGCTTTTTCCAAAAGAGAGAGCTTTTTTTTTTTTTTTCCAAAAGGAGAGCTTTTTCCAAAACTGGGGGGCTGAAAGGGGAAGCTGAGTGCAGATCAGGTCCAATAAACACTGAAGCAGCTATCGTTAGAGAGCAAGGACAGCATGGGACCATTCCTGGAAAACTGTTAAATACATAGCAAATTAAATAAGCCTTACAGTGGTTGAGTAGTGGAATTAAAGTGGTTTGGGTTTTGTTTTCTTTTTTTCCTCAAGAAGGTGATTTTGCTTGGTCAGCATAAGCTCTGGGTTTTGCTGACTGGAGTCAGAGTGGCTCAGTGGGGCCTCCCAGGCTGAGCCAACATCAGGCAGATTTCCCTGGTAAAACAGCACACTTTGGATTTTTCAGGCTGAGCCACGGTGCTGTGGTCAAGGCAGCAAATCTCCTGCCAATCCCAGTGTTCTACCAAGCTACAACTGCTTATTCTGCTTCAGTGAAAGAAAATGAACATTGTTTTGAATTGCAGAGAGTGAAGAAGGTTTTACTAGGAGCAGGTCTGGCTGGTGATGTTAAAATAGAACAGCAAGATGGGGTTTATCTTTTCTAAAGATCTTGATTTTGAGGCAGTGGAACATGCTCAGGAAACATCCCTAGCTGTCCAGAGATAAGAACAGGAAGACAATTCCTTTACATTTTTAGGAAAAAAAATGAAAAATGGCACCTGCAGTCCTTTGTGAATTATTATATGTTATTCCTGCCACAAAAAAAACCCCCACAAACAAACAAACAAACAAACAAAAAAAAACCCTCCTCCCAAAAAATCCCAATCAACAACCAGGACAAGTAAAATATTTACAACAAGATTTAGAAACTTCAGAAACAGCTGTCTTAATATTTAGTTTGGAATTCAAACTCTGCTCCAGTTTCAGACCAAAAAAAAAATAAAATCGCAAAGTAATTGAATTTGGTTACTGCACACAAATACCAGCTAGTAAAAATGACCTTGGGGAAAAAAAAATTAGATCAACTTCTCACCCCAGTGCCTCACCAGTTTACTCTGGGAACAGTTTTGGGAGGGCCTGGTTTAAGGCTGTGACTTGGTGGCAGTCCTGGGGAGAAGCACAAAGAGAGAAGGACAAAAACCTTCCCATCTGTGATCAGTTCCTAGACAAGAGTAACTCTTCTCCCTGGAGGCCCCAAAGAGCAGTTACAATAACTTGACTTCCAGTTGGACTGCTTTACAAACTGGTTGGAATCACAGAATCCTAGAATTGGCTGGGTTGGAAGGGACCTCAGAGCTCATCAAGTCCAACCCTTGATCCACTCCCCCCGTGGTTCCCAGCCCATGGCACTCAGTGCCACATCCAGGCTCTTTGGAAAGATCTCCAGACACGGAGAATCCACTACTTCCCTGGGCAGCCCATTCCAATGCCTGATCACCCTCTCCAGAAAGAAATTCTTTCTCATCTCCAACCTAAACCTCCCCTGGCACAACTTGAGACCCTGCCCTCTTGTCTTGCTGAGAGTTGCCTGGGAAAAGAGCCCAACCCCCCCCTGGCTCCAACCTCCTTTCAGGGAGTTGGAGAGAGTGATGAGGTCTCCCCTGAGCCTCCTCTTCTCCAGCCTCAACATCCCCAGCTCCCTCAGCCTCTCCTCACAGGATCTGTGCTGGATCCCTTCACAGCCTCCTTGCTCTTCTCTGGACCTGCTCCAGCACCTCAATCTCCTTCCTGAGCTGAGGGGCCCAGAACTGGACACAGGACTCAAGCTGTGGCCTCACCAGGGCTGAGCACAGGGGCAGAATCCCTTCCCTGGACCTGCTGGCCACGCTGTTCCTGAGCCAGCCCAGGATGCCATTGGCCTTCTTGGCCACCTGGGCACACTGCTGGCTCCTGTTCAGCTTCCTGGCAATCCAGACTCCCAGGTCCTTTTCTGCCACTCTGTGCCCAGCCTGGAGCTCCCCATGGGGTTGTTGTGGCCAAAGTGCAGGACCCAGCACTTGGAATGTTGAACCTCATCCCATTGGAATCATCCCAACTCTCCAGTCTGTCCAGGTCCCTCTGCAGAGCCCTCCTGCCTTCCAGCTGATCCACACTCCCCCCAGCTTGGTGTCATCTGTGAATTTGCTGATGATGGAGCCCTCTGATGTCCTGGCAGTGCCTCAGAGCAGACACCCGGGACACAACTAATCCAGAGGGCTCTGCCCAGCCATCCATGTGAGTGCTTCCAAAGAATTCCAGACGTGTGTGGGAAAGAGTGGAGCTGCTTCCCAGATGCTCAGGTAGTAAAAACAAGAGTTTAACTCCTCGGTTTCTTCTTCGTTATCTGTGCTTCCCTATCAGGGCTGCTTTGATTCACATGCTTGAGACAATCTGCTGCTGGATGCCAGACACTGCTGCTGTGGGTTTGCTCCCAGTGGGCTGTGAATACCCTTGGGAATTTCTTTGTTGCATTACTGTACACCCACCAGCATCAGGCTTGCAATACAACATCACTTTTAGTTACTTTCTAGAATGAAAAACCCTCTAAAAATACTTGAAGCATTAGAGAACAAAGCATTTCAGGATGTGAAAAGCACAAAAGTGGCTCTCTAAAGCTTTACAGTCCCTTTGGATGCTCTGTTTTTCAATTAAAGAATTTCACAGGTTTTGTGTAGGATGAGGCATTCCAACACAACCCCAGTAATGAACCTAAAGCCCTTCTTGAGATGAGAGTGAAAACCCTCAGATACTGAGTTCATTTGGAAGTGGACAGGTTAGCAAGTTTATAGAGGGATTTTTAAAATACTTGAAAATAAAAAGGAACTTTTTTTTATCTCCAAAGATACGTGTGTGGCATTAGAAACACAAAAGTTGGGTAAAGATAAATACAGTTTTGATACTTCCTGTACTATCCATCATGTAGAAAAAGGAGTACAAACCTGTTTCACATCACTCACAACAAACTCAGGTTCAGCCTGAGCTGCAGCTTGCAAGTCCCAATTTTTCTTCCAGTTTCTCATCAGTCATTGTCAACCAGAAAAAGCCCAAACTGTCAGAGTCAGCAAAAGCTCCACAAAATCTGAGCATGCATCTTTTCTTCCAACCTTGATTTATTTGGTCTCTCCACACCCCAAGCTCTGTAAGAGGCTTCTGATGATTTGTATGCTTCCTTCAGTCATCTGACAACTGCCCAGACCTTTTATTTTTCTTCCCAAAGAGGGAAAGCAGGATGGTAGGTGGGAATTAACCATCTACAGACATCATCACTGCTCCACCTGCAGCATCACTTTACTGAGGTCTCCCATGGTAAATAAGAATTCCACAGGGAGGGTGGGTGTTCCCAGTTATCTGTTCTGCATGTGGATATCCACAGGGATGAAAGTCACTGTGGGATGCTGGGACAGGCTGGTGCTGTTCTGTCCCAGAGCAGGAGGCATTGCTGGTTTGGTGGCTTTGGGTTCCAGCTCCCTCTTCACTCTCATGTGTCTGCAAAAGGGAAAGATTGGAATGGTCACCAAGGCTGCTGACACCTCTGGGGGCCTTTCCTGTGGCAAGTACTGGGGAGGTTTCTCTAGAGGCAGGTTACATCATAAATCTACTGAACAGTCAATACTAGCCAGGGTTTCATCCCAAAAGTGCCAAATGGTGGGGCATTGCTTTTAGAGCTTCTAAGTCTAACTCAATGCCCTGAAAAATGGGAACTCAGTCTCCTCTTTGTCAGCCTTGATGCACACAGGAATCCCTAAGAGGAGCTTCCATCAAGCCTCCTCCAGCAAGAACCTCTCTCAGCTTCCTAGCAACTCAATCAGAGAACACTGATGGTGAGATTCAGGACACTTCAATCAAGCACATCATAATTTGGATTCTCCAAGAAGGCCAATGGCATCCTGGGGTGCATTAGAAAGGGTGTGGTTAGTAGGTCAAGAGAGGTTCTCCTCCCCCTCTATTCTGCATTGGTGAGGCCGCACCTGGAGTATTGTGTCCAGTTCTGGGCCCCTCAGTTCAAGAAGGACAGGGAAGTGCTTGAAAGGGTCCAGCGCAGAGCTACTAAGATGATGAAGGGAGTGGAACATCCCCCTTATGAGGAAAGGCTGAGGGAGCTGGGTCTCTTTAGTTTGGAGAAAAGGAGACTGAGGGGTGACCTCATCAATGTTTTCAAATATGTAAGGGGTGAGTGTCAGGGAGATGGAGTTAGGCTCTTCTCAGTGGTGACCAGTGATAGGACAAGGGGTAATGGGTGTAAATTGGAGCACAGGAGGTTCAAGTTGAATATCTGGAAAAATTTTTTTCCTGTAAGGGTGACAGAGCCCTGGAACAGGCTGCCCAGGGGGGTCGTGGAGTCTCCTTCACTGGAGACATTCAAAACCCGCCTGGACACGTTCCTATGCGAAGTGCTCTAGGTGGCCCTGCTCTGGCAGGGGGGGTTGGACTAGATGATCTTTCGAGGTCCCTTCCAACCCCAAGGATTCTGTGATTCTGTGATTCTGTGAAATGGTCTGTTAGGTCAGAGTGCACCTCCCAGGGATTTTAATTTATCTTGCCTTGTCTTAATGAAGAACAGAACTTTGCCACATACCTGTTATATGTCTTCAATGCAAGCAGAACCACTGTAAAAATAATAATGACTCCAACTACAATGGCAGCAACTATTGCTCCAGAACCTAGCAGGAAAGCAGAAAAAAACCCAAATCTTATTTGCAAAGCTGTCATTGTAGTGTTTGAAGTTTGCAAAGTTCAATGTCCACTTTAAAAAAAAAAAAAAAAGCCACCACCCCAGTTCTTACTTTGATAGAGACTTTCTTCTTGAGACTCTGTGGTCACGTTTACTGAGAAGTGAGTGTTAGAGATGGGTGGTGTGGCTGTCGTCATCTTGATTCAGCTACAGAAGGGAAAAAGAAGAATGAGTTCATAAAATATTAACCCAAATTTGACAGTGCTCATTAACGATTCTGAGCTAACAAAGTGTCACCAAGTGTCACCCCTCAGTGAATGGGGGGTACCTCACAGTGGTGAAAACCTGGCCCTGCTGAAGTCAGTGGAAAGTTTGCTACAATCTAGTCCAGAACAATTTGCATTAAAACACACACTGCTGAGTATTAATGGCAAAAAAATAAGATATAAAGACAATAATGCACTGCTACCTAGGTATTATTGCTGGTATAGAAGTTTAGAATAAATCTATATTTTAAAATGCTTTAGGATTTTAGATGATCATTTCAGGTTGAGATTCAGATCACTGAGCAAGTGTGTGGGAAATATCCACTTAAGGAAAAGCCAACACAGAAAGGTTTAAAATCTCATTTATACAATAGAGTTTAAAGTAGCTTCATTCATCTAACATGGAGAAAGAAAAAAATTTAACCACCTAACCTGAAACTCCAGAATTCCATGACAAACACCAGTGATCCAATGACAGAAAAAACATTGCAATGGGACAGACAGAAAGCTCAGGGCAGCTCCTCGCTCATCCCAGTGTCATTCCAGGGCTGTTACTGGAACTGAAAGGGAATAGCTGGAAATATGCTGGGCCCTGCAGTTTGGTAGGGTAAAACTGGAGACCTAGAAAGAGCTGCCTGTATGGTTACTGATTTTATGAGAGTTTTCCAAATGTTTTCTAAATGTGACCAGTAACCTTAGCCATTAAAAGACTCCTTCAGTCCTAGAAGGGTGTGAATGCCACTTCAAACCAACCTCTGAAACCATTTCAGCTCCTGCCTTCAGAGAGCTAATACCCTCATTGCAAATTAAATTATTCTTCAACACCTGATATGGGAGTTGAGTTTCCCATTTTATCTGTTGCCCAGTATCACCAGTGAGAGCTTTGCTCTACTTGGTTATGCTCCGTTGGGATCAAATTATTGAGTGGATAGAAATCAGTCAGTAATAAAAAGAACTGGAAGTGTGAAATGCAGCCTCCCTTCCCTGCCTCCTTATTTAAGTTTTCCTCCAAGTTTCTGCAATGCAGCATCCAGCACATAAATAAAACACATCTAGTGGCAGGGTACAGCTTTGGGAGGCAAGGAGGACAAAGCTCTGGTGGCTCTTGGCAGGCAGGGTGCTGTTTTGGGGTGGGGAGGCCAGGAGCTGAGTCAAGACCTTTTCAGCCTGGAGAAGAGGAGGCTCAGGGGAGACCTCATCACTCTCTCCAATTCCCTGAAAGGAGGTTGGAGCCAGGGGGGGGTTGGGCTCTTTTCCCAGGCAACTCTCAGCAAGACAAGAGGGCAGGGTCTCAAGTTGTGCCAGGGGAGGTTTAGGTTGGAGATGAGAAAGAATTTCTTTCTGGAGAGGGTGATCAGGCATTGGAATGGGCTGCCCAGGGAAGTAGTGGATTCTCCGTGTCTGGAGATCTTTCCAAAGAGCCTGGATGTGGCACTGAGTGCCATGGGCTGGGAACCACGGGGGGAGTGGATCAAGGGTTGGACTTGATGACCTCTGAGGTCCCTTCCAACCCAGCCCATTCTATGATTCTATGATTCCAACCAGTTTGTAAAGCAGTCCAACTGGAAGTCAAGTTATTGTAACTGCTCTTTGGGGCCTCCAGGGAGAAGAGTTACTCTTGTCTAGGAACTGATCACAGATGGGAAGGTTTTTGTCCTTCTCTCTTTGTGCTTCTCCCCAGGACTGCCACCAAGTCACAGCCTTAAACCAGGCCCTCCCAAAACTGTTCCCAGAGTAAACTGCAACGGAGGTTCAAGGGTTGGACTTGATGATCTCAGAGGTCCCTTCCAACCCAGCCCATTCTGGGATTCTATGATTCTAAGACCTGGTGTGTGCTTGGGAGGCTTCGCGAGTGGATGGGTGAGAAATGAGAGATTAGAAACCAGCAGGAAGGGAAACAGTCCCTGTCTGCCTGGGTGTGAAGGGTCAGAATTGCCAGGTCGATTCATCAAATACTCTGATCCTCTCAAGTTAAGAAGGTTGGAGGTTTTTGGTTCATTTTTTTTTTCTTTAGAAAAACAAAAATAACTCTGTCTTGAATCTGTAACTGGGTCATTCTCCTCCGACTGAATGATTCCTTTGTTTAGCTGGGGCCAAATTAATTCAGCAACATGATCAACTGTAGTTATAGATCTTTCCATGCTGACAGAAATATTTTGTCTTTAGGGTTTGCTCAGCCTTATTGTATAGCAGAGATTTACACAAGCCTTGGAGGAACATGTGAGAGGCACCAAAGTTGGGATGTGGCTCTGTCACCATCCCTTCCCCCACAAATCCATTTGAAACTACGTTGAGGAAAATCCTGCAGTGGACAACCAGAGGCTGGAGGGACACACTCAGGGGAAGCTGAGCAGGTATTCTGACTATGGACATGGCTCAGAAAAAGCCACATCTGACTTGTACCTTGTGCTTCTGGCTTGGAGAGGACAAATCCCAGATTTACAGGAGTGTTTTGCTCCTTGTCTGGCTACTAAAAGAAAAACCCCAAATAAAAAAGGCTGAATAATTTCAATATTAAGCCATGTAATATTCATACCTACTAACCTCCACCTTGCTAGTGATGAACATGAGTCACCTAGAACCAAAATATTTTCATTGTTGTCAGTGAAACTGCCTATTTACAGAAGGCTTCCTTTACCCAAGAGGGTGTAACAATCTAAGCTGCAATTTTAAAAATCCACCCAATCTCTTCTTTGGTTTTCCTGCATTGTGAAGCAATTGAAGAGGTTCAGGTTTTGTGTCTCAGGCTGGGGTGGGAGTCCTTGATTCTGCACCTTGGTTCTGCTGCTTTCCCTACACCAAACCTCTGCTCCATTCTTCCCCTGGGAAGCAGCAGGGTTACACCTGAACAAACCTTTGGGACACAGCAAAACCCAGAGGAACCCACCCAGGGTTGGATCCTACAGGGTTGGATTGCAGGCTGGATCCTGCTCTCTTTAGAAAAAACATTTGGAAAAACAAGGGTGCTCACAAAAAAGCTGCACAGGAGGGGAGAAGAGCTGGACTTTGATACAGCAATCACAGGACATTCTTTCTTTATGACACACCCTCTGCACACACACCTGCCCGGGGGTTCTGAGAGCCACAAATTCAGTTCTTGAGCCATGGGGTGGAGGCCCAACACTGCTGGTGACTTTTTCATCCCCCTGTGATGGGGCTAGACATGTTTCCATCAAGTGAAGCTTTGGGCATGTTTCCATTTCAAACACCTTCACAGATAGAGCATATAGGTTGTTTTGGCAAGTGGTAGCAATGCCCCTTTTGATCCAACCCTGCTGCCCTGCTGGAGCTGAAGCTCATTTCCAGCGAGCTGGGGATCAGAGCTCATCTGTCAAGCAGCTCCTGCAGCACCTGGCAATTACAGGAGAGGGGCAACAGGGAACAGAAGGGTTTGTTTGAGTTTTTCCAGGAGAGCTGGACTTGGAGAGCCAACTCCCTGCCAGGGAAAGCAGGTGCTGGTTAAGAAGACACAGAGATCCAGTGCTTTGCCACCCAGAAAAAAAGGTGGTCTTTGCATCAAGCTGTGCTGCAGGCTATAAACTAGACACAGGCAGCTATTGTTTCTCCAGTAGTAACATTAATACTGGTGTTGACCCAGAGGCTCAATTAGAGAATTAACAAATCCTGTCAGCTGCACTGCTGCACAGATAATATTTTCATTTTATATTGTGGCAAAACACAGGCTGAAAACCAGGTGATTTTTTTCCCAGAACAGTCTTATATGATCAAAAGGCCACTGAGGGCTGAACTTAACATTAACACTACCAGGGTGCAGGAGCTGTACAAGGAGATGCAGCTCCTCAGAGACATGAAGCATTAATTCCAGTAAATAAATGCCAAGATGTCATCCTAGAAGCCCAAGAGACAGATCCTACTAACTAAGAGGGGGGAAGATCTTCCTACCAGGTGAGATGTGGTTGTCCTGGCAGTTGATTGAACTTCAGATTCATTCTCTCCTGCAAGAATTCCACATCCAAGACCCATCACCACCCTTTCTCTTGCAAAAGCAGGGACTGAGGAGCCAGCTACTGCCCACCTCCACTTTGCCAAGGCGCTCAGTGCTAGGATGTGCCTGTTGGAGGCTCAGCTCAAAGCATCTCATCTCAGCACCCACATCACCCTGAGCAGCAAACTAACTCCCATCCAAGGGAGAAGTTAATCCTAAATCTGGAGTTTCTCTTTCTCCCTAAAAGTGACGAGACTCAAGAACCTGGCTTGCAAGCAATCCCAGGAGGAAGAGGATGGATGTTTCTGCTCCACTCCTGTCTCCACCCAAGCAGCCTGACCTGCCCTCTCTTTGCACTGAGCTTTGCCTTGTTAAGCACAGCAAACACCAAGTGGTTGGGACCTGCACCTTTCATTGCTGTTTTCAAGCAGCAGGAGAGAATCAGTCAAGGCTTTCATAGCACAGCCTGGCAGCAGGGTTATATTTAAGTCACAAACTCAGCTTCAGCTCTCTGTGAACTGGCAAACCATCCACCTTCCACCCAAACAGCCTCACGCTCCCACCCTCACCTTCCAGCAGCTCCATGAGCCATGAGAAGCAGGAACGTCACCAGGGGGTTGAGGCAAGCTGTAATTTCAGAAAGTAATAAAAACACAATGTGCTTCAGTGAGACCTGGATGTGCCTGAATTTACCCTGTGAGGCTCTAAAGAGGGAGGAAGAGGGAAAAAAAAAAAATAAAAAGAAACCCCAAGGCCAAACGGGGCTGGCTGGAGTGAAGGCAGAAACGTGGGCTCAGGAAAACAACCCAGCTCTGTATGGAGCCTGTGTCCTGCTGTCAAACCTGCTGGTTTGGAACCAGAAACATTATATATTACTGCATTGTTTAATTTACAACTTGCTCTGCAGAAGCTGCACATAAAGTCTCATTTTCCATTGAGTTTGCTCTTTTTTTTTTAACCCCTCTATGAAAGATTCAAGTATAGCAGAAAGCTGGGCATTCCCAGCTGGACTCACTGTCCTTTACAAACTAAATTTAAAAAAGCAGCAAGGGGAAGGCAGCTGCAGCAGGACCTGGTGTCATCCTGAGGGGAAGAACAAGACAAATGAAAGCAGACAAGAGCTGGGAGAGCCATTTTAGGCTCCTGAACTGAAAACTGTGGGAATGGCCAGGACTGCCCAGCAGGGTCCAAAGCTGGAAACAAGAGCATCAGGAGCCCTGTGCAAGGTGACACTGTGCTGCCAAGCCCTGCAAACCTTTACAGCCACCAGCCATGGTCAGGTCCCACCTTTGCTCCAAACCTTTATGTAAGCATTTGTCTCAGGTTCTGGCACGAGCTCTCCAGGTTTCACTCTTGTTAAAGCACATACTCAAAGCATTTCATTTCCTTGCCAAGACAGTTACACAAAATGCAGGCAGCTCAGCACAGTAGCAGCACCAAGTAAAAAAAAAAAACACATTTCTACCTGCGTGGCTTATGTCTTGAGAGGGGCTAAAACCCCTCAGCTCACCCAGATGACAAGAAATGAGGAAGTGCAGACAGGTCCCCAGAAAGAAATGTCCTTGTTTTGAAAGCCCTGCCTGGAAACTTGAACCAGAGAGATTTTGTTGTTGGCTTGCCCAGAAGCAATGTCTAAACCCCACTGCGAACTGCAGATTTCCCAATTTTCTAATTTTCTGCCTTAAAATTCTGGGCCACACACGTTTCTCATCTCCCTCTGTGTGAATGCACTTATTGATGGGAATAAGTCACTGCACCACGTTCAGCAAAGTGCATTCACATCCTAAAAACCACTCCAGATCCTTCAGGGTAGGACTGTCCATGCTGACAAGACAGGATATGGAAACAAAACAAGCTGGAGGTATTTTCCCACTGGTTACAGGCCAGGATCTAAGGGACACTTGGATTAGAGGACTTGTTTAGACCCTTGTTAGGTACATGTCAGAATCAGGATGTCAACTTAAAATGGAAAAAACCTCCATGCCACTTCCACACTGTTGAAGTTCCTGCAGCTCAAAGCTTGCTCTGCTCCAACAAAACCTCCACTCTTCTTCCAGAATTATTCAGTGAGTCTGTCAGGTTAAGCTCAGATGCCTGTTGTTGATTTTTTAATTTTTCAAGCACCCCAAATCCCCTTCTTTTTCTGACAGATATTGGATGTATCATTTAGAGCTTCCCACCAGCTGGTTGTCTGGGATTTCTTCACTGCTTGTCTAAGTTTCCAGGCAGACCTGTGGAAACTGGGATCTATAAAACCCATTCCATCCAGAACTCCTAAATGCTGAGATTTTAAACTAATATATCACCCCAAATAAAAACTGCTCTGTTTAATGTGCTGTGATTATATAGCAAAGCTCCTTGAAGGAAAACTACAACAAACCATTTGGTTCAATGGTTGCACTTGCAGAACCTGGAGTTACTTCAGTACCTGGATCTGAAATGATTCATTTCAGAAATGGAATAACATTTTTAAAACAAAACTGTCATTTACATGCAATGCACGGATGATATAGCAGATAGATATATCATCTGATTGATTAATTAATTAATCAGATAGAGAGACCTGGGAGCAATTTTGCAGCTTATTTCTGAAAGGAATGCTAGAGGTTTTCTTTCAAAAGGTTGTCACCTTTTTAAAATTATTATTAGCAGGCTCTTGTTCTGTTTTTTTTAACTTATGTGTGTACACACATGAGATGCTAAATTAACCAGCTCTGAGGGGTGTAATCAAGAGCTGGCAAACAAGAAGTCTCATGGGATCCACCTTCATATAACAGAGTGGGAAAGATGGGATACACTGCTTGGTCTATTTTTTTTTTTTTTTTGGAGAAAGGATTCCTTACTTTCCAACCACACAGAACCACATCTCAGGACTTCAAGCAAAATAACACAGAGACTGAGGACACTGATTTCCATGTCCATGGGGTGCTCTCCAAGGCTCTGGCTGTGTCAGGAATCTCTCTTATTTTGTCCCTGCAATCAGGAAAGCTTTTTCTGACTCTGCATGAGTGTGGCTGCACATCTGGGATATCTCCCACACTTTCTGGAAGGGATTGGATGCACTTCTGTTATTACATTTTGCAGCAAGTTGGTATAGAGATACCAGCACATCCCAGAAATGCTGTGTCTGTGCTAAAGTCAGTTCTCAGGCACACAATTCAGCTGGGAAAGTCTACATGAGGGACAGCCAATTCAGAGCCCAGAACTAAGCCTGAGGCTGAGTCCCAGCTCATCTGGATTCAGCAGGAGCTGGAAGCCCTCTCCCATGCACAGACGTTTTAGCAGAACCAGGTTTCTGAGCAGCAGCTCCCACCAGTGCCTGGCAACACACTTAACTTCTGATTTGGGAATGAAAAATGCAGGCTGGTGGATCACAGGATTCACCACAGCAATGGGGGAAGAAAATCCACCTGCACTCACACATTGAAAACATTACAGTTCTTGTGGCAGGGGGAGCAGCCCAGATCCCACCTGGGCATCCCAAACACCACCCACTCCAGACTCTGGACTCTAAGGTGGCTCTAATCCACTACACACCAGTAAGGTCCCTCACACCCTGTGTATTCCTGGGAGGTGGGGAGCACAGGAGGGAAGGATGTGTAATTAGCAGTTAAATATTATCCAGGAAAAAAATAATGATCCAGAAAGAAGACAAAATTTCCCCCTGTGCTCAGTCCTGGTGAGGCCACAGCTTGAGTCCTGTGTCCAGTTCTGGGCCCCTCAGCTCAGGAAGGAGATTGAGGTGCTGGAGCAGGTCCAGAGAAGAGCAAGGAGGCTGTGAAGGGATCCAGCAGAATTCCTGTGAGGAAGGGCTGAGGGAGCTGGGGGTGTTGAGGCTGGAGAAGAGGAGGCCCAGGGGAGACCTCATCACTCTCTCCAATTCCCTGAAAGGAGGTTGGAGCCAGGGGGGGGTTGGGCTCTTTTCCCAGGCAACTCTCAGCAAGACAAGAGGGCAGGGTCTCAAGTTGTGCCAGGGGAGGTTTAGGTTGGAGATGAGAAAGAATTTCTTTCTGGAGAGGGTGATCAGGCATTGGAATGGGCTGCCCAGGGAAGTAGTGGATTCTCCGTGTCTGGAGATCTTTCCAAAGAGCCTGGATGTGGCACTGAGTGCCATGGGCTGGGAACCAAGGGGGGAGTGGATCAAGGGTTGGACTTGATGATCTCTGAGGTCCCTTCCAACCCAGCCCATTATAGGATTCTATGATTCAAATGCCTCCAGGCACCTGTATGAATCTCAAGGCAGGGAGGCTCAGGAGGGAGGGTGACTGAGAGTCAAGGTGACAAATTTTAGAAACCAGCAACACGTGCACTCAGAGGGAAAGCAAGAAAATTCATCTGAGCTGAACCTTTGGCTGGAACCTGGCAGCCACCAGTGGCATCATCTCATGCAGCCCTCAAATCACACTACCTGAGAATTTGTGTTCAATGTTTAAAGAAGTCCCAGCAAATGGCATGTTGGTGGTAAATTGAGGGGATCTGGACAAATAAACCATACAAACACACAGAAAAAAAAAGCACCTCACCCTTGAGGACATCCTGCTGCTCTCCATGCAGCAGAAATTCCCCCCTGCTTTGTGCATGTAAAGCTCTAGAAAAAGCTGTTACTGCAGGGCTCATTTCAGCTCTTCAGCAATCCCTCTGGAAAATTGTCTGCAGCTTTTCGAATTAAATTAAAGAAAATTAAAGGAAAAAAAAAACCAAAACGTTGCAGACTCAGCAGTGGTTTTGCAGAAATGATCTCCAGACTCTGCACCTTGCTGGAGCTGCCATTTATTGTAAAGCTGGAGCCTCCCTGGCCAGTCCCTGCTGTTCTCAGAAGCCTGTGGAGCAGTCACTTACCCAAGGGCAGGAGATGCCAGGAACAATCCGAGGGGGAAGGGAATCCCATGGAACAAGCATCCAGAGCTCACAGGGTGACCCAGAGCAGCTGCCTTCTGTGTCAGAGAATTTCTGACAGTTTCTCTGCACAAACCCCAGAGCTCGAATCCACACAGCTCCTACCTGCTGGGCATTTCTTGTAGCTTTTCTAAAGACAAATACATTTGCTAGGTCAAGAGTTTTGAGACTTCTGTTACAGATGGTGAAAGAAATAGGGAACTTCATCTTTCCAAGTCATTATTTGGGTTTTCTGTTTTGCTCTGAAGCTGTGGTGGTTCAGCTCTGCAGGGACAGGCAGCCCAAGGTCCCTAGTGCTGCTGTGCTGGGGTTATTCCACCCTCCTCAGCCTGAGCACTGCCAAATCCTACCCTAAATTTAGCACCTTCTCTGCAAGAGGAGCAGTTAAGTGCTGATGTTAGGTGGGATGACTCCAGGTGTGTGTTTGGGCCAGGGGCTGTCTCCATCCAAAGCATCCTGACTCCAGGCCCCATGGAAATGAGGTTATAATTTTGTTGCTCCATAGGGGTGGTTGGGAAAACATTAAGCTATGTATGGCAGTGGGAAACTGGGTGACTCAGACATCCCAGCAGCTTTTTTTTTCTTGCTTTCCTCATCTGTGATCCCCATTCATGCCTCTGATCATCTCTCCCTGCAAGAAGCTTAGCAAACACCATGGCTTTTGGCTGCATTTCCCAATTCTTGTGACTCAGGAAAAGCAGAAAGGCAGCACAGTCATCCCCACCACACTTTTTTGATTCTCCTACATGCCCAACAACAGGCCAGGTCAATCACTCACCAGCCCCCAACCAAACCCCCTCTCAGCACATTGCTCTTCAGCAGCACTGATCCCAGCACATGAGCACCCAGCACCTGAGGTGCCATCCCAAAGAGCAGGGACTGCTTTGGGGAGATGCCAGCACCCTGCATGGGTGCTCAGCATTCATGGATTTACCCCAATGAGCACAGCAGCTGTAGGTGGAGGTGCTTGGCATACCACTCACAGGCTTCTCCAGCTCCCTGTGTTCACTAAATCCTGACCAATTCACTGTTCAGTGCCATAAAGTTAGAAGAAGAATTTAGTGTAACTAATTAAAAGTCACACTTTCAGCAGCAGCCAGATAGGAGCAAGGCTGGACTGGAAACCCTCGTGAATAACTGCCCACAAGGGAGCCAAATCTACTGCCAGTTGTGGGTTGGAGTTTTGGGACTCTTGTCCTCTGCCTGCAGCTTAGTGTGGGGTACAATGGGCTCCCCCAGCTACTGGGCTGGATCTCCTGCCATTCAAGCTGTTTATTCACAGCTTGTTATTACTGGGACATAAATCCCAATACTGCTGTAAGAACCTCCACGAGTTTCGTAACCCTCAGGTTTTTTCTCTCTTCAAAAATACAGAGAGAACTCTGTGAGCAATACAGAAAATGCAGCTCCTTACAGTTTGCAGAGAGCAGGAAGAAAGAAAAAAAAAAAAACAAAAAAAGCAGTGTGAGATTTTTCAAAGCACTGCAGATATAACTTGGTGAATCCAGGAGGCACCTTCCCCTCTTCTAAGAGCACTGTGTAGGCAGACTCAGGGGCTGTGTAATACTTTACACCTGATCCTCCAGAACTGTTCAAACCTGGATCCACAGCCTGGTGACCTGACAGCCACTGTCCCAGGGCCATGAAGTCACTGTCACTCTGCTGCCCTTGTCTGCAAGAACCAAACCCTGCTGCCCCAAAGGCTCCATGATGGATCATATCAGCTAAAATCGCTTACAAAAATACTTTGCCTCCTTTAGCAAGGGCTTCCCGGGGCATTAAGTGCATTAATTACCATGAAAAAACAGAAATCACAGCTCAAATCTGTCAGCAACTTCAGCCTCTTGCCAAGTCCTGAGAGCAGGCGAGTTCTGTTCTGTGCTGGAGACACTCAGCAAACTGGAACACAACCCTCCAAGGTTTTTTTTTTTCCTGTTAAATATTAGTCTGCCAGCCCTTCCCAACACACTGCTCAGCAGAGTTAAAACAAAACGAAAAAAAAAACCAATAAAGAAAAGGACAAAAAAAGAAAAAAAAACGAAACAACAAAAAAACCCAACCAAAAACCAAACCACCAGCAAATCTTATTTGTGGTGCTGGGGTTGAGTGAAGTCAGGACAAGAGATTCAGCACATCCCCAGGACACTGCCAGGGAGAGAAGAATCTTTCAGCAGATGTACAAACTTCTCTCTGGGAGGAAACAGCTTCCCAGATCAGTTCCAGTTCCTTTACATTCAAGGTTTCTAATTAACGAAGCAACAGCTAAAGCAGCAGCCTGAGCAGAAAACCTCCGAGTTACCCATAATAGAACTTGGCTGCACACAGGCACATTTCCTGCACCTCTGTACAAACCATTTGCCCCTAAACCCGGAGCAACCCCATGAAACCCCCATTCACAGCCATCTCGCTGGCAGCAGAAAGCAACGGGGAGCAGGAAAATAAAATTCATATCAATTCAAAATACAACTCGTGGATACTCAGCCCTCCTCAAAGCTTCTCCTCCCCCCCCCCCCCATTCCCGCTGCCCGAGCTACTCACGGGGGGATGCTGCAGCTTCAGGACCTCATCACCACCTTCCGATGTCCCGCAGAGGAGGCGGAAAACGGGGTCCCCCCCACCCCTGCTTCCCGGAGCAAGCCGCCCGCCGTCCCGCTCCTTCCCAGCCAGCCCGGGGGGAGCCAACGGGCAGCCGGAGCCGGTACCGAGATCCCGGCTCAGCCAGCCCAGCCGCAGGTGGGTCTCCGGAACCGCCCAAGCCGGCCCCCAGCACCGCCTCCCCGGCTCGGCAGAGCCCCGGGTGGGCCCCGCAGGCACCCGCCTCCCGGAGGGGCTGAAAAAGGGGGAAAAAAGAAAAAAAGGGGCAGAGGGGCTCTGACGTGGAAGCGGCTCGGAAGTTGTGAGGTTTGGAGAAGCAAAGCGGCTGCTCCAGCCCGGCTCTGAGGTGGGGAAATCATCCCAAGGTACAGCGGGCAGAGAGGGGGAAGGGACACGGAGCTGAGACGACGGCTGCTGCCTTCTGAAAAACCCATCTTGTCCCTGGGACAGTTGTGTGGCTTGATAGTGCTGGGACTCAGTTCCTCACTGCTGAGTGGTTTCATGGAGCCAGAACCTAATCAGTTCCTGCCGGGCTCCTGGCTCAACCGGATCTCCAAAGCTTTGAGAAAACATCCAGACTTCTGGAGAACTTCAAATGCCCCAAAGGTCTCCCAGGCACTTTCCGAGATAAATCCCAAGCACATAGAGCCCAAAGTCCCCAGAAGTGGTTTTGTCTGCTCAGGAGTAGGATCGAAAGCATCAGACTGAAAAGGAATTCTTGCCCTTAACCTGTAGTTGGCTTTATTCTGCATTTCCCACTAATGATGTGGGGAAGAAGCGTGTGACCACAGTCCCTGTTTGCATTTTTTCATGCACGACTCACACTTAGGAAATAGGTCTGACCCCTGTCTGACCCCTGACACTGCTCCCACCAGAAATCAGAAGCCCTCTGGTCTGGCCTCAATTAATGGTTTGTGCTTGAACTGCTGTGCAGAAGACATTTCCCCTGTCCTACATCTCAGCTTCTTCATCTGGGTACACACATAACACCAGAAAGTGGCAGACCAGAACCAGGCAGGCATTTGGGTCTCTGCAGCTCTGCTGCATCTTTGGTTTCTTGGTGCTTTGAGCTGGAGTCAGCAGAGCTCAACACTCCTGAATAGATGGAATTTCTCTGAGTTGCTTATTCGAGGTGTTCTGGAAGAGGCAGGGAAAGAAAGGGCAGCAAACACATCTACAACCCACAGCTCACTCACCTTCCTCTGGAGGAGAAATAAACTCTGAGCAGATACAGAAGTGTCACCATGTGAAGCACTTGGGAGGCAGTGATAAAAGATGTCACAGAGAAACCAAGCCTTGCCTTGGTGCCTGTCACCTTGGTGCTTGCAGAGACAGCAGCAGCCACACATCCCATTTTATGAGCCACTACTCAAATCCAAGTGAAGATGGTGAGGAGCAAACAAAACAGCACCATTGGTGCAGGAAACAAATACCTCCTTAAGAAACATTTGTGTTCTCCTGAGGTTCTTGTTCACAGTGGACTGGTTTCTATGGTGAACCCCACAGAACAAAACCATAGGGCTTTTCTCACTTTCTCAGAGTCTCAAGATCCAATTACTTAGCAAAAAAATTCTGTATGGCTCCAAAGACCCACATTTGTCACTTCCAACTCAATTCCTTTGCCTCAATCACACTAAAACCCCATGCAGGTATCACAGATCCTTAAAACCACAGTCTTGACAGCCTCACTATTACTCACCATTCATCTTTTCAAGGAATACATTTTGTTTGATGGGTTCTTTACCAATTACTGCCTCATCCTGCATAAACAAGAGTGAACATGAGGATCTGTTCTGGGAAGAGGAGTGGTATTCCCTGTTACAGACTCTCCCTGGGCTGTAAATTTCTCTCTGAAGTAGAAGGGGCTTCTATTCAACAGCACGCACTCACAACTTGGAAGAAGTGCAAATATTGCATGTCAGTTAATAATAACATTTACAGTAATAGTCCTTAATAAATTTAAAATAGTACAAGAAAGGGAAACACCAGCGACTGGTCAGGCAGCCCATAGTGATGTGGAAAGAGGAGAAAGTTCCATAATTTCACCAGAGTCCCTTCCTGTTGTCCCCAGTCATAGAATCATAGATCATAGAATCATAGAACTGGCTGGGAATGGAAGGGACCTCAGAGATCATAAGTCCAACCCTTGATCCACTCCCCCTGTGGTTCCCAGCCCATGGCACTCAGTGCCACATCCAGGCTCTTTGCAAATTATCTCCAGACACGGAGGAATCCACTACTTTCCCTGGGCAGGCCCATTCCAATGCCTGATCATCCTCTCCAGAAAGAAATTCTTCCTCATCTCCAACCTAAACCTCCTCCTGGCACAACTTGAGACCCTGCCCTCTTGTCTTGCTGAGAGTTGCCTGGAAAAGAGCCCAACCCCCCCCTGGCTCCAACCTCCTTTCAGGGAGTGGAGAGAGTGATGAGGTCTCCCCTGAGCCCTCCTCTTCTCCAGCCTCAACACCCCCAGCTCCCTCAGCCTCTCCTCACAGGATCTGTGCTGGATCCCTTCACCAGCCCAGTTGCCTACTTTGGACCCTCTCCAGCACCTCAATCTCCTTCCTGAGCTGAGGGCCCAGAACTGGACACAGGACTCAAGCTGTGGCCTCCCCAGGGCTGAGCACAGGGGCAGAATCCCTTCCCTGGACCTGCTGGCCACGCTGTTCCTGAGCCAGCCCAGGATGCCATTGGCTTCTTGGCCACCTGGGCACACTGCTGGCTCCTGTTCAGCTTCCTGGCAATCCAGACTCCCAGGTCCTTTTCTGCCACTCTGTGCCCAGCCTGGAGCTCCCCATGGGGTTGTTGTGGCCAAAGTGCAGGGACCCGGCACTTGGCCGTGTTAAACCTCAAGTCCCTGCTTGCTGTGCCACCAGATGTGAGCAGGAACACGGCCACTGGCCACGGGGTCAGGAAGGATACAGGATTTAATTATATTTCATGTAACACAGCAAAACAACAGATTCCTGTATCTTTCTCTGTGCCTCACCCCAGCACTGCTGACACCTGGGTTCCCCTGATGCTATAGTTGGGATATGCTGGCTTCACCAAGGGAATCAAACATTCCCTTCTGCACGCCTCAGCACGTTCCAGTGCAAGCAGCTTTGTTCAGAAGAGGATTTCAGGTGTTGGTTAAGATGGAAATACTGCTTGTTCTCTAGTGCAACTCAGCACAAAAACAACTTGAAGACAAAATACCTCAATGACCAAAGCACAGTGTGCCACCTGCCTCCCCACGGGGATGGGAACTGTGATACCAGCACCATGTCTCTAGCTCCCATCTTTAGGTGGAGAGCATGGACACATCCATTGTGGAAACCTTCCTCAAGTGGATGGTGGATGGCAGGGGGACAGCCCCACAGTCACACTCAGATTCAGCTCAGTCAAGAGCTACAGGAGAAAAAAAATGTATTTTATCTTGCTCAGAACAAAGCTGTCACAAGCACAGAGGTAACCAGCTGCAGAAGAACACGTTCCTCTGAGGTTCAAGGACCACAACTCCCTCCTGTGTCACCACCCAGCTCCACTGTGGCCCCCTGCCCCCTTGTGCTGACCTTGGCTTGTAGAGAAGGGGAGGAAGTCCCAGCATGATGTATTGCAGGTGCTGTGTAAGCCCACACAGGAACAAAGGCTCACAGATCCAGCCAGGTGCTCTCCTCCTGCTTGGTTTAGGAAAGGAAATACTTCTGCATTTTTCTCCAAGGAAATGAGGCTTGGCTGTGCTCTCTTTCCACATTAAAGCACACTGGACCATGAAAACCTCCTAGAAAGTTTTATACATTAAGCAGAGCAAGTAAAAAAACAACAGAAATGGTAAGATTCATAAGACAATCTTCTGTTCTGAACTAAAAAAAGATCAGTAATTCAAAACCAGACAAAAATGGAAAATTTAGGCCTTTCAGGGAATAAATTAAGGAAGAGACATTTCAGGTGTGAGGTCTTTTTAGAAGGAAGCAGTTGAGTAACAAGGTAGAAAGAGAAGGGGTAATGACAGGACTTGCAAAAACAGGGCCCATTCTTCACTATTGTAAAATAAAACCTAAACACCCCAGCAACTTTTTTTTCAGAATACACAGACCCAAAGAAAAGACCACACATTTTTCAGCTGCTTCCCCAGAAGAATGCTTTAAAGAATTTGGGATATTTATTTATACAAAGCACAGGCTCAGAAAGGACTGAGTTGGTGCCTCTGTGCATGCCTCTTCTAAAAATGGCACACCAGTAAATAGCAGGTCAGTGATAAAGAGAAACTGGTGCTGATTGTCATTACTGAATCATCACATAATTAAAACAAGCTTGAATTTCATTCATTTTATAAGGAAGGCTCTGTCACCCTGGAGATTATGGACAGAGTGGAAGTGGAGTCCTATCACTTCTGATCTCCATCACTGGTCCCCAGGCACTGTCACAGAAAGGAGGCTCCACAGCTCCCCAGACAGTAAAGGAATGGGATTTTTAATTATATTAAATGCTTCAATTCTACTGCCCCAACGTCTTAGGAAAAGGGCACAAAGCCTCCCTCTACTGGCCAACAGAAAAACACTGCTGAGCTTTGTCTCATCTGGGAAAGAGAAGGGTAAAAAAGCACAAGCAGCACAAGGAGCTGATGTCCACTGGGATGCTGAACAAAGCCTGATGTCTGTACCAAAGCCTCACAATTTCCTTCCTGTCAAAAGGGACCTTGGAGTTTTTGAAAACAAGTCATTCTTTATTTCAAAATAACTTCACAGAACTTCATACAGCAAACCCAGACTGGACTTGAAGCAGGTGTCAAACTCTCCATTAAAATTCACAACATCCCAACAGAACTGTGCTGTGACACTGTCAGGGTTAACACTGGCCAGGGAATTAAACCCAGTGACAAGCTGCTCTCTGGTCATCTCTGTCTCCCTCCTTGATAAAGAAAGGAGAGAGAATAAGGGAGAGAGACTGATGGGTTGGAAACTAAACTACACAACTTTAATGAAACAGGAATGATAAATAGGAAAAATTACTAAATCTATACAAATATACAGGAAAATGGAAACCACATTCCTCCCCCTTTCCCCCAATAACTCTCACGTCACCACCGAGGCTGCAGGGCAGCCCTGGGAAAGTCCAGGCTGGAATCCTGGGGTCAGGAGCAGTTGGGAGCTGGAGGCAGAACACACAGATATGGGCTGGGATGGATCAGGAGCACAGGCAGAGGAAGGGATGGAATCCTCCCAGGATGCCAGGTGAAGGAAGGGAAGCAGGAAAGGCAGGAAGAGCAGGAGGCTGGGAGCATGGCTTGGCCCTTGTGATGCCTCAAATTATCCTGAGTATGAGGTGTATGGGATGGAATCGTCTGTTTGGTCAGTTCTGGCATCTCTCTTGTCCCTTCCTCCCCAAAGGAGGCTGCAGGTGGGACCTCTTTATTCCTCATGGAGGGTAAAATGTTTCCTCAGAGCTGAGCAGTGTCCTTGGCTCTGCACACCAGGCTCTAGCAGTAACTCCAAACATCAGTGTTATCAGTCCCAGAGCACACACTGACTGAGAAACTTGCTGTTAATTTCAGCAAGTGCAACTACTTACAGGAGACTGAGCTGAAAGCACAAGACAGAAAATCACCTTTATCCTGGCCCAACCAGGACAGACAGGCACCAAAACCAGCACAAAAACCTCCTCAGTCCTCCTTCAGCCCAGCTCTTTTCTGCTGAACTTCTTCAGCACTATTTTTCCAGTAATTTGCTTATGGAAAACCACAAACTACACTTATGACTGTTCCCTCAATTGCACAACGACACAATACCATTGGAAAACTCATAAATCAAACTTGGGGCAATGTGGAATACAGTTAAAAAACAAAACAAACCAACACATAATGAATGGCACTGCATTGTTTTTATTTTAAATGTCTTTACACCATGAGAGATGTTGGAATGCAAGTTGCTACAGGTTTTACACAAGATACATGATAACACTAGTTGCTTGATTTGCCTTATAAAACTGTTCTGAAGGTTTTCCACTTACTCCTACTCACAACTTCTAACAACAGGGTAGAAACGGAACCACAGACAAAATATAAACACCACAGAAATCCAAAATGGACTTCTGGAAATTTGAAAATGCACAAGCCTGATGGAAGAGTCTTTTGTTGGGTTTTGTTTAATAATGTGGAGCAATGAGACAGAGAAGTCAGACTTGAGTGATTTGCAGACCTGAAGAGATACATAAGTATCACATCTGTGGAGACAAACCCATTTTCCTCCTTTTTTCATATATTCTGTTCCTGCCTCTGGAACAAGGACCTGCCTGCAGGATCCCAATTTTGCAGCTTGAAGCTGGTGGCAGGAAGGGATCCACAAGCTGGCACAACACAGAGTTGAAAACTGCTATGCCCAAGCAAATCCATCATTACTGTTTCTCTCTGCTCTTCATCAAGTGAAAACACACTCTAAAATTCAATAAGCACATCATGTAGAACTGAAAACACACTGAAATGAATTTGAAAAAGGCCAATTTCTGAGTGATTTATTTATATAAACTTCAGCAGCCTGGTTTGTTCACAAATAATTTTTTTTTTTAATAGAAAAAAGAAGAACCTGTCTACACTAAAAAAGGTTGATTATAAAATAGCATAAAAGCATTGGTGCCTGTGTCATTCTGCTTGAGGCATGTATTCCTCCTCCTAAAACACTTAACACAAGATACAAAATGAAAGATCTGCATCCAGGTCTCAGAAGCAGCAGATGCTCTGTCAGACAGGACAGGATGCCACACAGAAAAAAGTCTCAATGAGAAACAGCAAACGAGGGCTGAACTGCATAAAAACTGCCTGAGCCAGGCAACTGATTGTCTTAAAATTAATCCCAAACAGACTGAAGAAGTTTAGGTGCACAAGTCAGAAGTTAACCTTAGATGTTTATCTCTTTAATAACTTAATCATAACCTAGCAGTCACTGGAGTTATTATAAATGAAGACCATCTCTGCGGACTGTAGAGGAACAATGTTATAGTTTCAGAGAGGATCACAGACAACACATTTAATAGCTGTATCCACATTTCACTCTGCATAATTCCCTCCTAATGAAGTGTCAGTGCAAAAACCATTGTCCTGTTGGTGCACCATCACCTTGTCCCTTTTGGTGAACCCTCATCAGCTCACAGCAGCAGTAGTGCTGGAGACAAGAGGGAGTCTGTCTGCTCAGCCACCTGTAGTTCTTCCTCCTGTATTATATTCCCTGTGTAGTCATGAAAACTACTGGAATTCAGTTCCATACATGTATTTGTGCCTCATGTCAAATTAAAAACACACACTTGGCATTTCTAAAAGCAAAGATTATTCTCACCTCTGAAGATCACTAGCTGAGGGGGAATTTTAGCAGAAGGAGTAGGTTTTGCTTGCACTTAACACTCTATTAAACTGGAAGCTGTTTGTACCAGTACAGATCAACTTTTAAATGCTGTACAATGAAACTTTGTTAAATCCAATTGTGACAGTGAGTAAAGATACTATTCCAGCACTTGGTACATCACACTGTACAGTACAAAGAAAAGGGGTAACAGCTTTTAAAAACCAAAACAAAACACAACCAGACTTCCTATTTTTTCACTACTTCAAGTCAGGTGGATTTGCTACGCTTGGGGGACAAGTCCCTAAAATTAAAGTGCTTTTCAGAGCATTGGCATCCCAAAGTCTTGAACATGAGAGACAACTACAAGTAAATCTGTTGTCGCTATACAGAACATTAGCAGCAGTACAGACATCAACACATGGGACTCAGGAAGTGTCTGGGGGTTGATACTACCTTGAGCATCCCAGAGTTTAACAGTGCATGGTACCCCCCTACCTCCAGTGCCACAATCAAAGGCTTTTGATTCACTCCGAATGGTTGCAGGAGGCTCTGGGCGCCTGGTCTGCAGGATCTTCTGTTTGGGATTTTTTATTTCATCTTCCTCTTCTGTTTCACTTTCACAGACATGGACAACTACACTAGGAGTTGATTCTGTTCCTGCATGAAGCTCGTATTTCTCCCCTGAGGAGCATCAAACCAAAAGACACACTGAGCATAGCCTCGAGGAACAGCATTAAGCCACTTTATCTCAAAAACTCTTCATGCCATCAGTAAATCAAGCAAAAATTAATTTATTCCCATCTCATGTTTAATTTGCTCGACTTCTACGCTTCACCAGACCTGACAAGAGTTTTAAACCAGTCCCCTTTTCTAATAGATTATACTTGGAATACAATCAACCTTTTTACTGACATTTAAAGGGAGGGAAGAAGTATTGTAGAAAAGTTCTTGTGGAACACTGAAGACATCAGCTTCTTCTCACAAACCAAAGATAAGTAGAAGAACTGCCTTGACAGCTATTCTTGAAGTTTTGAGCACAACAAAAGCAGTTTGTTTGTCACTATTCCTACCTGGTCCCAACTTGGAGACAGCACAAAGCAAGTCATAGTTTATCAGGGGAGTTGCATCTTCACTCTGTTTCCATCCAACTGGTGGAGATGCAGGTGGAGATATCAGGAACTGTTTAACAGGTTGGGGAGGAAGGAGGTAAGACTTGTCACCTATTTCACTGGATACCTGCACCTGAAGGCAAAAACCAGGAGGTACAGAATGACAAATATTAATTCTCTTTTTACTTAGTCTACTTCCACAATTCATGCCCATGTATTAGTGAAGCTTAATTTACCCTAGCTTTAAAAATAAAAGTATTGGAGCTTTTGTCAGTTCTTGGTGTGACACCTTGGGGAAATCCTTCAGGGAAGAAACTGGTGTGTGTAAATGTTGACAACACAGCTGCATGAGACATGTGGAAGCTGCTAATCATCAAAAATATATCTGTCAAACATCTACTGTAGAAATCTTTGGATTCACTGATTTTCTTTCAGCACAGTTCTGTTTATGGCTGTGGGAAGATAATCTCTGTCACTACTCAGTGACTGTTCCACATTAATTACAACTCTGTGAGCTCAAGCTGAAAAGCAAAGTTATCCCCTAAAGCCTGAATTTCTCAATGAGTGAAAAGAACCCCTCAGTGGGGAAGAACAAGGCTGAAGGTAACTTCAGATTATTTGCTACAAATGAAACTCAGGGGCAAATGTAGAACAAAGAAGAAACAGGGGCAGATGTACAACACAATACCTGTGCAAAGTACAGCTTCAGCTTTTTGCCACTGAAGTCTGTTTCATGCAGTTCTATCCGTGCTCTTGCTGCTGCCTCTGGATTGCTGAAGTTTATCCTCACTCTTCGAAAGCTTTTTAAACAACTGGAATGTAACTTGGTTATCGTTAGACAGTTGAAAAGTGCTTCAAATCTTTTCCTAGAGATGAAAGTACAAAGATTCTCCAAACACAAAATGAACATTTGCACTCAGTGAAAGCACATTTCCCTCTCCCAGGTCCTTTCAGTGTCCTTCATCACCTTCTAAACCTGCAAATTTCAAACTTCTCTGGGTTATCTTCAACCTTCCAAGTCTGGATCCAGTGCTGCAGTATTGCTTTTCCTCACTAAATCCGAAGTTCCAAGTGTAGTGGTGTGACTAGAGAAACTTTACACACAAACTGCCACCCAGCGACAGTTACTGAAAGTGCAGATAAAACCAGGAATCCTGGTCCTTGCCCATGGCTTTCACCCAAGCATCTCCAAAAATACTATGAAAATCTTTAAGGTTTTTAAATTACATAAACTAAGGTACTGGGTGCTTAAGGGAAATTTAGTTTATTACAAGGTCTTTATAAGCCACTTTAAAGGTGTTCAAGTCAGAACACACCACCCTGCAAAGTTACCAATGCTCTTTTAACAGAATTCTTTGTCCTTTCAATTTCCTTTTAGATGTTATTTACACCTGTCCTTGGATTTTGTACCTTGGATAGTGACCAAAAAAAACCCCAAAATGAGAACAGCTTTTCCACAGTAGAAGCACTGTCTATCTAATTAAAAAATTCCAAATGTCAGAGAAGTGTAGAACTATCTGCCTCTTTTGGTAACTGTACTCATTCTGATCAGAGCTTACCAGTTAAATACTTTGGACTGCTTTTTTCCCTCCAATCACAATATGCAGCAAGCACACTGAAAATCCCCCCACAATCAAAAAGGTCACCATCTGTATCTATACTAATACTATGCCCCCAAATATGCCCCTCTCTACCTTACCTTTTCTTCCTGTACCTCAAACACTGCTTCATGAACACTGCAAGCAAAAGAGAAGGTAGGCAAGTCACTTAAATCCATCATCTCTTCCAAATCATCTTCATTTTCTCCAAAATCATCTGTTCCTCTTCTTCTTGATCACTGCTGTAGAGGTCTGACTGGCTGTCACTCCAGGACTTCATAGTATCTCTGAGCATTGTTCACTCAAAGCCAAGTCCTCTTTATGTTCCAGTTCCTAGCAGGGATCTGCCATTCCCAAAAACCAAAACAAAAAGTGTCAAGACACTTGCTAAATATCAACTTACAGACATAAAGAATGCATTATAGGAAAAAAAAAAAGAAAAAAAATCCCAGTTCTTCCTTCCTTTGCCAAAGGATTCAAAGAATTGAGTTCCAAGATCCAGCATGAGGAGGTCCCAAACCCCTCACAATCTGCTACTTTATATTCTGGACCAAAGAAATCCCTGGTACTTCCATGCCTGTTTGGTGTAGGCAGAATGGGGGTGATTTCATAAATGAAAAGATGACAACATACAAAGATGAAGTAGTAAAAAAAAAAAAAAGGCAAGAATGATAGCCAGGTAAACAAAACAATTAAGAAGAGGTCTTTGCTAAAATAACATAGAAATTGGAGAGATCAATAACAAATAAAATGTTTGCAAACAAACACCAGGGAGCTCAGATACCATGGATAACCTCATCTACTGTAAGAGAGGATGGAAGAAAAAAAAGAAAGGAATAAAGCCAACAACCCCCCACCCCAGGATCTAGCTTCTTCCAGGATTTTATTTATATAACATCAAACAATTCCAATAACCTAGGAAGCAGACAGAGATAAAGTGATGGCTACAAGGTCACTACCATTTTGGTGATGGCATGAAGAGCTCAACAGATGTAAGCAAAACTGTCTCATTAGCATCTTAAAATTTAAAAAAAAATTAAACTTGCAGTTCCTATACTGTGAAACAGGCAACCAACAACTACCACTGTATACCCACCTTCAAAATGCACACAGATTAAACCAGACTCTGAGCAGGACAGAGCTGAGATGACAGCCCTGGTGCTCCTGGCCTTCTGTACAGCACAAAAAAAAATCTTCCCAGTAAAACATTTTAGACCATAAATAGCCTTGCTATGTGGAAAATGCTGCTTTTGTTCAACAGCAATTTGTGGTGCTGTGAAACACACCCGATTCTGCCCAGGCATGGGCTGCTGCACAGGAGAGGTGCTCTCCAGCATTTCTGAAGAAGTTTAAGAATCCAGATTTTTGAAGAATTTTAAGAATCCTGACTGAAAACACAGACTGCACCTACCACTCACACAGCAAACTCTCACTGCCTTCAAGTTTCATTGCCTGTGGGTTCATCATGCTGCAGCATTTAAATACAGCAACAAAAAATGCTTCAGTGTAAGTACTTTCTGCCCTGTAAAAAGGAAACAGGTCTCAAATGATGTGTGTAAATGAGACTGGAGAGCTGGGACAGTTTTAAACATCCCATGGATTAGACAGTTTAAACACCATGAAGTAGAATGTTTTGGGTTTTTTTCCTCAACTAGCAAAAAAATGGAATGACCACAAACTGTCCTGCTCCTTTAAAGAGCAAGAGGAGAAACTTGAACATTATTAAGCTGCAGGAAAACAAAGCAGTTATTCTCTTGAATTTCCTGCAAGCAGTCTGCAAGGAGAGGAAGCAATCATAGTCCAAAATTAAGGAAATAGTTCAGCAGCAAAATCAACAATTTATATATATAAGATATAATTTATACTATGGTATTTATTGTTAGCATAAAAAAAAACAAACCTGAAAAGCTTCTGTAGGAAGCACTGAGCTATAAAAGCTACTTCAGTTCTGTTTGTTTTTCTTTTAAGAATGCATCATAGCTCTAGGTTTTTAAGCATGAAGCTACACAGATAATTCTGTATTTTTTTCAGATGTTTTTCACACAAATCACTACCAAAACACCACGGTTAATGAGCAATGCAAGAATACGTAATAGCTTCCATGACATAAGGATGAGACAGCTAAGACTAATGTATGATTGTTAATTAATTGCTACTGGAAACAGTACCGTGGGAAGTGATATTTTAGCAGATGAGGTAGAAATATTTTACCTGTGCAATGATCAGAAAGCAACAGTTAAACTGCTCTGCTTCAGTTTCCCCTCTGCAAAAGGGACATTCTCTTACCTCCTTGGCAAGGTGACAAACACCTAGAATCATAGAATCATAGAACTGGCTGGGTTGGAAGGGACCTCAGAGCTCATCAAGTCCAACCCTTGATCCACTCCCCCCGTGGTTCCCAGCCCATGGCACTCAGTGCCACATCCAGGCTCTTTAGAAATAGCTCCAGACACGGAGAATCCACTACTTCCCTGGGCAGCCCATTCCAATGCCTGATCACCCTCTCCAGAAAGAAATTCTTTCTCATCTCCAACCTAAACCTCCCCTGGCACAACTTGAGACCCTGCCCTCTTGTCTTGTTGAAAGTCTTCTGGCAAAAGAGCCCAACGTCCACCCGGTTACAACCTCCTTTCAGGGAGCTGTAGACAGCGATGAGGTCTCCCCTGAGCCTCCTCTTCTCCAGGCTGAACAACCCAGCTCTCAGCCAATTGACCTCTCAACCTATTGACAAGGCAAGCCTGAGATAAATGAAACCACACAAATGCCAAATAACTTATTACTATCACCCAAAAGTCACAACCATCAATTTCAATAAACAATTCAAAATCATAAGCAAATTCACTGTGTAATTAATACTCATCAGCAGGGTAGTTGGTCACTTGCTCCTTCTTAGATTTTTAGATGAAATGGCCTTACACAGTAGGACTGAATGGATGCCAAGAACTAAAGCCACTTGGATAAGACCTTTCACTAAGTCCCTTCTTCTGAGAATTAATACCTGCTTATTATTTAAACACCAAGTGACAGTTGCCTGTAAACACCTAGAACAAACTCTTCAACTTCCTACAAAGCTTGAGGCCTTCGGAAATGTAAGCAAAGTGCAGAAACGCAGCTTCAAGTTCTTTTTTTCACCTTCCCACCGTCTGGACCCCCTTCCCAGCATCCAGCAGCTGACATTATCGCATCGATTGCCCCAAAACCCCGAATACAAGAAGCAGGAACACCAATTTCCACCTGAAGATTCAAACCTGCTCTCAGGATTTTCTAAACTCAGCTTCAAGCTCGCAAACCCCCAGAAATCTATCCCGGAGGAGTGAACGGGGAAAGGGGGAGCAACAACGAGTCCAAAGAGAAGCCGGGATGTGACAGACAGGAGGTGGGGGGGGGGGAAGGCTGAACCCCGCTCTGAAAACACCCCAAAACCCGCTGTATCTGCCTAACGAGCAACTGCTAAAGGAAAAAAACAACTTCGCCCCGCCCGGCAGCCGCTGAGGGCTCAAGCAGCAGCCGCACGGCGGGACCAGGACCGGGGCGGGGGTGGGGGGGGCTCGGCCAGGCCCCACCGCGCCCTCCGCCAGCACCGGGAGGTGCTGAGAGGTCCTGGGCGGTGCTCAGCGCTGCTCCGCGGGACTGGGCCTCGCCGCCTCTCCTCTCCTCCCCACCCCCCCTTCCTCCGGACGGGACTCCCGAGCAAGGGGAGGCTGAGGGAATGGGGAAGCAACAGATGGCCAGCGGTGGGGAAGGGGGAGGGATGTGCTCACCGTCCTTCTGCTGCTGCTGCTCCTCGGCGGGGATCCCCTCAGCAGCGGCGGAGAAAGGGCGCGGCGCAGGGAGCGGGAGCGCGCAGTGCCCGCCGGCGGCCGTGAGGAACGGGGAGCGGCGGGAGGAGCGGAGCGGCGGGAACGCGGCTGCGTGCGCGGCCCCGCATCACCTCTGGGTGCTGCGGGGAGAGGGGGGGTGTCGGTGGCCCGGATGGACGGTGCGCGGTGCGCATGCGTCAGCCCCATCGCCATCTTCATCCCCATCCCCATCATCGTTGCCATCTCCCATCTCCACGTCCATTTCCATCTGCCTTCCCATCCCCATTCCGAGGTGGGCTAGCGGCTGCCATCGCCTCAGCCCCCGGGTGTGAGGAGCGTCCCGCCATCAGCGCTCCCGCCATCCGCCTCCCCTCCCGCAGCCGCCCCGCGCTTTCTGGGGGGGGGGTGGGTGGGGGGTGTGAGGGGTCTTCCGCCTTCCCCCTCCTTCCCCACGGCCCCCGGGGATCTTCATGGCAAAGGGCACGAAGCGTTTTGGGGAGTGGAGCGGTGTTGTTGTACGCGTATCCATCCTGCAGCAAGGAGAAAGGTGGCCACCCACTGCCCGGCCTCCAGGAAAGGGGGGATTTCCTGGGGTTTTCCCCCTGGGAATGGCCAGAGCTCCGAGATGAGAATCGACTGGAAAGCAGCAAATGGCTCTGGGAAATGCCTCAGAGCCGAGCCGGGAGCCTGCTCCGAATACAGAGGTGGGAAAGGCTCCCTGAGCCCTGAGGGAGGAGCAGCTCCCGGTGTCACCGCAGGACGCTCGGGTGACCTTCAAGGCGGAGGAGAGGACATGGGGATGGCCCTGGTGCCATTCGTGCCGGGCGGGATTTCTGCTGGGAAAAGCCCTGGGATGCTGCTGGAGTTGAATCGGTTTTACTTCGCATTTGGGCTCGGGGCGGTGACAGTGATGACATTTTGTGTCCCTCTGAGTAAATCGTCTCTTGACCCAGCGCTGCAGTGGTTTGAGACAGTGGCCATCTGAGCTGTGTGATAAACAGATGCTGCTCTGCACTTACAGCTAAAGAAAGCACAAAATAAACAAAAAAACCACCCCCCCCCCCCCCAAAAAAAAAGCACAAACCAACCTCCTATTTTGTTGTTCTTGTCGTAGTCAGATTACCACAGAAAGCAAACTTCTACTGAATTTCCCTGACACATTTAGTTCAACAGGTTTGTCCTCACGTGGAAAGCCAGAGGGCAGAATTTTTGACATAAATACATTTTTGTGGTTGAAATGTGGGTTTTTTTCTGAATTTTAGGTAGAGAAAAAAACGCAGAAAGTAACACTAAGCTGGTGACATTTACCAGGCTTGTGATTTGTTCACATTGCAGATCTTTCCCTCATAAGACAACAGGACACAGCAGAATTAATTTCTAGAAAGGTAAGGTGATTCTTACTCATCTGGGTAAGAGATTCTGTGATTTAGATACAGTGCAAATTTAGAAAAGAATTGATTAGGCTCAATTACCTTGGCCTTTCCTTGCTGCAATCACATACTTCAGATCGTCAATACCACATTTTTCCCCCTGCCCAGCAATATATTGCAATATCACAAGCACCCAAGATTTGTATCCATTTTCAGGGGTATTTTAAATCCTCTTTTTGTAGTAGCACCTCTTCTGTAAAATGTATCTTAGTAATGACCCTGACAGCTGCCTTGATTGCCACCTCTTCCCATCCACAGATGTCTCCTACAACAAACTAACCTTTAAATGATGTATGTTAGCAAAATATTACATTTAGCAGAGCCTCTGGAGTTTAGGTATGCTGCTGCTGCTGAAAGTGCAAGTCAGTGTTTAATACTCATTTCCAGGGACATCTGTGGTGTTAACTTTGGTGTTAAAACTGCTCTTTTGGGTTTTCTCCATTTGTGGTTTGGGACCCCAAGAGATACATTTAATTAAGAGTATCCTGGGGGTTAACTTCTGCTTATCCCCCTGGCCTGAAACCCATCTGCTGAGTGTTAATTAGGTTGGCAAGCATTCGATTAAGCCAGGTTATCAGTATTCTTAATTTATGGCTGTTTGTATGCTGTAATGACATTGTTAGGAAATGCCTTTGAGCTGTCTGCTCCTGCAATCAAAGACGGGAGATCCTCTGTTTGAAGGATGACAGCCCCTACAGTGTAGTGTTCCCAACTAACAAGAGAGGTTTTTGCTGTCTCAGAAAGGTGCTGGTGTCTCACTTTCAGTAGTGAGTTGGCTGGCAGGCATGCAAAAATCATGAGTCAGGCCACCAAGAGAATAATGCTTTTGGGTTTGTCATTTGGCTCATCTTGGATCATCATCCCCCTCTCCTATACTTGGATCACATCTTCAATCTCTTCCCCGAAACTGTGAATGCTAAGATTTGTTGTTTTTTTTTAAACCCCACAAAACTAAGATTTTTAAAGTAAATTGCATGATTCCTAAAACCAACAGCAAAAACTTGGGAGACTCAGGTAAAACAGCAAGGATTAGTAATGCTGCAGGCCCAGACATGAGTTGTAGCAATCTGTTCTTCATTTACAAGCATCCTGTTTAAAAAGACAAGTTCTTCAAATGCACACAGGACATTTGGTAGTAAATTAAACTCTGCCTTAACTTTTCTCAAGATATTTACATCTGCTGAAAGTTATAACCAAGAGTATGGAGCAGGCCAGAATTCTATAGATTTTACCAAAATGTTTTATTCAGTTTCATTTCCAAAGGTCTTACCCTAAAAGACAAATAGAATAGACATGCAACAGTGCTCATGAAAAATTAAGCAGGTTTCCTTATGATCCAATCCTGTAAAGCTCAATTTATTTACACATTTTGATGTGAACAAGAGAACATTGTGGGCAGATTGTTTTGTACATTCAGCCAAACACAGGAGTTGTATTCCACAGCATTAAGTTACATGTAAGAGAGACACTCAGGAGGTATTAAGTGCTCTGGTGCACTGAAAAGCCACATGGTGTGGAGGCAACAGATGTCAGTTCACATTTGATAAGGAAGCTGGGAGATAGAGTCAAGGAGCTATCCTACCAGTTCAGTAAAGGAGACAGCAAGTCAGTTGGGTTTTGGGCACACTTTTTCAGCTCTTAATGCTGCACACTTGGAAATCAAGGTGCACTCTGCTGTTTGCTGTGCCCTGCCCTTCTCAGGATGGCTCTGAACAACCACTTCCTGGCAATAAAGCCTGCACGTCAGTCAAGGGCAGATTTTAAATGCTACAGCAACATCTGTAATAGTTAAACACACTTCTTACTGCTGTGAAAGAAGTGGATTTTGTAGCAATACATGGGTTAGCACAGCTTGTTTTAAATCAGTCTGTTTCTGCAGTTTCAGAGCTAATAGGTCAAAACAGCCACTGCCTCACTGATTAAAAGGGGAGAGATAAGGCAAGCCAGCATTCTTGTACCCTTCCCATTCAACCTCCCCTGTAGTGCTTTGGTTTGTATTGTTAATGAACAAAAGCTGCACATAAATTCACAATTGATTGCCAGGGATACAAAACCAAAAGGTAGTAAATCAGTGTCACTGCAACTCCAACAAGATGGATGTTCTGGCAGTATTAGCCCATTAGCATTGTTATCTTACTTAAACACAAAAAGTATTGAGGGGAAAAGAAAAGCTGTTATTTCTTGAGGTTTCATAAGCTGCAGTGTATGAGCTGCCCCTGATAAGATCTGGATTTTGCAGACATGCCAGATTGGTGAAGAAATTTCACATTTAGGTCCACATACAGACACCAGGCATCTCCTCTTTGCAGGGGGAAAGGTTCTGATTTTTCTAAGATGCACAAAAATGTTAAAGCCATCTCAGCTGTTTCTAGATTAAATTATTATTCACAGCTGGCAAAGCAAACATCTGCAAAAGAACAGTCCTGTTGACATATATAACAGCAAGAACCTGGGGTAACTATATACAAATCAATTGAGTTCTTGGGAATTTTTGGTAGTGGGAACAGAAACTGGCCCTAAGTCAATTTAAAATAAATAAATAAAAATGTAAAAAGCCACTGTTACAAGTCCCCAAATCCTCCTAAATGCCTTGGTATCAGAGCAGCCACTTAAAAATGCACAGAACACAAGCACTATTCATCTCAAACAAAGTCTCCTAAAGTTCAGGAGACACTCTACTACCCATACAGTCCAAAACACACCAAAGAGACTTAAAATTCTGTTTCCCAGCAAAATAAAAGCTTTTGGAGAAGATGATCTCAAGTGCCAGCATAACTTGCATATGCCAGGAAATGTTGTACTTTGCCCTTTTCATTTGACAAGTTCCCCTCCCTTGTGTCTATTCTCCCCTCATATCAGCTTCAAGCCATCTCTTGGAAGCTGGAAAGATAAATATCATAAGTACACAATGTCCCATTATTCTTACAGTCCTCACTGAGTGCTGGACTGTGCACACTTTTTTTTTTTTTTGCTTAGGTCAGACTAGTATCCTTTTTTAAGAAAAAAAAAGGGAGGGGATCCCAGCCTACACCATTTAGACCAAACTTTTAACCTAAGGAATGTCAAGACCTTTAAGTGTTTAAGACCACTAAACAAAGTTAGTGAAATCCTGCCTTAACCAGTAAGAAAATAAGTGACAGAGAATTATGACCTCATCAAGAACCACAAAAAATTCCACCAGCTACCAATCACATTACAGTTCTCATTTCTTCTTCTTCTCACACTTAACAGTGTTCCCCCTGCACCATTTAATCCAACCTGAAGCTCCTGCTATGAAACCAGAAAACAAGCAAATAAGCTTTGTTCTCAGCTACCAGTGGTGCTGGAAGAACAATTCCCATTCTCAGTGAAGATGTTCAACACTAGCTAGAGAAAAGTTGTAAAGGAAGTGCCCAAGATTCATATTTTGAAGGAATAATGTAGCTTGCTAACTCTAATCAATTATGCTGCTCTAAAGACACAGTGTCAGTGCTCATGCTTGAAAACTATTGTATTTATTGCCATGTTAAGGTAGTTTGGTGGTCACACTAGAGACAGGAGGATTGAAAGCATTTCTGGAAACCCACCACAGTCTCTGTAGATGAAAGGTTTCAATCCTGCCCTCCTCTCTCTGCGACCAACTCTTAAAAAAAACTGTTTGGAGATCAAACTCGTTCCCAGCAGGACTGAAAATTGCACTGTCACTTCTCTTCCCACAGTTCTGTGATCTCAGGGTTTTCATGCTGCCATGATGCTGCACTCACCATTTCATGCTTCCAGGCAGCAGCTTTCAATGGAGAACTGTGAGTTATTCAGTGTTTCTTTCAACTTCTCAACTGTAGAGAGTTGTTTATTTTAATAATCAGCCTTGAAAGTGAAGTTTGAGACGAGCTTTAAATCGTATCAAGGTTGGCTTTACACTGGCTTATGTTTTAATGGGGAAATAAATAAAGGTCCTACTTCTGCTGATTCAAATCAGTTCCTTAAAGGTCACTCACTCCTTCTTGCTGTGCTCCAGCACCCGGTAAGGTGGAGCAGAAACTCCTTTGGAACCATGCTGCTCCTGCACGATGGGCAGTGTAGCTGGAGTGTAAATTTCTGGCATGTTGTCATTGTTCTCTAGGGCACCATAGGAAAAAGAAGCTTTGAGGTCAGGCTGAACTGCAATCCCTTTATCATGCATGTTCTGCATGCCTGAAAAGAGCAAAAGCAGAGATTCAGTGCTTAGGAAGAAAAGTGCATTCTTCCTGCACTCTGTTAAATCAGTAAATTAAAGTGTTTGTGATATGCAACTCATTGAGTGTTAAATGAAAGGCATCATGGTTTTTCTGCTTAGCACTAAATCAACTAATGGAGAAATAAGCTTCAAGTGAATGAGGGATGGCAGCAAGTTATTTCTCAAGTGCTGCACATTTCTACACAGTTCCCCAAAAAGAGAGAGACTAGCTGTACTTCCTGAAAGAAATTTGGGCTCCCCCTGACTCTACCTCTTGCTGCATACTTCAGCCTTCCCCAGGAATCAATTCTTCCTGCTGGGTGATGAACCCAGCCCAAGCTGAGGCTCAAAACTGCTTCATCTTCCCAGACAGCAGCCAACTGCAGAAGTCTGTTCTGACACAATGTGACATCCTCCTGGTGTCAGAGGAACCAGGATAAAGTGACATCTAAGTGGGACATCACCCCATTTCTGCTCCATGCAAAACAGGGACATATCCCTCACAAGCAACAAACAAACAAACAAGAGAAGGGAAAACCAGAAACCACCACAGCTGACTGAGACATCTGGATTAACTTAACAGAGCCCAAAGCTTCACCTTCCACTGGGAAGCCCAACACTTACAAGAGAAAGGCTGAAAATCCACCATAGCTTTTCTGTTACCTGGCATAGCATCCATTGATATGTAAGGTTCGAATGGTACAGGTTTCTTCCTGTTTCTTGTGATCAGGAAGACTCCTAGAAATGCTATGAGGCACCTGAGAGAGAAAACAAGATCCACTGAGGTAACTGTGAAAAGGGAGAGGAGCCAATACTGGATGTTGCTTCTTCTAGGTGCCCATCATGTAGTACCAGAGAAATTTTAGAACTGGAAGCAAAAGAATGGTGAAGTCAAACTGACAGGGAACTGTCTAAACTGAATAACCCTCTTCTACAGGACTGAAATCCACCCAGTCATCAGATCAGTTCCATCTTTATCAAAACAAAGAGTTTTCACATTCATTAATTAACCTTGACTAGCTAAAAGGGAAAGGAAGCAAATCAAAAGTTGGTTTTCTTTGATGAATTTCCAGGCTATAGCAGCCTAACCTTTTGAGAGGCTTCCCATAGGTAAACACTTAACAGTCAAGCTTGATTTTTACAGCATGTTGACAGAGAAAGGCACAGCTCATAACATTAATCTCCCAATTGTGGTTTTTTTTTTCCTGTACTAACCTGAAAGACATTTCAGAATGTCCCATGATTATGAAAAGGTAATCACAGCAAGACACTGTACCAGGATTCAATACTGAATTACACAGCCCATGTTTTACTGATCATATCTGCATTGTGTGAGTGCCCATGCCCTAAGAAACAGGATTCCAGTACAGGCAGTAAGGGATTTAATGTTTAACGTTGTACAATTATGTGTAACCTTGCATTACACAATTCCTCTAGAGCATCCATCATCACTCAGATAAAAGACTGAGCTCTACAGGCCATTGTCTAACAGAGAAAGTGGTTTAAGTTTGTCCTCCTCTCCAAGACAATATGTACCTCCAATATATCTTGAGTGACAGGTAGGTATTTTTAAAAATTTAAGTCATATGAAGTAATACTATCTAGCTTTCCATTAAAGAAACTTGAAACACTTACCCAAGTGCAAACATACATATATGGAGAACATCTTCACCAGTGAAGTCCAAATAAAAAGTTGCTCCTTAAAAAGAAAACAGAAAACAGTTGCTTTCTTAAAAAGAAACTCATGACACCATTCTTCCCAACTTATATGAGCCATCAGTGCTACAGCTCCAGCATTAGTCCTCCCCCAAACCAAACCATGTCAAATTCCTATCTTTATAGTCAGCACCTTTGTGGTTTTTTAACAATCTTAAAATAGGAAATGGTGACCTGGTTTTTACTTTAACACTATTGACAGATCTTTGAGAATTTCACTACCAGAATAAAGCGACAATATATATAATAGTTATATTAAATATAATATTTATATTAAATATAATAGTTATGTTAAATATAATAGTTATATTTGTGTAACTAACACAGATGCAAGAAAATTTGTCCAGCAGCACAGCAAATCTTTCCACACTGGGGTAGCACACAGCTTGGAAATAACCATTAGCCATACAGCAGGTCATACTCTGATGACACTGAAGAGCATTAAATCTGTAATTTAGAGGGGAAGCTATTGCCCTCATATACCTCACAGAGCATTACTGTTTACACAGCTCATATTTGTCACTGTCAAGCAGATGCACTTTCTTCTGTCTTAAGGTTTTGGGGGTTTTGTTTGTTTTTCCCAGTTTTGCTCCTCTGTCTAGAACAGCCTTCTAAAGGCTGCTCATCAGGGTTGAAGCCTAAGGTAAGTTAAAATGCTTCATCTTTGTACAAAACTATTCCTGTGTGGGCAGGGTTGACATTGGAGTAAACTGTTCAGAAAGAGAAGTGTCTAAAATAGTAGCTGCATGCTAGACTATCAGGAAGAGAGAATTGTAACACCTCTGTACAGGGGAAGCAAATGTGTTTATAACCCTTCTAACAAAATTTAGATAAAATTACACAGTGAGAAGTTGTAGCTGTGTATTCAAGTTCTGTCTTCCAGAGGTCCATCTAAGAGCATGCTCAGCCTTCAGGAAGGACCAGCACACTGATTTTTCTGGACTCTTACCTGCTGTGATGGCTACAGTAGTGGACAGGATATAGCTGGTGCTGGCAATCTGAGAGGAGTCATAGAGCTGGGAGGCTTGAGCTAAAAACCTGCAATATAACAACAGACAAGAGGTTGATTTGGGAAGGATGTGCACAGTGTGAAGCAGTTACCAGGGCCAGGTCTTAGAGACAAAAAGAGAGTTAATGTCTTACGTTGCTTGGAAGATGGCTGTAGCAATCATGCACACCAACATGATGTAAAATATGGGGTAGTCGAGTTGTAAGTTTCCTTGGATGGAGACAACAATCATTCCTGCCACAGCCTTCACTGTCACAGCAGTCATGGAACCTGTGAACAGCCCCCAAGATGCAGCTGAAACACTGACACATGCTCATGGGACAGGAACTCTGCAAACAAACCCCAGATCTGCAAGAACTTGAAGCCTTCTTTCACCAGGGCAAACAAGGGATGGAAACTGAATACTTCAGCCCCAACTCTGCCAGTTTTATTCCCAACAACTTCACCACGCTGACCTTCAAGAAATCATCAAAAAGCATCATTTGACCCCATGCCCAGAGGCTCTCCCAACTTAAAGAGGGAGATGCTGGCATAGCAGAGTATTTCTCATTTCTTTAGCCATGCAGCAAATCTTCCCAGAGCCAAAAAGATTCTTGTAGGTCAAATTCTCTCTTTTAGCCACCAAATCATCCACTGACACGATAAGACACCATCCCATGCTTTGCTTGCACAGCTTCAAATCTAGAACACTAATAAATACCTTGCACTTTCTGTAGGTTCATCATCCTTGTGGGAAATAACTCTTCATTGCTCAAAGATCACTTGCAAAGATACTAAACACCACTGCAAGGTATTAGCTTTATCTAATTTGTAGTACCATTTCTGGAGTGGACTGGTGCATTTTATGACACTGATCAGGTCAATATAATTCCCTATAAGCCACAGATGACTCAGTTTACTCCTACAAGCCAGAGTTACATCTTAGAAGCTCATATCAACTTACCCAGCAAAGCTACTAGCAACAGAATAACTACAATGTAGTTTGCATTTCTCTCCTTGTAAAAATACAGTAGCAGGCAGAATATAATGATCTCCACAAGCTACAAAAGATAGAAATGAGAATATTAAAAGATGCAGCATGTATGGGGTTGGCAATAAATGGGGTTCTGAGCCAGTCAAACATTAGAACTACACAAAAGGGCAAACTGAAGGTAAATGAGGATCTCACTCAATCACAGATCAAGTTCTGCATAATCTTAAATTATAATCAGATGAGATATTCAGTTGCTTCTTGCAGAACAGGAAATGTGGGACACTTTTGACATTACATTCACAGTAAAGCTGCAGTTCACATAATCCTGACTGAATATTCACATCAGAGACCTCAGCCCATTTCCTGTAACAAGGTTCTTCCAGTGATCCCTGCAGTACACATCTTTAAGGGCTAAACTCATCTCCAGTAAAAGCCAAGAGATTTCACAGATTTTTCAGTGAGAGACTGATGGCTCCAGAGGAAATCAGAGTAGGAAAAGCCCAGAGGTAAGCATAGAATTTGGACACCTCTGGAGCAGTTGCCTTTACAGAATAATGTTTTCTGCTGCAAAGCATAGCTCATCTCTTCACAGAAGCCACTCTAAGGCAAATCATTTTATAATATGCAGGAATTTTTTGATCTTGTTTATGTTCTCATGTTTATGAGGTCTTTAATTGGTTGTAAGCTGCACTTTAAGTACTTAAAGATGTTTGTTAAATCCTACTAATTTTTTCTGCCTTTTTTTTTTCTCATAGTCTTCTTAAATGAGAGACTGATAGCTCCAGAGGAAGTCAGAGCAGGAAAAGCCCAGACGCAAGCACAGAATTTGGACACCTCTGGAGCAGTTGCTCTCAGCTTCCATCAGTACTGCTGCCACAGCAGGGACAGAGCAACCTATTTTAAAACTTCTCAGGGCAAGATATTTAAGTCCTAACAGAATAATTCAGGATAAGAATGGGAGAGTTCCACATCGTACATGCAGCATGGGAGTGACCCCAGGAAAAAGCTGGCACAGGCTCATTAGCAAGTCCAAGGAATGTTGATAATAAACCTAAGGAAAAATAATGCTCCAAATGAAACTCCCAAGGAGGCATAGAGGACAAAAACTGTCCCATGCTTTATGGGCCATCTTACCATGTACAACAGAAATGGCCAGCTCACTAAATGCCGAGTGATGTTTTCTCCTGTCATCTTCTCATGACTGTTAGGTCCAAATGTTATCAGCAGATAAGTTCCAACAATTGCCAAACCACAGCCTACAAAGGACAAAACATAACGTCCTTTGGCAAGCAAAGGAGAAGAAAAAAGAGAGAACAAAGTCAGTGGGTTAGTGTGGATGTAAGGAATTAAGATCACCATGAATGACATTGTGCACATTCCTCTGCCCTTCACACCCCACTTTGAAAATATTAGAACCAAAAAAGGCTGTAGGCAATCTGTGTGCTGCAAGTTGAGGGAAAAAAATAAAAAAGCCCATACCAGGTAGCATCTGCTAAAAAGCCAGGAGCTACAAGTTCTAGATCTGGGGCTTCTCCTGCCTGGCACTGCCCACAACCCATCTTCTAGGAAATGGGAGAATGAACACACTCAGCTCATACTTGTCCATGTATAAAATTCAGCTGGTTCACTTGCATTCAAGGCCCTAGGCTGCAGCTTCAGCCTGGAGAACCATGATTCTCAAATCCTGCAAACAAACCATTCCCACATATTTCTAAAATCTGGGAGATTCAGCTACAAGTCAAAAAAAAGCCCCCACAAAATCCATTTTTAACAGTGGATGAAATGCTACATTTCTTTGAAGAGGTACTATAGCTAATGGAGATCCTGCCATCCCTCTGGCTCTTGAGAGACCATGCTAAGTGTTGGACAGTTTGTAAACAGAGAGGGAAAAATGAAAAGAAATTGTGAAACTTACTCAAAAAATCCTTGGGCTTCCATTTTTCTTTAATAAATATAATTCCTATGATTGCACTAGCTATGAAAAAAAAAAGGGGGGGAACAGGGGAGAAACAATGAGTTGTGTATTAGTCCAGTGAGCAGCAATCACACACTGGAACACACACAGACTTTTCCCTCTTTCTGCCTTACCTATAACTGAGACTGCACTGAGTGGCACAATCAGTGAAAGAGGAGCAAAGGCATAAGAGGAAAACACTCCCAGTTCACCCAGCACCAGCAGGAACAGCCCACACCACCATGTCTTGGTTTTGAAGTAGGCTCGGGGGTCTTTGGAACCTGCCAGTCGGATGTGGCTGTATTTCTAAAAAAAAACAACAAAACAAAGGCAAAGAATCTCTGGTCTGCTTGATGCTTTTTAATGCAGGATGCTTGAGGCAGGATCAATATTTGCTTCATGATACTCACCTGGAGGTTGAGTGCAATACTGATAACAAGATGGCCAAAAATAGCCAGTAATGCACCAATCAAGTTCTCCTGGAAAAACAAAGTAAACACACAGGTATTAAATTTAGCCACTGAACCCTGAAGGAAATTGGAGCTTTTTGCACAACCTGGAAAAGAGCAGTCTTTCAAAACAGCTCCTAAATCAATAAAATCTGTTTATCTTTGTCTCTTTCTATGGGATCTAGGGCAGTTCAGTGAAGTTCCCTGGGGCTGTGTTCCAAATCTGTGAAACACAAGTGAAAGACAAACCCTTCCTTAACAGACACTTTCTACAAGAGAAACTACTGTGCATATATTTGCATTCCAAGCAGTTTCTCAGAGGGGAAAAAGATAAAGCTAAACACAATGACAGGTTCACTTGTTCTTCCCTCTGAAACACTCTTTTCATAAAACATCCCTTGCCCTGAAATCCAGCAGAGGGTGGATCAGTAACCTCTGCATCTTGTGGGTCACATTTTAAGAACTATTCTGCTCCTCTTCACTTACAGCATCTGCTGGTTCAGGAGGTAATTCAGCCCATTTGAGGAGGCAGCCTGACTATCCCAGATTTTATGCTGCTTTTTATATCAACCAGTTATTCCAAGCAAAAGGCAACTGACAGCACCTCCTAGCAGGCTCCCAACCCCTTCCATATTAGCATTCCCACCTCAGCAAGAATTCTCACTGAAGACAGAATTTGAATTAAAAAAGATGTAAAGCAGGCTGAGTCACAAAGGAAGCATACATTTGGAGAGAGTAGAAGAGCCTGAGGAGGAGTCAGCCCATTTAGCCTTTGAGTTCTTCCAACAACCACCCTGAACTCATCAGATGCCACTTCTCATTTCATTTCTCTAAGTACTCCCTCTGATTTATTTGGGAGAACTGAGCTCACATCCCCATGCCTCCCTCCACACTAGGTATGTCTTGACTTTCTCATACACGGTAAGAAAAGAACTTAAAAGTTTCAAGTTCTTATCAGTGGAACAAGAAGCTTTTTATCAGGGTTTATGAAAATAAGATCCACCCAAGCAGCCTCAGTCAAAACCACGAGTTGTTTTCCCACAACAGGCAGTCAAGTTGGCAGAAAAATGTGTGACCACACATGTAGCCAGAGCTCAGCAGCTGGTTCAGCAGTTGGACTTCAGGAGACTCAGAGGAGTTGGTGCCTCAGCTGAGAAGCCCCTGAGTACAGCCCAGATTCAGGATCAGCTTTTGTACAGCCTGGTCTGGGAATGGCTCCATTTCCAGTTGGAGCACAGGGAGGAACTACAGCAACACATCCTGCCTCAGCTGCAGGCTCCCTGCAGGACCATGGGCTGAGCCACCTGAGATTAAAGCATCTGAATATGCAGCAGCCCAGACCATCTGGTCTTAGTTACTGATGTATGGGTTAGTCTGAAAATTCCTAACAGAATTCTGCACTTTGTCTGCCTTTTCCAGAGACAAAATTTCTCTTTCTTTCTTTAACTGCTTATATACACAGCATGTATTGCACTGGGATCTCCAGGCATGGATAAATGCACAGACAGTACACACTTTCTGAGAAAAATTAACCAAAATACAGTGGCATTTTCAGCTCACTGGAATAGTTATGGCCTCCTAGGGATAGACTGGGGTCTGACCTTGTAAGAAAAGGAGTCGGTGTGTGGCTGCACAGAAACTGCTGCTGTGGCCAATGGCAGCTGCTGAAGTTGCAGATTTGGACTGTTGCCTCCTTCCATTTTGGTTGATTGGCGTGTTTGCTTTTCTTTGATGCTGAAACTTCTTTTTAAAGAGACCTGAACCCTGCTGCATCCACCTCATCTGAAACTTGGTAGCACTTCTTCATATCCATTTCCTTTTGTCTGTTCAGTGAAGCACAAAAAAAACATTCTCTGTAGCCTGCCTGCTGCTTTTCTCCCCCCAGCAGGCTGCACTGAGACAGGACAAGCACTGCTGGCAGTTTAGATGAGACAGTATTTCCAGCCCATCAGTGGGGCAGCAATTCCTCCAAGGTGATGCTAAGGGGAGGGAGAAAAAAAAAAAGAATTAAATCAAATGAACGCAATGGTCTGAAACTTGCAATAAAATCCTGAAGGAGAAAAGTCCTTGCAATCAAACTGACCACTGCACATATCAGCAGGGAAAGTAAAGTTCAGATGCTTTCTCACCAAAGTCTGAATCACAGAACTCACACAGACCTTGCTTTACACACTGGCTCAGCCCCAAGCATGACATCTTCAGCTGGCATTTAACATCAGGCCTTGCCATTTGGAAAGTTCTTATCAAAAAGCCTCTGAAGCCCTCCAAGCCCTGCTTCACATTTCTCTGTTCAGGACACAGCATTCATTACAGCAGTCACACCATCCCCACGTGCTGGGGGTGCCAGTGCTGCTCTGCCTGCAAACTGAGGTCATTTCAGTGTAAGTGCTGCGAAGAAGAGTTTGGAAGCACAAATCCTTCGAGCCAGACTCTTTGGAGGTGTCTGGAAAGCTCTGCTCCCAGCAAACCCATCTCAGGTCCTTACAAACTGGAGTGGCTCCTTTGACCAAAGACCTCCAGGACCCCCAGCAATGGATCCCGGTGGAAAAACCCTTCAGTACAGAGGGAGATGTTGGTGTGAACACTGCAGGGGTGTGATCAAGTGTCTTTTTGGGTCTCCTCAAAGAGAGATGAAATGGCTGGGGCTCAGCAGGTCTGGGGTCACATCCTCAGGTAGCAACCCCCATCCCATGCTCAGCTCCCGAACTGCAAGGGCCAACGAGGGATTATTACAACAACCCCGAGGTTGTCCCAGTGCTCCAGCACCGAGGGGACAAGGCTCGGGGGACATCATCAGCCCCGTTGTGCGGGGAAGGCGGGGGACAAAGCCGCCTCCATCCTCAGGAAGCCCTTCCCGGGCAGTGCCGAGCCCGGTTGAGGGTGTCCCCGGGGGACTTTCAAGCGGCCTTACCCGGGGCCGGATCTCAGCACCACTTTGTTCCCGATTAAAACCTCGCAGAACCCCGCACTCACCTCCTCCTCCTCCCTCAGGGAGCGGCCCCCGCGCTCCGCCCCCGCCGCTCGGCCCCCATCACCCGCACCTTCGGCCCCCAACTCCGGGGCTCGGCCCAGCGTCGCCTTCGCTCCTTGCCCGGCCCCTGCGATTTGCCGCCAGCCCTGTCACTCCGGGTTCAGGCAGCGGTTGCCACCGGGGAATGGCTGCCGGGGGGGATGCCGGGCGTGGCCTCGGGGCCGAACCCGTCGCAGGGTCGCGGGGAGGAGCCGGGTTCCGCCGCTCCTTGCGGGCGGGGCTGTGTCGCTCCCGGAGCCTCGGTGCTGTGGAGAGGAGGGGACGTTTCCCGGCCCGGGGTTCCACGCACAGCGGCCGAACCCCCCGCTCACCCGGCGGGGCACATCCCCCGTCCCGTCCCCCTCGCACCGGACCCCGGTGGGGTCGTCCCCGCCGCCGCCGCCACCTTAAGGTGCATGCGCACGGAAACTCCTCGGCGCCACCTTAATCAAAGGACGCGACCGGCGGCTCTGAGAGCTCGGCTGTGATTGGGCGCCTGCCGGCAAAATAACAGGCGCAGCCATTGGGCGGCAGCTGGGTTGGACGTTGCCTCAGCCGCCGGTACTGAAGACCGGAGCGTCCCGATGCGCACGGTCAGGCATCGGCAGGGCCAGCCCGGTACCGGCAGGGTGAGCGCGGTACCGGTAGGGTCAGCCCGGTACCGGCCGCACGGCGCTGCCTCAGTCGGTGAGGCACTCATCAATCCCGGCATGCCCCGCGCCAGTGGCGGGCTGGTGACGCACTTCCGGCAGCTCCCTTGCGGGAGTCGCCTCAGGATCGCTCCTCAGGCTCCCAACTCAGGCTCCCCCCTCAGACTCTCACCTCAGGCTCCTCCCTCAGGCTCCCCCCCTCAGGCTCCCCCCTCAGGCTCCCTCCCCTCCCGCCTCCTGTCACCCCTTCTCGGACCCCCGAGCACCCGTCCTGTGCACAGAGAGCTGGCGGGGGATGCTTCAGGGGACTGCGCGGAGAAAACAAACCCGTTCCACCTGTGCATCTGGTGGCAATAAGTTTGAGTAGCTGAGGGGCCGTGGGTTTTGTCATGGTGTGTCTGTGGAAACAAAAAACTTGAAAACCTGTCGTAGCTTCTACCTCACCAACTCTGGGTTGTTGCCATGTCCCAGACACAGGCTTTGATTCCCAGCCTCCGGTTCTTGGGTAGCACCGAGCAGCAGCTCCACGGCCGGAATTCACCACAGGGTGCTGAGTCCTCCCTCGGATTTTCAGTTTAGAGAGGGTGAGTCCCATGGAGTGAGTTGTTAAAATGACTGAGTAATTAAGGACAACATGCAGAAGTGATTTAATAGCAGTCACCCTAACAACACATTCATAAACAGCAGTCCTTCAAAGGACTGTTTTTTTTTTTCACCTTTGATTCTTGAGCAGGGAAATTAAGTGCAGAAATGACTGCTGAACACTGCATAAATGTCAATTTGCCTTTATCTTACACAATTTATATAAAATGAAAGTGCCATTGTAGTTGCCTCTTTCCTGTGTCTCCATACTTAAGAATTATTACTGGCATTTCTTTGTAGGTTTCAAGATTTCCTCCAGTCCTCATAAACACCATAGGGAAGTAATCTCAAACTCAGGAAAAAAAGGGATTTAATTCTCAGAGATCTCAGTATAGCCAAGTGAGTAACAACACTGCTTTGAATCTCTTTGCAACTCATAATGATCTTGTTTGGTAACAATGATAGCACCTAAGTTTAGGTCAAGGCTGCTAAATCAACTTTATAATCACGACTGGGAACAGGATGAGAAAAACCAGTCAAGGTATATTATTGCTTTAAACCTTGAAATTGCTCCACAGGGATTGTCTGAACGATCTCCCCATCTCTCACCCACACAGCTGTGGCCCTGGCCCCATTTTTTGAGCTCCCCAGGACACATTTCTACTGCATTTCTTCTGAAAATCTGGAGCAAATTCAGTCTGAGCAGCGGAGTTAATGGGTGTGTAGTGGTGGTGCAGGATGACTCCTTCTCTTTCCTGCTGTTTTCCCTGATTATTCCCAGATTTGTAGGAATTCTATTGGTACTTCTGCGGTCTGGCCAGCAGAGGGGAGCAGACAGATATTTTAAAACCAGACTTTCTCCAGTCTGCACTCAGCAGTTTCTTTTTTAAGTCCGGCCAACACTGAAAGGTGCCAAGGGCCTCCTGGGCTTTCTGGATCCAGCCTTCCAGCTGCTTCCTCTGCTGGTGGAAAGAGGAACCCATGGTCCCTGCTAGCAGTCTCCTGCTGTCTGGAGACTACGTGGTAGCCCCAGAACTCTGAAAATTATATACACGAAAAATTCCTGAAACTTTGTGCTCTGGGTATGTAAAGCAGGTAAATCAAGGAAGCATTTGGCATCTTCCCTCTTTCTTCTGCCTGTGGCATCTTCTCTTTCTTCTCCTGCCTTTGATCTCTTCCTCCTTGCTTGTCTCTCCCATCTCAGTGATATCAGGAGAATATTATCTCAGGATTGAATAACAGCAATCAAGGACATAAAGGACAAAAGATGAGGGAAAATGATCAAGGTAGAGAAGTTGCTTAAATGCCTTCTGTAGGCGCCATCAGTCTGTCTGGTCAGCTTCCAGGAGTTCCCAATGACCTGATGCTAAGTTCTGACTAAAAAAGCAGAGGCAGAGTCTTAAGGTGGCTTCCCAAAGCACTCCCTTCCCTTTGAGAATTTCCTCCTTGAAGGGCGGAGCAGGCAGGGAGCCAAACCACAAGCTACACAAGGGCTTGGCTGATTCTTTCTTAAAGCTTTATCCCTAGAGAAAAGTTGCTGCAGCAGGCAGGGGAGGGGAAGCATTAGGTCCATTAACACCAGACTGTTTGGGGGCTGCTGACTTAGTTGCCTCCATCAAAAGCACTTGACTGTGTCAGCAGAGGCCATTTTGGAACACATTCCTTTAGCAGGGTAGTCAGGGATAGTTGAAGGATGGTCAGTCAAGGTTACCTACTTGTAATTTAGGCAGTGTAAAGAGCTTATTTACTCCTTACTGCCTGACCTAGAATACCTACCAGCTGAGCTGACCCACTCCTGTAACTCTGCAAAGTTTACCACTGTCTTCAAACATCCATTCTGGTACCACGGGACTTTGCAAGGTGGTTCTGTTGGACTTCCCTCACAACTCAGCACCTCGAAGCATTCAGAGGGCACAGAGGTGTGTAGTCACTTCAGCAAGAGGTAAATTTCCAAGGGTGTGGAGATGTCTGATCTCCAATAACTTTCAACACCACTGAGGTGATGCTGGGCATGCCAAACCCTGAGCTGGATGCACAGGATGGGAGAAGGGCTCTGAAGCTGTTTCCCTGACACGTGCACTCCTGGAAGGTGCTCATCAGGAACGTGCTGCCAGAGGAGTGACTCCTCTTTACAGAGCAGGGCTGAGCATGGGATGCATTCCAAGCCTCAGCAGGCTGGTCAGCCAAGCCTGGGCAACAGGGAATGCAGCTTGCAGATGCAGTTTTTTATCAGCTGCTTTGCTGCAACTTTAATAGCCAGTTCTAGCAAACTGGCCCAATCTTGCTTCCCTCAGCACAACCTTCTCATCCCTGGAGCACAGGGTGGAGAACCTCATGCATGTGGCAGGGCTTCCACATGGCAGGGACACTTGGTGATGCAGGCTGAAGACCAGAGCAGTGGCTGTTCTGCTTCTAGTTGGTAAAAAATAGCTCAGAATCTCTGCCTTCTCCACGTGCACAAGCCCTCCAACCCCATCTTCAGAAATCTCCATCTCTAAGTTTGGCATCCCAAGAGTATCCCACAGGGGATAACTTGAAACACCAGGTAAGTCAGAGCAGCTCTGCTGAAGCTTCATCCCATGCCTCAGTTTTTGGGTTGTCCTGAAGCATTCTCCTACAAAGCAAAAATATATGGAAAATGATTATTTGTGACCATCTGCTTTATAATTTCATGGGGAAGGCCAAATCCACAAGGATTACACCTTCAAATAACAAGAACTGGAGATCTGGGATCTGATTCCTTGCAATGCTCTCCCAGTTTTCATGGAAGTGGCAGATATTTGGGTTTCATTATCTTTACCACTGCAGGAGCACTATTACACTTGCCTGTGCATGTAGCAGGAAACAGTTCAGCTCCAGTGGAAAAAGAGACTGGTGAAGTGATTTGCCCATGATCTCACTATAAATCAACAGCATCTTTTCCAGTAGACAGCACTGCCTGCCCACTCCCACCAGTTCCTCTCTGTCTAGTCTACTCTTTTGCAAGACCAAGCAGAGCAAGAAGCCTCCATTCTTCTCCCTTCTGGTAGTTTCTTAAGGAAGACAAAGTCACTCCAGGGTTGCTGCTCTGTGGCCATCAGCACAGGGTCTGTCTGGAGGGTGATTTTTAATCAGCCCAACACTTGTCCTACACAGGCTTCCATTTCCCCACTTTTAACCCTGCATCTTTCATGCCCCTTCTTGATCCTGCAAAAGCTTAGCTCAGTCTTGTGTCTTTCCAGGAGAGGAATAATGCCCAAACAGCTCTCTTTACTCTCAACTCCACATTGCCTTGCTCTTTGAGCCTCATGTATCTTAGTGTCTTTCTCTCACTGTTGAGTCTGTGCTGGTTTTTGGGGGGGCATCTTATCATTGTCAGAATCCAGCTCTCAAATCCTCAGAACAGGAACTAAGTAACTTCCAGAGTATTTCCCATAGGTAACTCTCAGACAAGGTAATTAATGAGGTTCACATAGTGGTAAAATGCTCTCAAAAATCATGAACTTCAGCTCTTTTCATCCCCCATACTGGAATAATTTCACATTTATGCTAGTACAAAGTTATGTCTTTCACCTTGTATGGTCCCAGACTTCCCAAACCCCACTGTTTTTTCTTTGGGATTGGCAGAAGTAGGGAATACTACCAAAGGCATTCAGCACTTCATTGCACAATACCTGAAAAGCTGGAGACAGCACGTATGACACAGGCAGGTTATGATTTATTTGGCTCTATAAATAGAATTCTGCCCAATCCTCTTTTTGAAAAGCCCAGAAAGAGAACAGAATCAGGAAAGGTGTGGTGACTGCAAATAATGCATTCTGCCCACACACTGAATTAATTAGCTCTGTCTCAGGTGTCCCAGGTGACATTTTAGATTTTCTGTGGCTCCCAGTCCATACAAACTGCCATGTAGACAGCAGAGAAATGTGATCTTCCTCCTCCTCAGAAATACTCAAGTTTTCCATGCAACCAGAGCCTTGCATTAAAAGATTGTCATTTTGAAACAATGAAGACATCAACCTCAATGCACAATTACAGCTAAAGCATAAAATTTGGGGGTGCAAGTGATGGTTTGAACAACAATCCAGGAAACACAGTAATGCCATCATCTATGCTGCTGGCACACCTTCAGCTGGAATGCTGTGTTTAGTTCTGGCCACCTCAACTCTAAAGAAAGGAATAGACACACAGAAATAGACTTAATTTAGAAATAAGCCCATTAGAGTCCCAATAAAGACTGAAAACACTGAAGATGTCTAATTTAGAGAGAAGGCAAATAAGATGGCTGGAAATGTATGAGATAATTAAGAAAAATGAGATTGTGAGCTTCACCCCTATTGTATAAACCAGAATATCAGCATAAACTTCAGAATCAATAAGTGTAAGCTTAAAAGAAGGAAGTCATTGTCCAAATTTGTAAACTTTGATGGTAATTTACCATGAAAGCTGTTTGGAGCCACAAAGAGAGAAATAAAAGAAAAATATTAATAGTAATTAATTTGTGGGACTGGCAGTTGTGAAAACCCAGTAAGACCCAGCAAGCAGGGTTTAAAAGTTCCTTCAGTCCATATGGGCACTTGAGGACTCCATAGACCATTGCTCTGCTCTGGGTTCACAGTTCTCAGAGTTATTCCTAAAAGAATTGTTCTGTTTTGGTCTGTGCCAAGAAATACAAAGAGCAGGGATGTACAGGGAAAACTCTACAACCCATTGCTAGGGAGACTGAGATCTCCACTGCAGCACCCAAATCAGTGCTGTGTTAGATTTGCAAGGGAGAGGGGGAACTGCTTGTCTGGGGCACTTTTGTGATGTTTGATGGTCCAGAAGACACAGGAACTGTCTGTACCCAACCTCTCTGGTGAGGAGCTGCAGCTTTGTGCCAGGTTCCTATCCTGTGCCCAAGCTGTTGGGAACCTGGAGCACACATTAATTCATCCATCAGCACCAAGGGAGGATGGACACATCCCCAACCCTGGGACAGCCCTGGCCTTCTCACAGCACCAGCTTGGATACAGAAAGCCCCCAGAGCATCCCATGAGTTTTCATCCCAGAAACCTGATATGCCTTGGCTGGTTGTAGGGAATTTCTGCCAAGAAGCCCAAGGCAGGTGAACATTCCACCTCTAGCAGGCACTGGGTTTTGAGGCTCAACCTCAGAGCTGGGAATCAGCTCTGCATGCAGACAACTGATGTAATTGTCTGTGCCCTTCCACTTGCTGTGGAGCTGTGCCAGTTTGGATCAGCTGAGGACTGAGCTTTAAAGGTTCAGTGCCTGAACCTCCTGCTGATTCACCCTTGTGTAAGGCACTTAACTGTTCTCTGCCTGCTGCTCTCCACCCGTGCCATGGTCACCAGGCTTCACTGGGGTGTTGTAAGCTTCAGTCCACAGGAATTCAGCCTCTGTTTTGAGATGCAGGAGATTGAATTAACACAAAGTGTTATTAACAATCATCAGATAGTTTATAATAATATACACACTGCTAATAGACTTTCCTGTCCCTCCAATGGTGCCTCACTGTAGCTGTGATGGCTTCTGGATTGTTTTGTTTTTCTTTAAAGAGGGTTTTTGTCTTTTTCTGCACAGCACCTCTGCATCCCAGCTGTTTCCTAGTGAGCTGTGCCCTTTGAAACTGCACCTGAATCCAAGACACATCCACTGGGTGGTGAGAAACAGCAAGCTGACTCGTCCCAAAATCTGATGACTTTGCAAAGCTTTTCAAGACAGAGCCAAGACAACACAATTTAATAAGTTGCCACTCATCAGCTGAGACATCTTAACAGCCTGCATGCATGTTCTTGAAGCAATTCAAGCTTTTATAAAGTAATTTGAGACAGTTTAAACATCAGCAAAGGTGTTTTAAACAAACATGTCATACCTCACAGCCTGGGTGTGCAAGGAGCACAGGTACAGAGTTACCCAGACTCAGCTGACGTGGGGTAATTGTGTTCACTCACACAACCCATATGCCAAGACTCTGAACTTTCTTATAATGACTCACTGCAACTGAGGATCTGCCCCAGCATGTCCTAAGTTGATTAAACTCGTTTGCAGGCCATAATTATTTTCTATATCATACTCTAATGTATCCGCATCATATTATTTTTAACATTGTAAGAATTTGCTTCTGGGAACAGCCTTCTTGAATTAATCACTGACTCATGATTTACTGTAGGAGATAATATCTAACCTACAAGAGGCAGAACAGGAAACTATCTATTTAAAAGATGGCAGTGTCTGATAATTTATTACTATAGACAAAGAGACATCTGAGAAGAAAAAGAAGGCCAGATCCTGCAGTCTTTACATGGTCACTGCTCTCACTCAGGCAAAAGGAACTTCTGTCTAGTAACTGGAGGATCTGCTTTTGAGGCAGTAGCAACTGAGAGTTGATGAATATTGAAGCAAAAATGGATGAGAAACAAGAAAATAGCATCCCACACTATTGCCAAAGCTCTGGGACCAAACCCAACATTAAATTAAATCCAGTTAAACATGATTCTTGTAGGCATTTCACCAGCTGAATACAGGAAGTGTAAGGGAAAAAAAAATAAGCAAGGAAAAAGCATCATTCTTACTGTGCCAGAATCTTTTATGCAAGTTTCTTGCTGCCTTCTCACTCTTGTGCATAAACTGGACTCTAACACATCACTGAATCAGCCTTGACTGTTAGATGTTTCCTCTAGATACAGCCCGATTAGAAACAGTCAATTTCAGCAGCCAGCAATAAAAAGCTTTAAATCCTGTTGAATGTTTCAGGAGGTTTAGCTTCATCCTGGCAATCTGAAGAATCCTTTGTCCCATTTCACCAAGGATCTATTCTGTGGTTTTGGGTAACTCATATGGGTGCCTTTGGCACCATAGGGTTTTTTTGCGGGGCTCTTGTACTCCCAACAGCCCATTAGAGCCCCTCACAATGGAGACAACTGGATCTTAAATGTAGGCTTTCCTTTGCTGGTAATTACCTACAGGTAAAGTCAATTCAAAGGCATTCACAAGGCCTTTTTGACTTTTTCTGAAACAAACCTCCAAAGCAGCAATGTTTCTGACAGTGTTTATGTCCTAAACCACAAGAGGATTACATGTGAACATATGGAAAATGGCCTTTTCCACATGCATAAGCCTTGAGCTGGGGGAAACAATGTTGCTGGTTGCTGGTTTTGGTTCTGATTCTGTGGGGTGCAGAGCTTCATCTCCCATAAATTCAGGTCACTCAGAACTTCTGAAAGGGATGTTACCTTTAAGTCAGGACACTACAGAGCCTCCTTTCCAAGAGCTGCAGATAGGTCCCTTGGAATCTGCTGAGACAACCATCCAGAAACCATCCTGACGGTTTGGAGTAGCCCTAAGGAATCACTCAAACACCCCACAACTCAGTGGAAGTGCCAGAGGCTTCAGCAGAAGCCACATTAGTGCATAATGTACCCAGCTCCACAGTACTTCAGCTGCAAGAGAAGTCTCCTCCTGGCCCACTGCCTGGTGAGGTTTCAGACCTGGAGTGTGAGGCCACAGAGCTTTGTTGCTTATCTTACAAGTTATACCACCTGTGAGTTCTCCTCTTGTTTGTTTGATTCTTTAAAATTGCTAATTTCTCTGCTTTGTTCCTGTGCTCAGGACAAAGTTTAGTGTTGCCTTATCAGTGTCCCTTGAAATAAGCTCTGCCCAGGACAGCACTTTTCAAATCCAGCAGTGATTTCCCCACACAGTCCTGCTACACCAGTTCTCTTTCCTTCTATTACATTCACCCACTGATGCACTCTCCTTCCTCAGTGCCACTGTTGTGTCTTTGCTTGGTATTTACATCCCTTTCCTCTTTGTTTTGTAGGTGACTGATACATCAGTGATTCCTTCCTCACTGTGTCTCTCAAGGCTGTCCCATCTTGCTTCAGGTCAAAGACCCACTGAGCCCTAACAAGGACAGATTTACTCCAGAGCCTCCAACCTACCAGCCACATAAACCTACCAGAAGCAAAGAAAACTCCTTTTGGGTAAGTCCAGCCTGGAAGGTGTGCCAGTTTTCTGGGACACATGAAAACACCAGACAGCAGAAGTGATCCCACAGTGTCCCACGTGGGACCAACGTGGCCAGCTATTGCCCCAGGTACACAGGAACTGGCCCAGAGGGAGAAGAGCTGCAGTGTGCTGCCTTGAAGGGGAGTGTGGGTTGCTAACACCCTGGAGCAGTGTATCAGAGGTACCTTTATCAGATGATCTCCAAGACATTTACAAATAGTCATTAAACACTGCACCACCCTTATGATGTAGGGGTGATTTCTTATCCCCATTGTACAGAGCAAGAAGCCAGAGCACACATGACCTGGAAAAGGCTCCTGCACATCCCAGGCAGAGGCTTTAAGCATTGGGCTGTGTTCCTTCTGCATTGCCAGAGCCTAAACTCATCCCTGGGGGAGCACACTGGCCATAAAGTGTCAAATCTGGGAACACACTGGGCAGGGGTACTTGTGGTTGTGCAGCAGCTCCAGGAGCCTGATGGGTAAAACATGAGCATGAGGCTGGGAACTGGAGCTGGAAAGAGGCTTGTAAACCTTTCAAGTGCTTCCTTCAAGCCAGAACTCCCATTCCCACCTATTCCATCCTCCTGCTTGTTTCAAAGAGATTGAGAGGCACAAAAGGAAACTGCCTCCTCCCAAGCCCTCTTCCCCCTTGGTGTCCTTATGAGAAGACAAATAAATGTTCCTATCAGCAAATTGTTCAAGTGAATTTATTGTCACCATGCAGTGACATTGCCTGGCCTGAGATTAAGATCAACAATAAATTCCTGACCATGGAGAAGAATGAGAACACGAGAAAGCCCATGGCTCTCCTTACCCAACAGACATATCTTTACTACATCTCTCAGCAGTTATATCTTCTAGCAGGGGTTTTGTAAAAAGAGTGGGATGCTGTAGGCTGGGAAAGAAGCAATGCCAAGTGGCATTTGATGAGGACAGAGGGCTAGAGGAAAAGGCAAATTAAATATGAGAGAAGATCTGCCAGTCTCTAAGGTCAGAAAACACAAAAACCCTCCACACCCAACTGCTCGGGGTAGACCCTGCTCCCCCTCCCCTTTCAGCCAGTGGGAGAGAATGGGAGGAACTCCCAGTTGGAGTCACTTGGAATGGGTGTCTTTTCAGAGTTATTTTGCTCAGGAGTAGCTGAGCAGCCAGGTCCCTACAGAGGCTGAACCACTGGCAAGTTGTTTGTTTTTTTTTGTAATAAAGAGAGCAGGCTGTGGCATTACAATTGGACCCTTTTTCCCCTATATTGTTTCCCAAAGATGTTGGCTTAGAAGGATAAAGCATCCACCTCCCCAGGGCACGTAACAAAAAACCACAGCTTTTATTTCCAGACATAAAGCCCCATCAGTGTGGGACAAGTTCCTCAAATCTCTTTGTCCCCTAACAGCCTGGACTCTTTCTGCTTCAGCCATCCCACCTTGGAAAGATCTTGGTTCACCTGGGCAGTGTAACCTCGAGGATCACAAAGGGCTGCTGAAGTGCTGTGTTTTTCTCAAACACAGGGTGATGGACAGGGAGTGGGTCACAGGTAAAAATAAGAATTGTTCTCAGAACTAGAGACAGCAAAACTAAATGTGACTAAACAGCACAATTGTCCACTCACCAGGAAAAACAATGAAGCACAGAAATTAGGAGAGCCCACCTGCAAAGGCATGTGAACACCTGAGGATACATCATTTCTCAAAAAGCATTTAACTCTGTAGCAGGTGACATTTGTGTGGCTTTGTGTAGGACTTTGTGTGACCAGGAGACAGTAAGTTTATGATAAGCACCAAAGGCCTAAAATCTTATCAGGGCAGAGCATGGTGTCTCCTGACACCTTCAGAAGGTCCAATGTCATTGCAAATCCAGGCTGAATGGCCTCCAAAGGGCCACACAGCAGACGCGTGGCAGAAGCAGCACTAGATGGCTGCCTACCAGCCCTTTATTCAACTTGTCCATCCATATTTTACAAGATTATTTTTAAAGGCAAGAGGAGAAAAAAGCCATTTTAATGGCCTTGACATTGCAAACAATCACAGACTGTCAGTGCATTTGACAAACAGGTTCTGTGAGTTCTGGTGTGTGTGTAAAACTATCACATAATTCTGTCTGCTGGTACCACAGACATTTCACCTGCAGTATTTTTTGATTTGATTAGAAGTTAGGAGTTCTTGCAGGGAGAGAGAGGAGGAAACACAAAGCTTCCCTTCTTACAGCAGAGCCTCTGTCCTCAGCTGGAGAACAGTGACACAGAGCCCTGCAGCACTATCTCCTTGGTTTTGTACCCCTCTGCCTGTCCTTTCACCCCCTGGCTTCACTGGAGCTTCCCTGACCTAAAGCTGAGGAAAAAGGGAGAAAAAAAACCATCTTGGAGTTTGTCAGCAGGAAATGCCTGGTGAGGAGGGCCCCACCCTCAGTGAGGAAGGGGTTAAACACACCACCCTGACTGACACCCTGCCACCAGCACCAGAGGTCACAGCTCCACTACTTCTTAACAGCCAAGTGACAGCTCACAAGGAGCTCTGACACCGGCAGGGATAAAAGAAAGGCAACTGCAGGGAGAGCTCCGGTTCTGCTGCGGTCGCTCTGTGTTGAGCTGCTCCTTCCTGCAGGGATACTGAACTGTCATGGGGTGGAGGTAGAGCTCAGCTCAGCCTGGGCGGATCCTGTCCCTCGGTGCCCGTTGGCTCATTGTTGCCAGGTTCAAGTAACATTATTTTTTCAGTTAGTCAGACTCATATTTCTTGCCCTGTTTCTTTCTCCTAAAATTCTTGATTCCTCTGAAGAGCTGGAGGCGCACACAATAACAACACTGCTATTATTTCTAGAGTTTGAACTTCCCCTGCTGCAGATTTTGTAGAAGCCACAGACAAGTGAGGGAACAGGTTGGTGCCACCCAGAGCCCTTGCTGCAGCACGGGTGGGTAATGGGCTTTTCTGGAGCCACATCCAGATCATATCCTGGGCTTGTAATGTGCAGTGGCAACATGACAACTCCTTAAGCAGTTCTGCTGACTGAGCCAGAACCAGCTCCCCAGCCAACATCAATCTCTCTGCTTTAGCTAAAGGGACAGAGCTGGGCCAGTTTGTTCATGCTGAAGATCTGGCCCAGAGTTGGTAACCCAGGATGGTTACTGAATTAAAGAGGAAGGGAATAAGCTAGAAACACCTTCAGCAGGTGGTAGAGAGATGACATTTTTCACTCAACTATTTTTCTCATCTTTTATGCCAATGTGATTAGAAAGCCATGCAATAAAAAGGACATCACCATCCATATAGTCTCTCTTGCTAGAAAAAAAACCAACCCTACATCCCCTTCACACTCTAGCCTGAAGAGAGGGGATGAAAATCCCACTGGATCAAAACTCCTGGTTATGAGTTCAGAGGCAACTCAAGTCCTTTGCCCACAGGAACACACAACATGTTGAGAACTGTTGTGTCCAACACCACAAGGAGCAGAACTACAGGGAGACAAAATACTTCCCAGTTAAATCAGTCAGTGGTTGGTACAGAGCAGCAGCTCTATCAAAGGATGGTTGCTCAGCAGTTGTTGATGCCTGGGCTGTTTTGGAGCCATGGGTTTGTGTTTCCAGGGACTCTGGGTAACCCTTGCACAGAGATCACAGTCAAAGGTACAAGGCAAGACAACCCTGATGTACTAAAGGTAGCTCCAAATCTCTGCACAACACATGGCAGCACTAAACTCCAATTCTGTGGCCAAGGACATTTGCCAGCTGATAACAGCAGGACATTCACACAGGCTGAGGGGTTTAGCACCAGTCTCATCAGTTGAAATTAGTTATACAAAATTTAGTTATACAGAAATTTAGTTATACAAATCCAAAGAACTAACCAAGGAAATAGGTGTCTCTTACAAGAGACTGAGCTGAAAGCAAAAGTACAAGACAGAAAATCACCTTTATTCTGGCGCAAGCCAGGACAAGAAGTGAGAAAGCTGAGCCAGAGGGGACCTTCACTGACTGCACTAGAACTTCTCACACTGCCAGGATACAGGCAGAATTTCATTTTCCTCTGTCTTGATCCTCTCTGATTCCCAATCCAGCACCAGGGCAGCTCCAAACACAATGTGTGGGTGTCCTAACAAAACACAGGATGCTGTTTTTCCCTTGATAGTGATACAGAACCACACCACACACCGAGATCCTCAGCTGCTTGGGTGATGATGCAAGAAATGAATAAGCATGAATAAAGACATAGAAACTGGGTGTTATTTGTAAAGTGAAGAGCAGAGCCCTCCACCCAGTGCTGGGGATACCAGAGCTCTTGCACAACTCAGCTCACATCCTGCTGTGTTCCTCTTTTTTTTTAAATGCATCTTTATCATTGCAGGTGCTTGTTTACCCAAGGCACATGGGAAATATCCCTCCATATACAGCAACCCCAGGGCTGTGAGCAGCAGAACCCAGACATCAGGACAGGTTCCTCAAACTGGACTTGGTCAAACCCTGCAGAGCACACACTGCCTCCCAGCAGGCAGTCCTGTTCCCAGCCTGCTATGGTTGGCTCAGCTGGTAATCAGCAGAACTTGGTAATGTGTATTGAAAGATGATCAGTAGCTAGAGTTGATTGGAAAGCTTCCATTTTTTGTAGATATTGAATTATTAATACAATTAGTGGCCATTGCAAAAAAACCCAAAAAACCAAAAAAACAACCCCAAAACCCCACCAACATCCTCTTGGTGTTTTCAGCTGGCAAACCAAAGAGAAAAGGTGCTGGAGATTGAGCATGTCCCTAGCAGAGGTTATCCTGGTGGGACATCCCTTGGGTAGGAACACCCTAGAAGGGCAGAGTGGGCAAATCCTGCAGCTCTGCCACTTCCTGGTTCAGGGGATGGCTTTGCCCCACAGCATCAACCCTTGGTGCAGCTGCAGAACACATCCCACATCCATGGTGTGTGTGTGTGCCCACACTTTACAGTTTGAGTGTTTCTGACTGGAGTCAGCACAAACCCAACTGCTGACTGCCAGGAGCAGCCCCTGCTCCAGAGGAAGCTGCTCCCATTTGTCAAGCTGAACTTTTTACAAAACACAAGTGGGTTCATACTTTCACACGACCTTTGGTTTGCTCGGAGGTGAATTGCCTTCATCACTCCTATCTTAATCTTCAAAAGGAACTGGTGGGCTCCGGGCAAAGAGTCAAGAATGCTTTCACATATTTGGGAGCTCTGCTTTTCGCAACCTCCCCAGCAACTCGCCTTTGCTGGGAGGGATGAGCGATACTGAGCCAGTCAGCAAAACACCCACCCTGGGCAGGGGTGGCAGGGGGCGGTGCCTGACTCTGCTCTTACACTGCTGGCAATCAACTTCCCTTTCCCTGCCCATTTAAAACCTGACAAAGTCAGGATTACCCAGGACCTGTACAGAAAAAGTAGCTGCTTCTTTTGCCTCCACCTCATGAACAGAAAATGGAGGGGAAGTCATTTGCACCATGCAGACACGCCTGGGTCCAGCCAGGGCAGCTCTTACCCTGCAAAGCTGAGGATGGGTTGGTAGACAGTGTGGAATGGACCACTGGGAAACCCAGCAATATCCATCACTGCCCTGCTGGGAACCTAAAGTTACCAGGGACGTGACTTTTCTGGTTGTAAACTAGGAGTAACACTGCCAAAGCCAATGGAGTAAGACCAGTGTGACTGAGAACAGGCTGGGTTACTGCTGTGTTTACATTAGTAGGAAATTACCCCCAAAATCACACTTCAAGAGCAATTCATTGTGGGATGAGGGGTGACCAAGAGCCCATGACATTTTCCCCCTGAGTTTCCTGCAGCCCCCCCACAATGGGTCCTGCAGGGCAGCACCAGCCACCTCCCCTACCAGCAGCGTCCCCAGGGCACCCACACTGTGCAGAAACCCAGAGTGAGCCATGGGGCACCCCAGCTGTTTGTCCCAATTCCTTGTCTTCAGGCCACTCCAGTGGTGTGGAGAGCTCAGTCCTTCCCCCAAATCCACCCATTCCCTCATTTAAGGAGGGTGGGTGCTCCCTCTCCCCCAGGTAGAGGAAAGGTTCTGCTCTTACCTGAGCACCCAGCACTTGTCCAGCCAGGATCCCTTCACCCTCCCCAGGAGCAGCCCCATGGAGGTGGCACTGTCCAGGTGTCCTGAGCTTGGAGTCCTGCTGCAGAGCTCTCTGTGCCACCAAGAGGGGCAGAACCTCCCCCCTGGTGCACCGGGGCTGGGAGGGGACCTGCAGGATCCACACCAAGCACTGGGGGGGCTCCTGGGGAGCCTGTTTGTAACTGGAGCTGCATTTCTGCTGGAGCAAGAGAGTAGGCACTATGGCTGCCTTGGAGAAACCCTGCTGAAGAAGGAGTTTATGAGATGAAGGAGTGCAGAGTGCTGGGAGAGATTGTCAAGGGTTGATAAGCCCTCAAACTTATCTGAACCTCATCTTGGAGGGCCTCCCCATCATGATAACAACACTTAAGTAATCCAAAATTCCACAGCCTGATGCATTTCAACATTTCAAAACCCCCTTCTCAGTGGGAGTAGAGCTGCTCCCTCTTCCCCAGCTATGGGGCTCAGAGGCTTCTCCCTTTAGCAGGGAAAGCAGAAGAGAGAGGAGAGGGAGGAGAAAAGTCCCTGTCTTTGACCAGAGGATTGATGAGGAAATGCAGGGCTCCCTTTGGGATGTTCTTACCTAAATGGGAAACAGCTGCAGAGTTTCAGAACAGGTGAGAGGAGCTGAAGCAGCAGAGGGAAGGAGGGGCATAGCTGACCCACCTGCCAGCAGCAACAAACCAGAGCTTTTCTTCTTGACTTGCTTAAAATTTCATCAAATCTGCTCTGCATCACTGGTTGTGCCCAGAACAGGGATGGCACCAGGACTGCATGGACTGCAGCACCAGGAGTCAGGAGAGCCCAGGGTGCAGGAGGGGAAGGATTTGGAGCAGTCTGTGCACCCATCCACACGAACAGGGGGAAGCAGCAGCAGCAGCACTTGCTGTCCCTCACCCTTTGGTGGCGAGCCAGTTCATACAGATCAGCTCCTTGTGGTGCAGAACCAGCCCTGAGTCCTTTCTGGGGTCACCTCCTGGGCCCTGTCAGCCCATTCTCAACTCCATCCTCCAGAGCTGGCTGAAACCAGTTCACTTTCCATCTTTGAGCCTTTATTACTACAGAATATCCAAAACAACAAAACCAACAACACAGTTACAAAAGGAGTTCACGGAGAAATGTGAAGCAGCCTGTGTTTGAAATGCTCTGTGTCACCGTACTGAATCAAATATAAAACAATGCAGATTTGTCCGTGTATAAAATATAAAAGGAACAATACATCAGAAATGTATAAACAAGGGCTATGGAGGCCTGGGTGGTATTTACAGAGATGCTGAGGGCTGGAGGGGTGGTGGTGGTGTGGGAGCAGGCAGTGTCCGTTTAACAGTGAGCTTTAAATGCATCTGTAAAAGTCTCTGTGGACAGAAGGAAGCTCAGAGCTGAGCTCAGCCCTGCTGGAGATGGTTTGGAGAGGTTCTGCATGACGGATGCTTTGGGAGGGAGCCAGAGCCCCGGGCTGGAGCAGTCACAGGCCAAGGGAAACAGCGAGCAGTCCCGGTCCCGGTCTCTGCCCGGGCTCTGACAGCCGTGGCAAACAGAAGGTCAGGCCCATCGCCAGAAGGGAATAAAATAATAAAATAAAAAATAATAATAATAATAATAATAAACTCAACAGAGAGAAGTTCTGTGTTCACAGGGAGATCAGATCTTCCAAGCAGTCTCCAGGGCCCAGGATCTCCCCAGAGGCCGTGAATTCAAGTAAAGGCAACAAGTTGAGGCACTAGGGCTGAGTTCTGGTGGATCAAACTTGCCAGCTTTGAGAGAAGTCCCAGTAAGTGCTGCCTGCGGCTCTTTATAGCTCCTTGAGGATGATCTGGAATTTGTCTTCTGCTTCCACCATGTCCAGGAGAAAGGCCATGTGGTTGCTGTAGTGCTGGATGATGTTGTTGTCCATGTTCACCAAGATCCTACAGGAGAGGGAGAACATCTGGGTCAGAGGCAGCACATGGAAAGGTTTGCATAGCAGCTTTGTTGGGAGGGGTGGACGTTACTGCACCTCAGGATTCCCAGGTTTGAACTGGAAATAGCATCACTGTCAAAGCCTGGTGGCACTGGGCTGGCCCTCCCCAAAATCTCCCCACACAAAATTCCCATTAAAAATCCCCTTTACTGCCCCGTTATTGATCAGCATTGTGTTATTGCAGCCACACTCCTCGCTGCCCCTAGGAGACACAGCCCTGGGCAGGGACAGGAAGGCACAAGAGTTTCCACCTCCCCCAACCTGAGGGGCTGAGCTGTGATTAATTAATTAATGAAAGCCCCAATACTCCATGGAGGAAGCTCCTGCAGAGCTTTTCGCAATTCTGCCTGTGACGTGCCCGGGCCCAGCGTTGGCTCCACAGGCAAATTAACCTGGATTAGGGCAGGGTGTGAGTTTAGAGCAGAACTGCTCACTCCTCACTTCTTGCCTGCTTGCTTGGTAGGGATGGATTATTCTGAACAAGCTGGGACTGCTGTGGGAGCAGGTGGCAGTGGTTTGGGACGGGCCACCCACCCTTCTCCTGCCCAGAACAACTTCCTGTGCAGAGCTGCCCCACACACAGGTGGCAAATTCCTCCCCTTGCCCCCTGGCAAACCTCCAGCCCCACTGCAGAGCACAAAACTTCTCTGGACTGGAATCAGTTCCATGGGGAGAAAGGAATGTTTCAGGAGCTGATTTAAACCTGAGGCTGTGGTTCTTTGCCAGGCAAGAGCCTCTCAGTATTGCAATGGCAGAAATGGGGCACCTTTGCATCACCCACCCCACTGTGTTCCCATAAATCAGACAGGAAATTTGTATCCATGTGGAGGAAACAAAGGGAACAAATAATCTTTCTTTTGCAGAGAGCAAATCCCCTCCAGGTTCCTGCTGGGGTCATTAATGGGGCAATAGCATTAATTGTGCAACGCTCTACAAGCCAAGATTGCAAACAAGAAAAAGAAGAGGCTGAGCATCTTAACAAATCCAGCAGTTTAACAAACACAATCACAGGGCCCTTGAGTGCCTCTGGGGAATGTCTTGGAGGTCAGGGCAGCCACCCCAGGCTGCAGTGTTTGGCTCCTGGCTGTTCGATCACAGCCCTGGCCTGGAGTTCCCAGGTTTCAGAGGTGAAGGTGGGAGCTCTGCTCACATCCACTCTGCTCTTGTCCCAGCTTTGTCCCAAGGCTCACCACTGCACTGCCTTTCAGCAGAGCAAAACTTTACCCACAAACAGGCTCTTAATTCTGTCAGGGCCCTCTCAGCACCCCACCCAGCCCAGGGGGAGGCTGAGGAACCCCCCCCTGCCACAACTCATTGATCTTCTTGGTCAACCAGAGCCTTCATGGCTGCACCACACCTGGCACCGCACAGGAGTGGCCTGGGGGCTGTCTGGGCAGGGGGCCTGGAATCCCAAGCCCTGAATCCCAGGGAGTCTGACTCCAACAGGTACCTCCCAAGAGGCAGTGTGGACACCAGAGGGTGGGCTGTCATCAAGAGCTCCAGTTATCTCTGGCTATCTCAGTGCAGGAAGCCAGAGAAATCACCTGTGCCTCTCACTACCTTCCATCTGATTTCTCAACCACAAAAGACTCAAGGGAGTGTTGATCAGGAATCTGAGCCCTGTATTGTTTTTCTAGACCAAACCTCACCAAGATATGAAATTACTTATTATTATTGTTCTTGAGTCACCCTCAGACTAAGTTCATCTAAGTGAGCTCATCACTCCCAGGAGGCCCAGGGCTGGCAGGAGGTCCTCACCTGATGTAAATCCAGGCAGTACCACTGAGCTTCACTGGTTTATACCAGATGAAGATCTGAGCCTCAAGCTGTAATTACCAAGAGAGGGTTGTTTAGGGTGGAGCAATAGGATAAAATTATTCAAAGGAAAATTAAATCTGGGGGAGCAGGAAACTGACCCTACCCTTGGAAGGGCTGGAGGAAATCTTGTATGTCCCCCAACACTTCAGCAATCACCTCTGACATTGGTCATATTCAGCTTTCACTAAATTAGGTGTCAAATTTGTAGTTTTAAAAAATCTAATTGGCAGTTGTTGCCTTTTCATTAGATTCCTCTTTTCCATTTTGGGGAAGAGCTGGAAGGGACACCTGCCTGTTTTCCCTCCCAATCATCATTAAACAACATTCACGACCTATCAGATCAAGTAATGAACAAAACCAAAGCAAAACAAAGCAGAAGTGGCCTCTCCCCTCCAGCAGTGCCATTTCCTGGTCCACCTGCAAACTAATCTGTGCTGGGATCTCTCTTGCTGCACAGATGCTCACAGTCAGCTGGTTTGGGAAGCCTGAGAGGGGTTGTTGTCTGATGACAATTTGATGACCTGTGATGGCCACACCATAATCCACCACCACAGGTGACACACCTGAATTTTGGCTCGGTCCTGAAGCTGTAATAATAAACTGACCACCCCTGTCCTTCTCGGTTGTTCTGATTTGAGATCAGACTCTGAATGGGGATGGGACAATCTCTCTCTTGAGGCTGCCAGCACTGCTCTTTTCCTCTGGGGAGAAAAGTCTTCATTTCTGAAGCTCCTGGGTGAGCAGCATCTGAGGGCCTTGAGTTCAGGACAGGTGGAGGAGCCTCCTGACAAATTTGGAAACCTCACTATGGCCCAAGCCCCTCATCTTAAAATTAGGACCCTCCTGAATGGGGAAAGGTTCCTCAGCTGTGGATCTGGAGGTGAGGGTGCTCTAACAGCTCCCCAGGTCACCGACACCACATCACACATGAAGGAGAAGCCACTGGCTCTCCCCCTCCACCTTGCAGCAGCCCCCAAACTTCACTGGGCTCTTCTCCCCTTGAATTAACAGCCCAGCTCCCATGGGGATCAACTTATGGTGACACCAAATGAGTCAGAAGATCCCATCGAAGGAGATTTGGGACTTTCTTTTTCTTTCCCAGTCACCCGAAAGCAAATGCAGAAGCTGAGCTCTGGGCTGCCCTGCAGCTCCCAGGTCTTTCTCCCCTTGTTTTGTTGGGCAGGGACCTCTCTGGGGGCTGAGCTGCTCACTGCAGGACCTGTCACCAGCCCTGCTCCTCTGCCTGTCTCTCCCCATTCTCCACCTCTGGACCAGGGCCAGCAACAACAATGAGTTCATCTCCCAGGCAGTCACTGCTGCTTCCCCAGCCTGATGGGATCTCGCTCGCTTTGCAAGAAGGGCTCTGGATTTTACTTTATGAAAATATGCTTGGGAGTTTATGAGTTGTTCCTTTCCATCCACTGAAGGGAGAACTCACTGCCAGGGATGACCCAGAAGGAGTTCTTAGTCCAGAAAACATTTCTGAAAGTGGTGCTTGGCTCCACATCAAGACCCCTGCCCTCCATGGAAGGCTCAGTGGCTCTTTCTGTACTGGGGCTTCACAAGAGCCAGCAGCATCCAGAGAGGCTGATCCATCACCTCCCAAAGTGAGTGTGAATTTTCCTACTGACCTTCCTGAGCTGGGATGGCAAAGCTGGAAGCTGCCTTGAAGCTCTCCCCTCCTCACCCCCAGGGCTGCTCCTGCTCTTCTTGAGCCAGGACAGTCCCTTTCAGAGCCAGGGCCATGGAGGCACTTGGTGAGGAGAAGCAAACATTTCCACCTCTCTGATGGCAGTAAGATAAATTCTCCCTAACCTCAGGCTTTCAGACTGAGACACAAAGGATCACCCATTAAACCACCCAGACAATTCTTCCTTCATCCAGCTTCCTTTTTCTAGGGAAACTTTGCACTCCAAATACATGTAATACAAACAAGCATTATCCCAAATCTTTAAAGCCCAGAAAGATCCAAGTTTTATATGTTCCAAATAGCACAGACTCACATGGCTTTAGTTTTTATTATCTTGTTAAAATGCTATTTCAGCCTATGGCAGGGTACCAAAGAGAATGGGGTTTTAGAGGCACAGCATAAAAGCAGATGAGAGATTAGCTTACCCTCTTTTGCATTTTTTGTAGACTTTATAAATGCTTTCTTCAGGAAGCCCATATTTTTCTGAAATCTGTGAGAGAAAACATAGCAGTTCTTTGCACTTGTAAAATAAAATTCCTATGATAAAAATCAAAGATAACACCAAGCCAGGGGTGTCCAGCAGCAAAGGAGTTCCTCTCCCTTTTACTCATGAACAAAGGGCCAAAGCAGTGACCTGAAGGGGACAATTTGAACAGGTCTGTGGCAGGGGGCAGAGGGCAAGGCTGCAGCCTTGGTTCCTTTTCTGATGGTCACTGCCAGGCCCAGAACCTGGGGAATAATCTGCATTTTCTTTCTCTCATTTCCTGGCATGTTTAGGGCTTGATGCTTCATTCTGCTGGACAAGGAGAGCACGGAGCTTCTCCTTTGGTGATAGATCTGAAGGTGAGAAAAACACAGGAAGTGTTTGTGTCTGCTTGTGATTTGGTCTGAGTGAGGCTGCAGAGCTCTCCCACACAAGTGCAGTTTCACTCTCAGGATATCAGGAGTTTTGCCCCATTTTCACAAGCATTTCCTGAAGAGGATTTTGATTCTGTGTGGTGAGGGATGGGGAAGGGAGCAGGTGGCAAAAAATCCTCTGTGCTGTTTCTCTTTTAAAAAGTTTGTAAAACCAACAGAGCTTAAAATGCAGCCCTAAAGCCACCCCAGATGTGGGAGGTTTATTGTTTGTTTCCTTCCCAGCAATCCCCAAGGAGAAGTGGGTTATCAGAGATGCTGCTGATAATCATCACAGAAATATGTCTGTGTGCTCCTCAAACACAAGGCAGGGAATTCCAACATGAGGCCAGGACTGCCTCACATTGCACATCTCCAGCCTTTGAGAAGGGAAAGGGTGGCTTGCAATGGAAAATATGAATGTGTTGTCATGAGAGAAGACTTACATTGTGATCTGAGGAAAACAGCTTGCCATAAGGTGTGTTCTGCCTCTCTGCAGCACTAAGAACACACAGCCCATGCCAGGAGCTGTGGGTACAACTCACTTGCTGCTCACAATTTCCATTCTCAAGAGAAAGCAGCCATGAGGTCTGAGCAGTCTTAGATCCAGCTCCCTAGATACCCAGTGCCCCCCATCCTTTTATCTGCAGTTTGTTCCTGTGCCACAGTTTTTTGGTAACACTTACAGCTGTCCTGAGGCCCTGGAGATCTGGTGTCTTCAACATGAGAGCATCAAACACTTCCTCTGACTCCCTCCTCACGTACAACAAGACTGAAAGAGAGAAAGCACAGCCCTGAACCAGGGCTCTTCCCAGCCTGGCTTCAGTGTGATGGTGTAATTCAAGATCCAAAATTATTTGAGTCTATAATTAGGTTGAAGAAGAGTTCCCATCCCTTGGGTTACCTCTCTGAGGATCTTCTTCCTTGGCTTGTTTGGGAGGTATTGGGTCAAACTCATCCGTGAAGGAGGCTCCGCTCCGTTTCAAAGGCAGCCTAAGCCAAAGGGATACAAGAGGCTCTCAAGAGGACAGAACAACAGAATTCCAGTAATTGAACTTCTGATTGAACAATCAATTACTCCAACAAGCATCCAGCAATTAAAGATTGGGTTTGTAATTGTGGCAGCAAAGTGCCTACCAGGGCTGCAACTTCCTGCCCAGGCCAGCAGCCAGGGCATCACTTCACAAACAAAAACCTTTTTCACTTTCCTGTCACTGTTTCTCCACTGATAGCACCAGGATCAAGCCCAGTTAAATTCCAGTTCTCCTCACTCTAGACAGATCACAAGTGTGATTCCTGGTTCATTATGGATTATGTTACAGCAGTATCTGCCTCTGCTGACACGAACCCTTCAATGATAATTTGGTGATCTTACTTTTTTTCTCCCTTTCAAGAAGAAGAACAGCAAGAACAGGCATGGACACCACTTCAGACTCACTAATAGGGAAAATGGATCTGCATTTCTGCATCCCCTGAGCCTGTTCCAGGCCATGTTTAACACATCCTTTGACACTCAGGCCATCAGGGAGGTGCTGTGCTGTGTTATTCTGCACTGTGGAGATGCACTGCCCTTGGTTATCAAACAACCCTGACATACCCAAAGACAGAGAGCAACTGGTGGGTGGGAATACAAACTGCAGCACCCTTACCTGTTTGCAGAGTTGGGAACAGCAGGAGGGAGCACCTGGAAATGGAAAAGAAATGTTGATCTTTTAGTTTGCACAGGATCATTGCATGGCAGTGAAACTGAGAGGGGTTACACAGGCACATGTTAAACATGATTTCCCTCCTCCCAGTCCATCCTTTCTCTTGTACAATTAAACCCAAATATCTGTATGTGTTTCTTAGCTTAAATTAAATGTGATACAAAGAATCTAAATTCTTCTCTTTTGCCCTGAACAGACCTGAGCACATATCTAGCTGGGCCCAGTTCAAATCTCATAACCAGCTTGGGATCAAGGACCAAGTTTCTCAGTGAGTTCTCTGGTTGCAAACCAGATTCTTCTAGTCCCTGGGTTTGATGTGGATACATCAGTACAGCAGCCCCTGCTGTGTTTTGCCTGAGGTGACTTTTTCTGCTTTTCTGGCAAACAGGTTCTTGAGGAAACACCACTGAGCTCTGAAGGATGCTGGGTCCAGGTTTCCTCCAGGGGCTGGGGAAGAGCAGAGCACAAGAGACAGATGTCCCACACAGGCAGGGACTGATGTGGTGGTATTTTTCTGTAGTCTACTTTCTGCTGGTATTTTTGCTACTTCTCTAGTGTGGAAGCTGCAGATGATACCTGTGTAAACCACAGGAATATCTGGCTGGAAGGAACTCAGAGGAGGTTATCTTGCCCATCACTGCTCATGATTCTCCAAGGCCACTCCTGTCAGCTATGTCTTCAAGTTCACCACATTTCCACAAAACTGTGGTTTGGATATTTTTTTTATTTTTTTTTTTCACAGATGGAGAACTGATCAGTTTGGCAATGATGGGAGGATAGACGAGGGGTTTTTTTTGAAGGGACTTACCGTGCCACACCTCTGCAGGTTTGAAAAATGGACGTTGGGGATAAACAGGACTGGCTGGGTTTCCAGGTCAGTCTCTGGCCTCAGGAAGGTGATTTCATTCCCTCTGAAGCCAGAAAGCAAACAGCCTTTCAGACCTACAGAAGGAAAGTCCAGTTCAGCTCGGTTCAGATGGCAGCTTGAGGCAACTCCATGCAGAGAGGGGAAAGCACCTGCCCAAGGGCTCCCAACAGAAATATTAGGAAAAAAAAAACAAAACAGGACACTGCAGAAAAAGGACTTTGGGGCTTGCCTCCCCCAGGGAAGGCTCCTGCCATGGCCCCAGGAAAATTCAGAAAGGTTGGGGTAGCATTAATGAAGGGCTTTGGGAGACCAGGCAGGGACCTGCCAGCCAAGCTCGTTCTGATTTCATCAGGCTTGGAAATATCCAGGGCCAGATCCTATGGAAGTTAATGGAGAGGCCAATGGATTGCAACACCCTGCAGCTCAGGTAACAAACCCCAGCACTGACCATTGTTATTGGAGTCCAGGCATTTCCCTTTCCTTCTGAACTGCTTCCTCTCATCATCCCGCATTTTCCTCTCTGCTCCCTGTGGGGAAGAGAAAGCAGAACTTAGGACACTGATAGTCCTGACTTTGGCAAGAGGGGGTTTATTGGCCACCTTTTGGAGGACACTAAGGTAAGGGCAGCATTTATTCAAAAATACTCAGCTCAGAGACCTTCTACAGGCCACCCAGAACTTCCTGCTACTTGTCAAGAAAACAATTACAACAACAAAAATTGCTTTAAAAGTGAAAAATGGAGACAAAAAGAGCTGTGAGAAATTTTCCCATGGGAAGATAGTTGTGGCTGGGAGAGACCCTCCAAGGAGATTCTCACCTCTTCTGCTATTTATAGATTTGGGCAAAAAAAAAAAAAAAAAGAGTTTCTGATGAGGTACAATCCCCTGTAAGTCTGATGGAGGAAAAACTTCCTCAGAGCTCTTCTACAAAGACCTCAGCAATGCATCCTCAGTCCTGGTTCTCTCAGTTGGGGGGGATTAATCTCCATTCCTCATAACCTTTTTTATGTTTTTTATTTTTTTTTTTCTCTCCTGGAGTCACCAGCCACCAATTCAAAATTTCTGTTGGACAACCTGGTGGAAAAGCAATGTTCTACCTTATCACAGAATATCTTGATCTGGCAGACAGCCCGGTGCACCAGCTGGCTGGTTCCAGTCCCATAGTCATAAGTGTCTATCTGGAGGTTGAGAGGAACACCTTTCACTCCTTTCTGGGAGGAGAAGTCAGTGCTCAGGCAATTCACACCAATAAATACCTGTAAAAAGGGATAGGGATTGATACAGCTTGCTGGTGCTGGAAACATGATTTTCATACAGAGTGGGAGAGACAAAAGCAGCTCCTGAGACATCCTTCAGAGCCCCCCAGCAAGCATGGGAGCTGCTGGTTTCCCACCTAAGCACAACCAATTCCTTCCTAGCCCTTGGCTCCCCTCACACCTCTTGCAGCTCTCCAGCTCTTTATTAAATCTCAGGCTCTCCCATCAGCTCAGGGAAGCATCAAGAGGAGATGCAAAGTCTGCCTGGGCATGTTCTTGCTGATATTTTAGATCTTTCATTTGAACAAGGGACCCTCAGACAGCAATGCCCTGGAGGAAGGGAGGAGAGCAAGACTACAGCTTCAGCAATTACAAATCATTGCTGCTACTTAAATAAATATTCATCACACACTGGCCTCCTTTATCACAAGGATGGAGTTATCTCAGGTGGGAACTCTTGGAGAAAAAGCTGAGCACAGATGTAATCCACATTGTATCTCCAAATCACCAACTCACTTGTGTGACCTTGAGATTTCCCCTGGGTTCTGGGACAGCTTTCCAGCTCCCACAGCTCCCTCAGCAGGGCTTTGGCTGAGGGTTTCAGACTTGAAACCTAACATCAGGTCTAGACAGTACCTTCCATATAGAGAAGAAAACCACTTAACTGTGGTGTGAAGTTTCATTTCAAGAAGTGCTAGAGGAGACCCAAATACCTGACCCCTCCTCTGGCTGCTCCCAGCTCTCTGAAGTCTCACCTTTACCTGCCCCAGGCTACTCCATGGACAAAGTTTCTGCTAAGAGTTAACTCCAGTTTTGCTGAGGTGCCCCCAAGGGCTCACCACATACCTGACATATTTCCATTTCTGACAACTTTGCCTTGAAGACATTTGTTAACCTCTTGGATTGTAAAAGACCAAGGTTGCCTTTGGGCTAAAAGAGGGCTTAGTGAGATCCCAAAGCCAAGCAGAATTTTCCCAAGCTACCAGCTTCAGAGAGATGAGGTATTTATGCTTTGCTTTTTGCTTAGTTACGTATCTCTTTATATATATATATATAAAAATATATATATGATCCTTTGAATCCTCACTTGATACAAAGTGGGAGACTCTGAAGAGATACAGATGAGGCAGCAGAGCTGGGAAGATGTTGATATAAGCTTTACAGATTTTAAGGCCAACAGGAACCTTGTGACCTGCCTGGCTCCCTTCCACATCACACAAGCCCCAGAAGGTGGTCAGTCATTTCTGCATCAGAATGCTGCCCTGAAAGGAGGGTCTTTGTTCCCTAAGCTGTGCTTTATTTAATTAAGCTTCAACTAGATGTGAGTAAAGCCCTGATCTGGGCTGCCTGCTGCAAAAGGCTTTCTTCAGACTTATCCATCAGCACTAAAAAAACATCTCTGAGCCTGGCTCAGGTGTACCCAGAGTGTTTGCTAGCTAATGGCAATGCTTAAACACACAGAGAACCACCATGGTGTCCTTCCCACTGTCCTGCCAGACAAACACTGCCTGGGGCCACTGCAATGCCAAGGTTTGGATTTAAAACTCTCCCTGACTTGCAGCTGAGAAGTGTGGGGGAGCCTGGGCCATCAGAAAGGAGGCAACAGTACCTTTGCTTCTTCGTGGATGTTCCAGACGAAGGACAGAGCGTTGTATGCCAGCTCCTCGATGTTCTGCACTGTGTTGAAGTTTTCTTTACAGTCAGCTGAAATGCAATGGGGAAGCAGTTTATCCTCTGGCTGCAAAACTCATTACATTCCCTGGCTCTTCCACACCTCAAAACCCTGCTTCCTGGGACCCTAAAACTTGAAGATGACTTCTAATATGACAGAGCCCATCCCTGACACCCCTGGGTGAATCTTTAGTGTGTGTGTGAGGCCAGAGATGACTCTGAAGTGGCTGCTGTGTGAGCAGTGATGTGAGGCAGATTGCTCCTGAATTCAAGAAACTATGTCCCTGACCAGTGAAAAAGAGAAAGATCCTGACAGGATTAACTCCTGTAAGGAGAGGAGATCAGGCCAAACCAGTAAAATTCAGAGTTAAACTGAGAAAGAAGTGAACAAAGCAGCTGAGACATGTCATTTGCCACTAGAACAATGTAGAACAAGTCTTGTTCTTAAAACAAGACACTGCCAATGTCATTTTCCACTAGAACAATGTAACCAATACAAGGTCCTAACGGGATTAACTTCTATCTCGGAGATAATTAAAAGTGTAAGTCTCGTTCTTAAAACAAGTCTTGTTCTTAAAACAAGGCACTGCCGAGGCCATTTAGGCACCAGCTGGGCACCAAAGGATGTGACCATCCGCACAAGAAGAACATAAAGATGTCACCACCAACAGATAAGAAGAAAGTTCTGGCTGGGGTCTGATATTGCCTTGTAACAATATAATGAAGTCAGCAAGAACTGAGAATGTAATAATGTTGTAACCTCCCCTTTTACTGTATAAATACCCTAAACCTTTCCCTTACCCATCGGAACTCTTTGTCCAGAGCGAGCTGGGAGTTCCCTGGATCCAAAAACTTGCTGTTTAAAGGCTCAAAACTCTGTCTCTAAACAGTTTTGCTGGCCTTTTTGGGCTTCACCAGGAGATGCTTAGCAAGGTGCTCAGCTGGACAAAACCTTTGTCTGTCCCAGCACAAAACACTGTGGTGTCAGTGGAGAAGGATGGGCAGCACCAAAGCCTTTTCTAGCTCAGATTCCTAGAGTCCAAAGGGCCATGAGTCACATCTGTAAGAGCCAAAATTGTTCAGCACTTTCTGTCCCTCTGACTGAGGGTTCTCTTTGATGTCTCTTGGACTCCTAGAGCATGTCCCTGCACTTGGCAAACACCATCTTAAACTTTCAAGAGCTCCTCAAGAGCCAGAAAGGAACCGAAGCCAACAACAGCTCAACCTGCTCCTCCCAGCTTTCCCCCCACGCCAGAGTCTGGAGTTTCAGCTGTCTTACTGTGTATTGGAAATGCAATAAAATGGTCTTAGAAGTTAAAGCCCACCCAGACACCCCAAGGAGACAGCCCCACTCATACCAACATCAATGACTCTCTGCTTGGCTGTGGGCTGGCGGGAATGCCAGTGCTTCCAGAACTTGAGCTGCTCTGTTGGGATCTTCTCATTGTCAAAAACAATCATCACAACACTCTGTAAGACAGGGAGGATGTGTCACATCAGTACACACAGCACCTTAGTGCTTGGTGCCCTCATTGCCCTTTTTCATCCAGGGCCTCCATGCACTGACCAAGGGCAGCTTAGGGTCACTGCTCATGTTTTATAGCTGGGAAAACTGAGGCAGGTGAGGGAAGGGACTTGAACACGGTCATACAGGTGGGCAGTGACAGACCAAGGGACAAAACCAAGATGTCCTGTGTGCTCTCTAATAGGAGGATGCTATCCTCTTAGGAGGATCCTGTGCTGGGTGGATGCAGCAAGTATTGGGCTGGGACAGTCAAAAAGGACTTTTTTTAGACATTCTCAGCTCCAGGAATCCTGCAAGTCTTGAGATGTCTGAATTCAAGCCCCTAAATACCACTCAGGACCAGGATTCTTTGCTGGGAAGTCAAGCTCAGCTTAGTGTTGGGAATGGCTCTGACCACCCATCCCAAGAACAAGACAGGGAATCTCTTTCCAACTCAGAAGACTTCCCACCAGGGCCCCCAGCCAGGGAGGCCTTTTGTGCATCCCTGACCTTACTGTGAAAGGGTTCAGCTGACAGGTAACACGAGGGCTGTTGCTGTGCATCAGAGGATTAGTTTGCTCTGAGTGAATCCATCCTATTCATCACTTTAAGCCAACATGAACCACAAAGCCATTACTCTTCATGTTCAGCTCTGTTCCCAGGCCAGTAAAATTGCTGGATGTCTGATTACAGCATGTGTCAGCAAAAATTGTCAGCTTGTCTCTTACCTTCACTTTATTTGAGGACAAGTGTAAACATTTGCTGTCTCCAGCTGTCCTCAGCGTGATAGGGTAGAACTGTCCTTTGTTGAGGTAGGCCATGGGAGAGTCCCCAGATTTGATGTGAATGGCTTTGGGTGACCCCAGAGTGTATTCAAAGTCACTTGGATGAACAAAGAGAGAATGATGAATAAGCACAGGCTGCTCTTTCACTCCAAAAGCAAACCAAGGAGCCAGGCGAGGCTCCATCCTTACAGATTTACACACACCGTACACCCAGGAGTCTCTGCCCTGCTCCCCATCTCACACTCCCCTATAGCTGGGATCAAGCATGGCACAGTCTGAGCCTCCCCAACACCCTGAGGAGCAGCAGGTCTCAGATATCCTCATTTTACCCATTGGTTATGCCTTCAAAACCCCTGCACATTATTGCAGCCAGAATTTTTCTGTGGATGGCTCCAGAGCCAATGCATAAGAACAAAACCTAAGCCAAAGCAAACAAAAATAGGGACCTGTGATGAGACACTTAAAACAACTGAAACTCAAAATAGTGTCACCAAGTTCACACCCAGAAATAGCTGACCCAGGAAAACTGTGTCCTAATGGGTCCTGCAGACAGAGGAGACATCTGCTTGTTTATCCAAGGGCTTAAAAATGGACTTAGGAACACTCTCAGCCTGGTGAGCAGCAACCTCAGTTTTTACAGAAAAGGTTTGTAGTGTTACACAGAGAAAGGTGTCATTGTTGACAAGCAAATTTAAAAGAAGAGCCTAATTTTCAAAGCCCTGCTCTTGGGAATTCACCAGCACCTATGAGCATTCAAGCCACCAGGCTGTAGCCCAGGCTGTTCTCTTCTGTGAGGAATCTGTGCAAGCCACCACCTGTACACAAACCTTCACAGACCCTTCAAGTGCCCTGGAGTTGAAAGTGATGATATTCCTGGTTAGTCACCAACCCTTCTCTTCTTCCTGCTCCACCTCCCCCTGTGATGCCATCTCTGAAGCTACGCTTGGCAACTCCTCTTATCTAGAGCCAGGAGAGCCAGAGAACTTCAGTGCACAAATAAACAGCAAACAGAAAGCCTCTTGCTCACCAACACGAGCTGCTGTCTGTGTGAAAATCCCCACGTCTGACAGCTGAGTCACAGTCAGGTGACTCAAGAAGCAAATAAAAAGTGGGAGGTGGAATAATGTTCCCTACTGGGAGGTTTGATGCAGTAGCTAGAGCAGGAAAGCTCTGCTTGAGAGAGAGGTGGAAAGGAGGGAGAAACCTCTCCTATGTTTTAGTAATGAGAGGCAGTGGTACCTCCTGAAATCAAGGCTGACCAACAGTGCTGAAGCCCAAGTGAGAACCAAGACCTTAGTTTAGGAGGAGGCTGGTTCTCACCCTCATCAACTGCCATCCTCATTTTCCGGGTCATTTGCCCCGTCCCAAGCAGTTTGTGGAAAGTTTGTGGATCTCTGTAGCAGAGAAACCAAGCAGTGTTCCCTGGGAAGTACAGCCCATGGGAGACCTCAGTCCTACATCTCCCCTGGTGCAGGTCAAGAGATGAAATGAGAGCAGCAGAGCACGGGCTGGACCACGCACCTCTCAAGCTAAAAACATGAGAACTGGTGCAACTCTGTCTAGTAACTTGAATGGGGTTTGACATTTCCAACCCTAATTCCTGCTTTATACTCCAAACACTAAAATTCATCACTGCTTTGTCTCTAGAAAGTCACAGAACAACAACTTGCTCCTAAGGCACCCAAGGGACACAGCTCGTCTCTGCAAAAGCTCAAGATCTTTACATCTGCAATGGTCACTGTCAGGGCTGGAAAGGGACAAGGAAAGGGACACAGCCAAGAGCATAGGGAACACAGAGACCACAGATCCAAAATTACCTCTTAACACCCTCTGGAACAAAACTCTCGGGGCAAGGTGGCTCTGGCTGGGGCTTGAGGATATCACTGAAGAGCAGGGACTGGAGACAAGTAGAAAGATAACAGTCAAAATCAAAATCTTCCATTGCTTCATCCATCCACCTTCTCCCAGACATTACAAGAGAGGCCAAAAGATAAAACCCAGACTCTAATTTCAAAGCCTCCTCCTCCTTCCAAAATCAATGCATAACCCCCAGCAGTTCGATGGGAATGGCAACAAGCTTCTAAGGCAAAAGCAAAGCTCCCACTGACTCCAGCACAAGCAAAACCCCACACTAGAGACAACCTCCTGCTGTACCCCAGGGCTTCACTGCCAGCATGCAACCCACTGATGGCTCTGACCTCCTGGGGATCCTCTTTGAAAGTGCTGTCTGGCTGCCACCTCTGCTGGGCTGGGGCTACAGGGATGGTCTCGAAGAGGGAGTTCAAGGAGCTGCTGTCGTACACATCCCCTGGAGGGACCATGTAGTTCTCTGGGGTGGCATCCAGCTTACTAGTGCCTGGTGGAAGCATGGCTGGCTTGTGAGGAGCAGGGATGCCTTCAAGACTTAAGCCATTCTTCTTCTGTGGCTCACAATATTCTTGAGTCATGGAAACGTTCTCAGACAAGAGCTTCATGAGATGGGCTGAGCTGTCAAAGGATGCGATCTCTGGGTCATACTCCATCCCGTGGCAGTGCCTGGTGGAGAAAGGGTCCTGTCTGAAACCAGGGCAACCCAGCAGGTTGTCACTGCAAGAAGCAAGTGGCTTGATGTGCTGCTGGGAAGCAAACTGCACGGTCTGGCTGGCAGGTGACCTTGAGTCAGCTGCATGCATCTCCTGCTTCATAGGGGAGATCTGACAGGCCCATGGGTGATCTCCACCCACAGCTCTCAGGGCAGTCAGCAAGAACCAGAGGTGCTCAGCAGGTAAGGGAAGATCTCATGAAATCAAAGAATACAGTTTAGATGTGGTTTGGGGCTGCAGATCCAGGGCCTGCCTCTGTGATTTCTTTATATAGTCTACGAAACACTCAAAGTAGCAGGGACAGTAAGATACAACTGCTATGGGGTCTTCCCATCTTAGTCCTTTTTAAGGTTCATTGAAATGGAAAGTTGATTTTTCAGAACTTTTTTCTTAAGGAAAACTGACCAGACTTCAAAGCAGGAAAGGCTAAGCCCAGGAGCCATCAAGTGACAAATTCACATACAAAACCACGTTCCTCTTGCACATGGAAACCATCCCTTTGTGCACCATTCCAAGAATTGGTCCCTTCTGCAGCACTGACTCTGTGACCCTGCTGACTCTGCAGCCCCAGCTGTGCTGGGAAAAAGTGGTTTAGTGCCCCTGTTACCATGCTCAGAAAACAAACTCACCCCCATATTAGCAACCCACACACCTCTTGGCAGCATGTGCTACCCCAAGGGAAATAAAGATGAACGAGTGGCTCCCATCCACTCTGCTTTGAAAGCTTCACCTTCAGGTATGTGCTGAAATTTCCTTAGTTAATAAAAATAATAAAAAAAACCCCATACCACTGTCCAGAACACAGAGGCCTTTCAGAGAGGAGAAAGCAGCTTAACTCAGTTTACTTATGAAGAAGGTATGAAGCTTCAAGAGGCTTATTCTGTCAAGTAGTTAAAAACAGCCAGCCAGAAAAGGTTGCCAAAGTACACAGCATCCAGGAAGGGGAACTGAACTCCTAGTGGCAAATGAGTGATTAATTTAATAGTTAATTATCTGAAAACCTCAAAGGACAAATGGGAGTCACTAGAAGAGAATCCTAGGAGACTGGAAGCAAGTGAAACAGAAACCCTTGTCAGCCCAGTGACTGGAAGAGGACTTGGTCATTCCCTTCTTGCTGCCAGTGTTTAAGCCCTTTCCCCTTTCCAGTCATCACAAAGTAGGAAATAAAGACAAATTCTTCAGTTGCTACAAATCAGTGCAGCTCCTCTGAACACAGCTAGACAGATCCTCAGTTGTGTAAATGGGTGTAGCTCCATTTATACCTGCTTGGGATCTGGCCTAAAGAATTTTAATATATGTCTCAGGGTTAATAACCTCCACTGTTGTTGGTAATAACACTGTGCTTTGATGTCTACTTTATGCAAGCTAAGAGACCCATCATGCATGCAAGCAGCTGCAGGAGAATCAGACAGCTCTAGAGAGCAAAAAAAGGAAGCCAACCTCTTTCCTAGTTCATTGCGTCCCATCGTACCAGATGGAAGAATCCTCTTCTCCTTTGGGACCTAGAATAAAGGCAGAACAAAAAGGGGGTTTTATTGTTACATTTTATTAATGGAAAACAGAGGGAAAATCAGCCTTGTCTGTGTTGCAAGGGAGCTCTCAGGGATAAAATACCAGGTGGATAATAAACATAGGGTGAGGACACAGGACACCTGGGCTCTCTTGCTGGTTCTGCTGTGCATTCCCAAGGTAACCTTAGGCAAGCCACATCACCTTGGTCTGGGAAGGACTGTCAAAAGCACCCTGAGAACCTCAACATCAGTCCTCTGGGTTTCAACTAGGGCCAAATCACACCTACACTTCTTGAGGTCCCATCCTACAACAACACTGGGACAATAAAGATTCTGGGGTCTGCGGGGCTCTTGGCTGCTCCAGCTCCACATCTCTCAGAGCATTCCTGTATCTTATAGGGGATGTTGTTGGATAAAAACCCACCCAGGCTGAGACTCAAGAAACCCAGTTTTCCACCTTGTTTTGGGTTCCCTCACAGTATAATGGTGTTACGTGCCTCAGTTTACCATTTGTGCACTGGGAAGATAGAGACACCCTGTATCTGGGGGCTTTATGAATTTCACAGCATAAACAACATGGGTGGCTCAAGAGATGGGAACCCTCCTCCCCAGCTGGCTGAGTGTGTATTTTACTCTCATTTTATTCCTCTGGGACAAACTCCACCCCCAGACACCTGGCCCCAGGGGGGATGTAGGATGTACCATGTAGTAGTCATAGAGGAGGCTCAGGGCAGCCACGCTGTCATCATCTCCATTCACCCTCATCATAGCTTTGGTGGCTGCAGTCAGGGGGTTCTCTAGGTAGGTTTTCCAGGCTTCATCTTCGTTGGTGTAGGGGAATTTCTGGAAGTTCATGGTGTCATTCTTCATCAGACGCACAGATCTAAAACTGAGCCAGAGGAAAGCCAGTGAAAGATTTTCATTTTCCCCAGCCATTGCCACTCCACCCTGCTGAACACATGAAGGGCTTCCCAAAGGCACTCCTGGAATGGAGGAGAGACAATTTCCCAGTCCTTAACTCCCAGAGTCTTCGGGATTACCAATTCTTCTGCCCGTAGCTATGCACAGAATTAGGCCAGAGCTTCTCTGGTGGGGTTGTGGAGCAGCAGATGTTCCTCTGCTTCCCTCCTCCTGCCCCAGGGATGTAGAACAACACAACACCATCTGCAACCACTCCTTCCTCAGCAAGCCCATGCTACCAGCCAGCCAGGTCAGGCACCAAGGAGGGATATTGGTCAATAACCTGGATGCAAGGCTTTGCAAATTCATGCCATGAATTTGGAATTCAGGCCAGTACAAGTCACAAACAAAAGTGACCACTCAGTGTTCAGAAAACTTGACCTACCCAGATGACACCAAACCCCATCATTTTTCTTTGCTATAGTTCATGGTTTTTAAATTTAGTTCAAATCTGATTTTTTCCCCCCATTATTTGTATATGATTTTACTGAGGGGGAAACAGGCAGATCCCAACACCCTCTCTTCCAGTAAAAAATTCCTGCCAAAGTTGAGGCTCAGAGGACTACGTGAGCTGAGAAGCAACAGACCAAAATAATGCCCTGCCTGTCCTCTCTTCTGGGACTTTCTCCAGGTCTCTCCATCTTATGTTAGTAAACTGTCAGACACTTAATTACCCAAACATTGGTCATCTTTCCTTTTCCTCCAGCAGATCCTATTAGCAGCCAGCACAGAAGCAGCTCCACACATTCCCTGGGTGCTCCATGCTCTGGGTTCCCCCGCTCAGAGGGGAGGACAAATTAGTGGCCATGGTCCTGTCATGTCCTTCAGCCACATGTACGTGGTGCCACCAAACCAGCTCATACTATTCATTGTTAGAAAACCCAAACCAATAAGTTTCATGGACAAAAAAAATTACTTTTTCATCAAAATGAGAACTTCCATGAAGGGCAGGTTGGGCTTTACTATTGAAAGCAGTTTTTAAAACTATTATAAGAAGAAAGACTTCTTTAAATCTCAGAAGTTGCCAAGAGCAGGACTTGTTTAATTGTGGGGTTTTTTTATGGAAAGGCAAAGAAAATCAATGGGAATTTAGGTAATGAATGCTACGTTCTAATGACATTTTTATAAGGAATGTGTTGTCTCCATTAAGCTGCTCTGTGTGTTTATAAGAAGCCTGGGCTAGACTTCAGTGAATCACTCAAAGAACAATAATTCCTCTTGAAAGGAATCTAGCATCTCTGAAACTCCCAGTTCCTGCTAACCACCACAGATCCTGCCAGTCCATTTGGTGGGAGCTGCCCATGCTGACAGGTGCTCAGGGGATGTTTCCTGGGCTGGAAACTGGAAGGAGGTGGAGTTGGACCTTGGATGGAGTAAAAGATGCTGATCCAGCCTCCCCGGCAGCTCAGCTCCAACAGCTTCATCCCTGCACACACACTGACCTCTTCCAGCATGGAACACACATATAAACCATGCATGGACAGTCCTGGTGATGCTCCAGGACGAAACCCAAGAGTTCTCCTCAGCTGAGCAGAGTGCCAGTCCCATAGTGACACACAGACCCTATCAGAATACCCATCAAGAGCTGCCTCTGCTGTCCTTGTCACCTTTTTATTCAAGAACACGTTGCTTCCAGCCAAGAGTCCCTCCACACCTCAGCTGCACAGCAGAGAAGCTGGGAACCAGCTCTGCTGGTGGCCTGGAGCACCCAATTCCCTTTGGGTTCTGCTGGCAGGTTCTAGAGCTGAGGTTGGTACCCAAAGCAGCTGCTTCCATGGTCCCCCTTCTCCCGGCCATCCCCACCTCCCAGCACACTCTGGGAGGGATGCTGAGCTTGCTCCTCTTCTCCCTCCCTCAGTGGGATGATGCAGGAGCAGCGGTTTCACCCTCACCAGGTGCTTGGGGAGTTTCGTTGTCTTGAGCGTTTCTCACGCAGCCTCCCCCGTCCCTGCCGCTGCCGTCTCCAAGGAGAGCAATCAGCGTGACTCAGGTTTCACTCCTCTCGACTTGGCGATGGGCTGTTCAGTCCTGTCTGGACAGGAATCCTCACCCCTGCTCAATCCCAGCTTCTCAAGGAAGGAGAGGCAGCAACCGAGCTGGCTCTCGGGGTGAGACTCAGCTCCTATCACTTGTAAGAAAGCCAGATAAACACAGCACGGGGTGATGGAGCAGCAAAGTGTTCAGGGGCTTTAAAAAAAAAAAAAAAAAAAAAAAAAAGCACAGAGAGCACAAGGCAAAATGCTCTGGTCCTTGTGGTACATCTGTCCTGCTGCCCTGCACTGTCACTTTGCCACAGCACAACCACTGAATGTGTAAGCAGCTGAGGTTTGGGCATTTGATCTCCTGCTCTGCAATCTGTAGGCAGATGGAAGCTGAGATCTCAGCCTCTTGCTGCTGCATCCAGTTCCTGAAGAACACCAGTTTGCCTTGGTCCCAGGGAGCTTGCATTGAGTCACCCAGGATGAGGAATTCACTTCAGGCCTTGGACAAAGGTGACACCATAAGAACTGCACATGTATTCTATCTTGTTTCTCTTCCTGACTTTGTATGAGTCCTAACAGACACTGAAATCTATCTGAGTGGAGCCAGGAGAGTCACCTCAGGTAAAACTCTGCAGCCAGGACAGCTCTGCAGATGAGAAGTAACACAGATTTCATCCCATGCTCCCTATCCAGAGAGCTCTGCTGTGCCTCTGCTCCAGAATCCCAACGGTGCTGACTTGTGAAGACAGAGGCTGATCTGAGGAGACAAGCAGATATCAAGACATCTTTAGAGGCACCTTTTGGACACCAGATGCATTTCAGTTCCTGCAGCTACAGCATATACCATCACACCAGTTTGCTTCTCCAGCCTGCTTCCAACCCAGCACTAAGCAATCTGTGGAGCAGAGATGCAGGGTACATCCAAATCCAGAGCCAAACACACATGAACTTTCCTTTCATCACTCTCTGTGATGCCCCTGCCCTGTTTGCCCACTGCAAACTGCTCTCTGTTTGGCAAAACAAACTTTCCTTTTTCCAGGCAGTCACCTTGGTGCAGTGGCTCAGACAAAGGGAGGATGGGTGGGTGAAACACAAACACTGGGGTTGGAAGGCCCTTCGTGTGTTGCACAGCCTGGGGGTCACGTGCAGTGGTTTGGGGAAGGCAGCAGTCTGTTTGTTTCCAAACAGTTTAGAATCTGATGCAAGGTGATCCCAGCCCCCTTTCCCTGCTCCATCCCACCCCAGCTCTCTCTCCCCTAACTGTCTGCCAAGTCTACAGCAACAGTGGCCTCCTGATGATGAATAAACAACTCAGGGCTAGGCTGAAAGAGGAGAATATGCCCAAAGGGTCTAGGTGGGGAGATCAGCCAAGCAGGAAAGAAAAGCTTCTATTCCTTTTGCCTTTTGTTGGGTTGCAGTGAGTGGTTTTGCTGGCCTTTAAGTTTTGTGATGTTTGTCTTTGTTCTCTCCCCTCTAACTGATCAGGCCTCCAACCTAAATATCAGCCATGCCAGATGCTGATGGCTTCAGAGAAGCACCACATTGTCAAAGGAGCAGAGAATCCATGGCAACCAGCAAGAGGACTTCAAAGCAACAGAATAAAGACCTCAGGACACCGGTGATCCCCCAGGCAGTTCCCACAGGGGCTTTCATTAGCTCTGTTTCTGTCCATTGCCCTCAGCTCTCTGTTGGAACAACACTGATGTTCCCTGAGGGCCTCTTATCAGTTCTATGGAGAAGGATCAGCACTCCACTCCAGAGAGCAGGACTGATGGAGAGCACCATTTACTATGACTGCTTTCTGGGCTAGGGATTTCAGCCTGCAAACCAGGCTCCCTTGCTCCTTGCCAAACTTCTCAACCAAATTCTGATTTTACCCTAGCTGTGCAAGTTTAATCAAGAAGCACATCTGAAGACAACGTGACAGTACAGCCACCAGTAAGCAGACTGTCACAGGCCCATTCACAGTCAGGCAGAGACAGAACCAGGAAAAAAAAAAAAAAGCAACAATGAAAACCTTAAAGACAAGGACTAATGATGCAAAACACTGCCTAGATGCCAAGTGCAACACAGTGTTGATCCACAGGCATCAAATCCCTAGGAGACCATTAATCTCATGGACCCTGACCTGCACTGTTGTGTTTTCTCTGGCAGATGGATAACAATGTGGGCTCTGTCCCTGGATTATTTCAGGGGCATTTCCCTCGGGGCAGTGCAGTTTGTTAATTTAGCACCACATGTAGATGTTTCCTACCCATCCCTCAGCTCTGTTTCAGCCACAAAGACAGAGCACGAGCCTCACCTTTTCCTGGAAGGCCTCGTGGTGTGTGGCACAGGGATCAAACAGGCTGAGCCCAGCACCACCAACCACAGCCCCTGCACAGACACACAGCAGGGGCCATTTCACAAGTGGTGGACAGGAACGTGTGGTGGCTGGGATGGAAAGAAAAGGGGACAGCAGCAGCATCTTTGAGAAATGGCTCCTGTTTCCCAAAAGGGTATTGAGACTTCTCGGCATTGATGCAAGGCAGGGGTGCTCAGCACCCCCCTGGGATGATGGATGGGATGGAGTAGGCTGGGGACAAGGACCTCATGGTTCCAGGGGACAGGCTTGTGCCTCATGGTGACACTCAGGGAGACAGAACCCTGACAAGCTCTTTGCTTGAATCTCCCAACCCAACTCTCCTGCAGAGCTGGAACACTTTGCAGGCTGAATCCAAAGCACCGTGGAGCCAGAGAAACCTCCCAGGGGCAGGTGCTACCTGGGTCATCTGCGGGGAACTCACCTGCCTCTTGGCCCTCTTGGGTTACTTACAGCTCTTTAGGACCCACAAACCCAAGATTTGGGCTCAGAATCCTTCCATTTTTACACCAGCCTAATTACCTGATTTTGAAGCCATTTACTGTCACAGGAGGAGAAACTGAGGCAGAGAGATTGACATGAAAATGACTTAGCTAAGGCTGGTCTGGGATGATGAGAGAACAGAATCAGACCTGAACCTCTACTCTAAACCTCAGCAGCATTGGACTGGTTCCTGCCTTTCTAGCCTGAAGGGCTCCATGAGACAATCCAGAGTTGAGTGATGTTTGGGGGACACCAGCTGGTATTGTGTTTTCCCTGATAACATCACCCTCGAGGTATCCACCCACACAATCACATTTCACAAATCACTCCTCCTTTAGTGCCCTCCCTGCCTAACAAAACAAATTACAGCACAGAATTAGTTTGCAGTTCAGGAATTACAGCTGATTTTTTTCCAGAACCACTTTATGATGTCAGTTGCTTCAGTCTTGAGGTGTCCTGAGTTTCAGGGTGAGCTGGCTCCAAAAGGAGGACAAAAAAAACGACAAAAAAAACGTGCCTCTGACAGAGCATCTGCTACCAGCTGGCAGTTCTGAAATATTGGTCTAAATTTCACTCTCTTATTTTCGTTGTAGATAAGAACACAGGTACACATGTACCCATCTCCACCAACACAGCACTCACACTGCACTGAACCTCCCAGTCCTTCAAACACTATGAGAAAGATTACACATGATGAGAAGAGCTTCATAACTCCAAGAGCTGAGGTGATTCCAGTTTTGGGGTTTTTTTTTTTTTTTTCCTTGCCAGCCTCCAACAAACTTGTGATTTGATTTTTTTTTAATTCTTCTATACTCACTGACTCCAAGAGCTGAGGCTTTTAAATGAAAAAATAAAACAGCTCAGTTTTGCAAGGTTTGGGTTTTAAAAGAACAAACAGTGGTAGCAATAAAGGGACATACAAACTTTTGCAGCTAAGTTTGTTTCTTTTTTACTGCACTCCAGGTAATCTGGCTTGAACCTAGTAATCAATTATTATGGGTTATTTCTACAGAGGCCCAGGCTGAGAACAGAGCCCAGTTTTCCTCAGGTTTCTTCTCATCATATCTCATCAGAGGATCCTGCAGTACCACACTAAATGATGGTTCATATTTCTGTGTGAACCCCAGGACTCAAAAGAAAACAGTAAAAGCAGAGGTGAACATAAACCTCATGAAGTTAACACCCTGGGAGGGAACAGGGCAGCTTGATCTCCCCATCATTTCAGGTGGGGATGTGCTGGGGCTTCCAACTGCCTGCAAATCTGGTCAGGTAACAGCCCCAGCTTTCAGCTGGCTAAAGGTGGAAGAGGGGAATCCTCCTGGGATGGATCCAAGAGGATGCAGGGACTTGACACCAGCCCCACAGCTCACTGCTCCCCTGCCCCATTGGGCTCTCATGGGATCCAATTCCCCTGCCTGGCAGTGACCACCTCTCCAGCTCTGGGAGCTACCTGCAGACCTGCTGTACCTTCAGGCTTGGGTCTCCCCTTTTGTTTTCCTCTTTCTTCCCATCCTGGAGAGACTTTACAGGCTGCCCAGACCCCCTGTAATGTGCCTGGCTGATGTGGTCTGTATGGAGACTCTAAGGCAGGCTGTGAACACAGGTACCTCAAGCTCAGGCAAACCTTTTGCTTTGCTTTTAACACAAAAAAGCAGAACGTTTTTGGTTTGGTTTTTTTTGTTTGTTTTGTTTTTTTTGCCAGACAAGTAAGGTTTATCCCATTCTAGGTCTGACTTGACTAAAACAACACATTTCTGGAGAGCAAGCATCACAGCTCAGACAGCAAAGCCAGAATGATGCAAAGAAACCAAAACTTGACCGAGCAGGTGACTGGCACCCAGCAGCCAAGTTCCTTGGTGAATGACACCTGCTCTTCTGCTCTGAACACCTGAGGTTGGGAACACCTTGGGGACAAGGACCATTTTGGGATCAGAGCTCCCATCCCCCATAACTAAATCACAGCCACCAGCCAGAACAACCTAACACCTAAAGGAGTAACAAAAACCAAGCCATCACATCTTCTTATCTTCCAAGCCTTTGAGATGTGGGTATTACCCATGGAGCCAGAATATAATCAGCTGCTGTATAATCAATTCACTGATTAACAAGTTTCTCAGGTGCTGCTTTGTGCCCCTTGAGGTGCTCAGGGTCCAGAGCCCTCTCCTTGCCACTCAGCTGACCTGAAATGCTTGCAGGTGCAATGGAACTGCAAGTGCATTTTTGGATGAATACTTCACACTGCTCAACAATTTAAACAAGCAAATGGAATAAAGAAGGGGTAGATCCTCATCAGTGGAATTGTCTTTATTCTACAAATTTATCTGGAGCCAGAGCAATGTACCAATCAGCTGAAAATGTGACCCAAAACATCAAAGCAGAGATACTATGTAAATGTTGATTTATCTCTGCTTTGAGTCTAGAGTTTATTCAGAGGGCTTTCACTCCTTTGTTGTGAGTTGCAGAGCAGTTATTTGATTGTTGTTTCTTTTAATTTACAAATCTCTTTTTTTCTTTACATAACTTAAAAATAAAACCCATGTCTCCCTTGAAAGTGTACCTTGCTTCAGAGTGGTTATCCCTTGTGTGCTTTCCTGCCAGGATTTTATAAAAGGGCTTTAACTTTTCATTCACCAGGAGCATAACTCAAGTTTTAATAACACACCTTATGCATGACAAAAATTTGCTTCTGGCGATCATGGTTTCGACCACAAAACCACAACTGGGAGTAACTCCTGGTTAACTCTTTCAAGCCCACGCATTGCAGCATTAGACAGAAGTTCAGTTTAGAAGACTATGGAAATGATCAGTTAGAATATTTTATAATAGGCAAAACATCTAATTCTGTCATGCCACGCTAGGCTCTTCCCAGTCCTTTCCGTGAAATTAAAGTGGCAAAGGGAGAGCTGAGAATCTTCTGTCATTTTGTCTGCCAGCATCAGTCCATGGAAACCAGCTACATCTGGGCACACCTTCCCAGCTCGGATCCATCCTCCCTGTGCTCAGCTTGTTGTGGGGGTTGTGGAAAGCAGGTTGGATGTGTGAGAGGCACAGACACACTCTGCTGCCCTTATCAGATCCTCAGAGAGCCCTTTCCTTCCCCCCCATGGCTGCAAAGCCCCTGGATGTCTTTGGGCTGGGTGATTAACCAGAGGTTAACAGCTCCTTCCACAGCCCCATTGCCCAGCTGAGGGACACCTTTTCCATTCAAAGCAAACCCAAAAGTTGTCTGAAGGTTTCAGCTGTGCCTTTGGTACCACGAAATTCCCACCTTTTTAAATCTCCTATCGCAGCTTTCCCTGAGGTTCTCAGGACCTTTCCTTTTTGGTGCTGGAGGATTCCTACAGGAGCCGGCAGTGTCCCTGTCCCTGATCCTGTCCCTGTCCCCTGACAAGGCACCAGCAGGTTGTACACCCACCCATCCTCACTCCCGAGAGGATTTCCCTCCCCAGCTGCTCTGGGTTAAGGAACTAAAGTGAAATTTTCCGAGGTCTGCAAACGCAAAGTCTCAAGGAAAACACCGGAGGTGATGGAGCAGAGCCCCGCACCGGTCCTGGGAGGGATCTGAATGGCAAAGGGATGGTGCTGCCATCACCTGCCCCTCTCTCCTGGGGCAGGCAGAGGGGTTAACAGCCCGTTAGGAAGAGGAGAGGCAGGCAACCATGTAATTCATCAGGTAACATAATGCCCTGGCCCGTAATTAGCAATCCATCAATCTCAGGCTGCACACACAAACTGCAGCAGAGGAGCAAAGCATCGACTCCAAATTACCCAGAGAGTTCAGAAAGGGAAAATTCAAGTCACTGATTCTGAATCGATCCAAGTATTTCCATACAGCATCAACTAATGCTGCATCTTTTCAGGGTTCTTAATAATTAAGAGATGAGCTTTTCCCAACCCCCCTGCCAGGCTGGCAAACACACACAGGTTTGCGGTTTTCTTTCAAAATACAGATTCTGAAGCATGATATTTGTACACAGATGTATGTATGACACACAGTTCTTGAGAGCCACGAGTATTTAACACAGGACTATGTACCTAGAGAGGGTTTTTTTAAGCCTGGACTGAGAGCAGCACTCACTGAGCCTTTGTTCAATATTCCTCCAACCTTTGCTATACCATGTCACACCAGGAGAACATTTGTTTGCTTTTATTCCAGAGGTGTCAGGCAAGGGATGCTGAGCAAAATCCATTCTATCAGCATCCAAATTCCAAAATTCTATGGAGGGCTCAAGATTAGAAGCAAGAGTTACACAGGATCAACAAAATGTTAAGAGCTTTTTTGTGTTTAAAACAAGAAAATGATATTATCAGGCATAACTACTTGGTAGAATCAGGATGTGAATCCATTTACTTAAAAGCAAAACAAAAAAAAACACCCCACAACAATCCAATGAAAAATAAAACTGCACAACCTCCACTTCAAAAAATGTAGAAACTCATCCAAAATTGGTAAATTATTTAAAAAAGCATTTTCTAAGAAAAATCAAAACAAAACACAGAATAGTTAGGCTTTGTTGGGCAGAGGTAGAGCAGATTTGCCTTTAGAGAGAAACCCTGTGTGTCAAATATTAGTCTGAAGGGAAAAAAAAAAACAAGAAAAAAAAACAAACCCCAACCAACCACAAGAAAAAAGGATCCTGTTTTCAAACAACTCTTAGATAAGGACAATACTAAGTGATTCCTCCTAAGAGCAGCAACAGGGTAGTGAGAACAGAAAGTCTCAAAAAAGCTCCCATCCCATTCTTTTCCTTCCACTTGCTGGACAGACAGATGAAGCCAAGGAGTCCAATTCACTCTGACCCAAAGCACTTAACCAAATCTCAGAAGAAACACTCACCCTTTAGAGAGAACAGTGATTAAACAGAAAAAAAAAACAACAAAACCCAAACCAAAACCCCAGCTCTACTCACTCAAGTTCATTAGACATATTTCCCCTCGTTTCCAAATCTTTGCAGCCAGTAAATTCTGATGACTTCTCTCTTCTAGTACCTGCTAAAGACAGACATTGCCTGTGAAGTGTTTGATTTATGTTGAGGTTTTGCGTTCAGGTATTTTGCTGACAGGTCGGTGTGCTGGGATTGGCTGTAGGTACAGGTGCCCTGGGACAGGTACACCCAGACAGGTGCAGCCCTGTAACCCTCTGCCTGCCGGTCCGGGAAGGATGGAGGAGAGGGAGGTGGGTGGGGAAGGAGGGAAAAGCCCTGGGGGAAAAAAAGATAGGATAAAGGAGTGGGATCAGTTATTCATCTGAGTGATAATAAGTTTCAGTTTGGTGGACGTGTTCCATGTAGTGCAATGCCAAAGAGCTGTCAGTTCTGTGAAGTTGGGGGTTGATTTGTCTTTTGCTGTTTGTTTCTTTAGATATAAAGGTACAGACAAAAATAAGTGTATACAGAAAGGAATAAATTAGGAAAGAAGAAAAGCCTCTTGGTTTCCTAAATGGTAATTGTACTGACAGGCTAACCCTTTCCTTCCTGTTCTCACCTCCTCTTAGCTGCTCACCCAGCCTCTGTATGTGTTGTGGTTTGTTTTTTTCTCCCCACTTAAAAAAAGGAACTTCAAGCCCCCAAACTATTAGATGCCAAGACATGCACTGGCTCAAGGAATCTTGGCATTACCCTGGCTAGGTGAGGAAATCAGCTGTGTGGGATAACCTTTTTCCATACTATTCACACTTGCTGCCCTGCCTGCTGGTACCCCAGACCCACGGGAGGGCAGGGGGAAGCTTAGGAACAGGAATCCCACCCAGGCAATGACTCTGTAGCAACTCACCTGTAAAGGGAGAGAAGATTTATGCAATAGAACAAAACTCATCAGGGATTCAAGCACTCCTGTTGGATGGTTTCTGTCATCCGTGTTGCAACGAGGAGGCAAAGGATGGGCTCAGTGGGTGACTCATGTTGACTGGATTTGGGAGGCAGGAGAGGATTTTATGAGACAAGTTGGTACAAGCCTTAAAACAAAGGGGAAAAGCAAGGCTTCCACCACTCCTTCTCACCCCGATCACTGCCTCACTCCCCAGATCTGCCCCACTCAGTGCCCTGCACCACCAGGTGAACACGAGAGAGCTTGAAGTCTTCTTCCACATATCAGTCAGCTCAGGTCTCCCAGCCTGGTGACAAATGTCCTCAGCAGCCCCTGGGGCAGGCACAAGGCATGTCTGCACAGGCAGATGTGAAGACAGAGCATATTAATTTGGGTACAACACCCTTCAAACACATCTCTGTGGCTTGTGGCTCAGAGCATGGCCAGCTCAGAGGGCAGGATGAAGAATGCCTGTGGTGTGCCTGTGCTGAGCTTTGCCTGACCCAGGCAGCAACTATCAAAGTCCTGCCTGCCAGGGAGCCAGGGAGTGGAGGAAGTCTGGTTTCTAGATGGAAACCAGTGCAAGTTCCACTGGGGATCGCTGGAGAGCACCAGCTGCCAAGACCCTGTAGAGCAGAAGACAGCAATGCCCAGAAATCAGCTGAAGGAGGGCTGAGGAGGAGATGACACCATAGCACAGCCCATGCAGTGGTGACAATACAAAAAGCAGAATAGGGAAGAACATTTCCTTCTGTTTTCAACCAAGGAAAGCACAAATCTTACCAAGTGGTGGCATTAGTTGATCAATATTCTTATTGTACTTATAAATTAAGAAAACCTTGTCCAGTTCATGACAACTGGAGGTGTAGGCCTGGGTTCTTGTGCCTGTCCCCCAGCCAGGCAGAGAGCATTTCACTCACTCTGGGTAGTGCAAAGAGCAACAACATCCCCTTAGGGGGTTTCTGAGTTTCTTCTAACCTTTCAGTGAGATTTACCAGATTCCAGCAACAAAAGTGAAGGAGGAGAAAACACTAGTGAGCCAGACCATGCAGAGGAATGGTAGGGCACAGGACTCTGATCCCTGCAGGAAAAAGCCTGTATCAAAGAAAAGAGAGAGAGATACATCTGGCAAAGCTGAGCAGTGACAGGCTTTGCCTTGGTGAAAGGTCCCCTGCAGACCCCTTTGTCACCACAGCCAGGCCAAATCCACCTCTGGATGGAAACATTTATTTTTTCAGCCTTTTTTGCAGAGCAGCAGGGATCATAGAGCAGCAGACAGGGTGATGTGGGACAGGAGGAAAATGAAGCCATCAGACCCCTCAGCCTGCCTGGAGCTAAGCTCTGCAAAATCCCTGTTTGTATCTCTGGGGGGGTTTAAGCCCACTCTGGGTGCACTCATGTGCTACAGTTTGAGGTGAGGTGGGGACAGCCACGGCTGGTCTGGGCTCTTGGTGCTGCCCACCCATCACCAGGGAGGTTGCCCTGTCCTGCTTCAGTGTGCCTGGAGTCTGCCTGAGAAACCTCGAGGTCCCTTGGGGAGCTGGGAAGGACCTGGCAGAAGGGACAGAACCCCAAATTCTCCTTGGAACAAACTGGGACTCCAAGAGGAGAGCTCTTGCCTGCCTCAGTTTCTCTAGCTCTGCATTTTTAAGCACCAAGTTTCTTCTTTAGTTTGTCTGACACTGTTCCAGAACCCCGAATTTTTTTTTCTTTTTCTTTTTTTTTTTTCTTTTTTTTTTTTTTCATTTTTCCCTCTTTTTTTTTTTTTTTTTTTCCTTCTTTTTTTTTTTTTTCTTTTTGTTTTTTCCTCCGAGGATCCGATCGCAGGGGCAGAGGCTCTGCCAGGCAGGAGGATGCATCCTGCTTCTCCCATCCCTCCTGCTCTGATGCAACGAGCGCTGCTCCGGCCCGCAGCTCCTCCGCTCCCGGGTTACGGCGCCTCGGTACCACCCCCGGTACCACCCTGGGTACAGCCCCCGGGAGCACACCCCAACGCTGTCACCTGTCCGCAGGGCTCTCTGCTCCATGCTGAGCCCGGAGTCAGTTTGTTCTCTCAGCCACCTCTCGAAGGCCAGGTGAAAGTGTCACCCAGCCCCTGGGTATAACCCACCCGTGTTCCAGGACCCCCACAGCCTCCCCCGAGGTGGCTTTAGGCTCCTGTCAGTGCAGGGGGATCAGGACCACTCCAGCTGGGATGTGTCTTGCTGGGATGAGAGGACTTTTAGAGGGAACCTCCTGACCCAAATTATTCTGTAGCACAAGGAGAGTTGGCACTGCCCGGGCACCACATTGCCTTCAACACCTCCCCAGGTCCTGGCAGACAGGACCCCCCCAGCCCTGCCTCTGCCATCCTCTGGGCACCTTCTCTTTTTTGTGATAATGGAAGTTTTGTGGCGCCTGAGAGGCCTCCAGGCCTGGACGCCCAGACAATCCCTTTGACTATGATTTCAGTATTTTAAATTATTATTTTCTACTTTTTTTTTTTTTCTTTTTTTTTTTTTTCTTTTCTCATTTATACTCCACCCTCCAAGAGTATCTGCTGAGGGGGTGGGTTAGAAGAAAGAGACCAAGAGATATATTCTCTATGCACAAAACCCTCCCACTTCCCTTCCACTCCCCTGTTAAATATACCTTGGAACAAAAGCCCTTTATGATGCTCTAAAAATAAAGCATGCAGCAGTCAAGACAAACTGCACAGTTTCAAAGAGGGGGCCAAATTTTGCTCACAGCTACACCCTCTCTAAGGCAACAGGGTTGCACTTGTGTTTGGCTTGTTAAACCCTCTCCAAACATCCAGGGTCAGGCTGTGATCAGCTGCCTTTCATTAAGGAGACATCAGCAGCTCTGTGATTGAGGACAGCTTCAGTGCTCAGCTCTCCAGCCCTAGGATGCTGCTGCCTGTCAGGAGCCAGCTGGGGCTGCATCAGGAGATGCAGCAGGGTGCTGTGACCATACCACCCTCCTGTTCCTATTTCTCCCTTCACCACTGATTTGTGGGGTGACCTTGGAGAGGTCATTTCAGGTTCCCAGCCTGGCTGCTGTGCTGTAGAACTTGTAAGAAACTTCAAAGTGAGGGCTGCAATCCCTTTAGGATACACGGCTTTTCCCACTGACAGCTGTCAAACATCCTTCCCAGTTGTCCTCTGATGTGCCAGGAATTTCAGCAGTCTTTGACCAAAGTGTTATTTAAACACTTCAGCAATTAATAGACAGTAAGAGGAAGCAGCCTGAAGCAGGTTAAAGTGAGTTGTTCTCCAAAGGGAGATGTTACTGCTTCGGGTGCTTTTCCATCAAAAAAAAGTCCAGCTTGTGCCACCTAAGTTGGTGGAAACCTTTGATGTCCAGAGCAGACACTTTCCCAGTAAGACTCCCTCTGCCTCCCAGAGCCTTTTCCTTGGGCAGGCAAAACAAAAAGTTGAACTGGAACTTCCTTGGGCTGCAAGCCTGGCAGGAGTGTCCTTGTGTTTGTACAACACACAGCACAGGAGAGGCTGCAGCAGTCACTCTGTGCTGTTGTCACAGCAACAACCAGGGAAAAAAAAAAAAGAAAAAAAAAAGAATTTGGCCTTCTGAAGCAAGCAAGAAAACCCCTCACTGCCCATCTTTTTCCCAGCAGTGGTTTTCCAGTTAGGTGAATCCCTCTGCAGGGTATCTGGGAAGCTGGCTGGCTCTGCTGGCTCCTAGTACCACTAAACAACATGACCCAGTGTTTAAATGTCTTTTTAATAGAGCCAGGCCTTTTGGTATTATCTGTTGTAGCCCACGGGGCTATAGGAACATTCCTCTTGTTTTTATCTAGTTCTACCAGGTTTCACACAGTAACAAGTTTGGGTTGCAAACAACTGACCCAAGGAACAGACTTCGGGGCAGCCACCTTTAGGTTAAATAAACAAACATGACCCACCTCTCAGCCAACTTCTCTTTGTGGAAGAAACTTCACTTTTTCTCTGCCTGCTCTGACCTGAGCTTGTCCTTTTTGCATTTAGCTGACACCACTCAACCCAAAGCCAGGGACAAGAAAACCCCAGCTGGGAATGTTCAGCTCAGCTCAGGCTGTAGAGGGAGGGAGGTGGTTGGAGGTGTTGCAAGGATGTTCTCCATTTCAGCCAAACTTGCTGCCCAGGCTTCCTGTGATGTTCAGCTACAAATACAGGGAAGGAGTCGGGAAGATTTCACAGAGGGACCTCTTTGAAAGGGATTTCAGAGTGGCTCCAAGTAAACTTTGTTTTCTAACCCCAGCACTCAACAGAGAGCATATTCTCCAACTTTTCAGCCATGCCTAACACAAGGGGCTTCTGTCAACTGTCTCACACATCCAGCTTGAAACACAAAAGCACTTTTCCTTTTGCAGAAACCCAAAGAGTTGAATTCCCCCTGCAGTGATCACCACCCAGGAGCAGAAGGTGCTGTCAGTGATGCCAGCCAGAGCAAGGAAGGGCTCAGGGCTGGGCCCACAGCTACTGGAGTGCTGTGATTCCTCAGAGAAACTGATTTTTAAACATGAAAATCGTTCTTAAAATGGACCAGATGCAAAACATCAAAGCTGCCTCCCTTCAGGAAGTTATCTGATGGCAGCCCAGGACGCTCCAGCAGAGCTGAGCCAGCACTCTGATACCTCAGTTGACTCCATTCATCAGCCCCTCATGAGCAGAGATATGGAAATGCCACTGGCAGAGGTGTCCCAGGCTGCTCAGAATAAATCAGCCTTATCAGGCAGTGGGTTATATCCCAGCAGCAGACTGGGCTCGGATTCAGACTCCAGCTGAAGCACAAACTGATTTTGGATCCTCACATATGTTCAGTTCGTGCAGTTCCCTGAGGTGCCAGTTCTGATGTAAGGACAGCACAGAAATGGGATTTCAGTCAGTAAAATCCTAAGTAGTAAAACAAAATGGAAAAATCACAAATAAATGAATATCTAGCCTGGTGGATTAGGATCAACCTGCTCAGAGAGCCTTGTAGGACATCTTTATGTCACAACTTAGTTTCTGCAGCTAATTGGAAAAGCTCAGGCCAGAGATATTTACCTGTGTGCAACATCTGGAACTCACAACATCTCAGGTTTGACAGCCCTCTCGGTTTCATCACAGATCTGCCAATACTTGCTGTTGTTATTAGTTTATTTAGTTGCCTTTTTAAACCCTGACTTCCTGTAACCACATGACCATGTGAAAGTTTTCTCTCCATAAAAATCTCAGTCTTTCATGATTGTTACAAAATGCCTCAAAACACCATCCCTGTAGTCTCAGGAATGAGGAGACAGAAATGAAAAATAACTCCCTCACACACCCCACAGAGTTAAGCAATTTAAAAGCCAATCCTACATCTACCAGGGCCCTGGTTTTTGTGGTTTTTAAGCCAGCCCTGGGTTTGCCAGGCCCACAGCTCATGCCATATTGGTACTGAGGCTGGGCAGTGCTGGGACCATCAAAGCACTGCAGATTTTAGTTATTTCTCACTTCTGTTCTACACCTGTCATTACTCATCTGAATCAGTCATGGGATGCTGGTCCAGGGGATGTTTTGGGATGGCCAGAACTGGCAGCAGCAGCAGCTGTTCTGCCTTTTGCTGTCTCAGCACTTTGGCAGGAGCCAACTTCCCCACAATGCCTGGAGAAGGCTGCTGTTGGACCTGATTAGAGAAGAGGAAGAAGTTGGCTCCACCATCTCCATTTGACTCTAAAATTGTCCCTGGAGCTGGGATTCCATGCTTGGATCTCAGGCCTGGCTTGGAGACAGCTTCTGCTCCTGGAGCATTCAAATGAGAAGGCAAAGGCAGAGGGAGGGGAGCAGCAGTGAGGCTGGGCGGGGGTTTGGTTCATCAACTGTGGGAACTGAATCTCATTTCCACTGAGAAAACTGGAACCCCCTGCCAAAAGCCCTGCCTGAGACTGCAGGGAATTCAGCACCAACTTCTGAACCACCTCCTGTGGAAGAAGAGGTACCTGGAGCTCTTGTTCTCAGCTCTCTCCAGGCAGGAAGGGATTTCCCTCTGGAAATCTGCAACCAGACCCAGGGCTGGCCCTGCTCCTTTCCCGAGGGCTCCAGCTTTGTCCTGGAACACAGAGCACTCACAGGGAAAGGAGAGCCCCTTCCCAAAAATATGCTGAGCCCAGGGTGTGTGGAATGCTGCAGCAAGACCCAAGCAAAGCTGGCAGTGCCAAAACCTCCTCTTATCCAGAGGAAGTTCACTGCCAGGGAGCAGTTATCCCATGGAGTGGTAAAACAGCAGGTAGCTCTGCAACATCTAAAGAGATGCACCAAGAACATCTTGGGTGGCAGCTGACCCTTAGGGGCCTGGGGATTTTCATTCCTCATAGGAAACACCTCCTGCAAGAAGCACACACCTATTGCAGAACAAATTTAGCTTTGTTAAATCAATCAAATCTCCCTCAAGACCTGAGAATCAGCATCCCCTCAATGCTGACACTTCCATACTTTCCCCACAAACACTGGAGCACCCCAACACCAGGTGCTGGTGGAGAAGGTGGCCTCCTGAGACCAGCAAACCCAATTTACCTGCACCCAATTTAATTCAGGGAGGATCTGCTCTCATTGCTTGTCTCCAAGGCACTGAAATGGAAAGCAGGAGACCAAAGCAGTGCTCCCTGCACATCACTCTGCCTGTGCTTTGCCTCTCCCAACCTTTGTGCCTGTTCCAGCTGGAGTCCTGTTTGGGCAGTCCCACACTGAGTTTTTTGGATGGATGCCACCCCCGGGGCTCTCATGGGATTTGCAGCCATGACTGTGCTGCAGGTAATTTTCTGTGAGTCTTGGAAAAATTTGCTTACCCCAAGTGTCTGCTCACCCACGCAAACCACGAGTGGAGATGTGACTTATAGCCATGCTTTTTTACCCCAGTTTGAAACAAGATCAAACAAATTAGACTGCACCAGCATAAACTGTGACTCTGCTCGAGCCGGAACTGGGACTTGTGGCCAAAACCCAAGTACAGCTGAGCTCTAAAAAGGCACAAAAAGGAAGCTACAATTTAATCTGAACCTGCAGGATTTATAACCTTGACAGCAAGACTGCTTCCTGGGAGCTCTGATGGCAGCTGTAAGATTGATCACTGCCAGTGAAATCAGTGCCTGCTGCTTTGATTTTCAGCTCAGCATGAAATAATTTTAGGATGAACAGGAAAGGTCTGAGTCAGACCCTTGAGCAGTCAGATTCAGAACTTGGTGGAGAGGAGATGCTGAAGTTTGGGTTCAGCTGTAGGATGCCAGATGGGAAAAAAAGAGCCTTCCTATAAGAATTTAAACACAGTTTAAATCCATTCTTGAAAAAAAAAAAAAAAAAAGTCAGACAAACAAGACGCAAAGCTACTTAATCCCAGCAGATGAGATGATTCCTGGGGATCCCAATGTCCTGTCTGCAGCCAACACTGAAGCTTCAGCACAGCCAAGTGCTGAACAGGGCAGTGCTGGGCCACTGCCAGCATTCCAAAGGAGGTTTGGGATTCTGGATGATTCCTTTCTTTCCAATAAGGAAAAGCTGCCCTTTGCAGGGCCCTGTGGTGCTGGCTGGCACTGGGTGGCAGGGTGCAGGCCAGGAAGGGGATTTGGAGACTCCCCCTTGACCTGAGCATGACACTTGGCTGACATTTCTCCAGAGCCCATCCCTGCAGTATCAGATCCTTTCTCCTTGTCAACTCCTGTGTCCCAAAGACCCCAGGCTGCTCCCCTGGCTAACAGGAACCCAGATTGAATTCTGACCATTCACTGCCTCAGGTCAAGCTGTAAAATGAACAATCCAAAAGTGCCCTGAAAGGCAGATGTACTAATTAGAGAAACCTTGGGTGGCAGTTCTGAGTCTGATGCTTTTAATAACTGCAGGGATGTTGAGGAGCAAATAAATTATATGATGAAAGTCTACCAGGCTGCTGAACCCAGATATTTAATAAGCAAGACTGGCACCAAGACTGAAATTTTGCCCCCTGGGCTTGGCATTTTGTCTGATTGCCTTTCCAGATGAGAAGGTATCTGGAGCTTCCTGTCCTGCTGACTACTTGGCAGAACGGGATTTCTCAAGAGCAACCTGGAGAAGCATCCTGGGAAGGCTGGAATTACAGAGCCAGCACTCACTGGCACTCTGGGAAGTCCAGATTTTTACCAGGAAAGAGTGACCAGGGTTTCCCTCTTGACTTTTGTACCTAAAGTGGACATAAACCATGTGGCAATTGGAAATGTGCTCAGTATTGTACAAAGTTTGCTTGTTAAAGCCTTCAGTTCCTCTTTTTGCCAGTGCACAGATTAGAATTTTCTGGCAGCTCCAGGGGTCAGGATTGTTCCCCCTTTGTCTGTGGCCTCTGATCCCACTGGGTTTATCTTCCCAGCACTCTCTTGAAGCTGGGAAAACCTCATCTCTTTATGCTGCCACCCTCAGCACAGCACAGAGGTCCCCCCAGAGTCACAGACTGTTCACATCTGCACAGCACAGCCCCAGACTCCTGGGCTTGCCAGCCCAAAACCACACACAGGGGGGTGACAGACTCTTTCAAGTCCAACACAAGTTTGTTCTCCCAGCCACAGAGGCCCTTGCAGGGCCAGCACCCCCAAAATGCCCAACGGTCAGACAAGGAATCCCTGCAGAGCCACTGCCCCCCACACTCAATAGGGTGGCAGTGGGGACAGGAGGGACACCCACCTTCTGTGGGTCCCTGGCGTGCAGCGATGCTCCTGGAATCACTTCCCTCCCTCCAGCTCAGTGGATTACACCCTCCCATGCTTCCTTCCATCCCTCTGTGACCTTCTGTGCCCCCCATCAGGGCTGTCTGTGCCCACCTCCCAGCTGTGTCACCCTACAACAGCCTGGCTGACATTCCTCCCATGGCTGGGAGCTTCTGGCACCCATTGCCTCACCCAGCACACACCAGGAGCACCCATAGCCCCAACCTTTGTGTTAACAGCTCTGATAAATCCTGCAAATGAGGATCTCCAGGCTATGTAAATCAGATTAACAATATTATTTAAAAAAAAAATATTCCCCTGTGCTCAGCACTGGTGAGGCCACAGCTTGAGTCCTGTGTCCAGTTCTGGGCCCCTCAGCTCAGGCAGGAGATTGAGGTGCTGGAGCAGGTCCAGAGAAGAGCAAGGAGGCTGTGAAGGGATCCAGCAGAATTCCTGTGAGGAGAGGCTGAGGGAGCTGGGGGTGTTGAGGCTGGAGAAGAGGAGGCTCAGGGGAGACCTCATCACTCTCTCCAGCTCCCTGAAAGGAGGATGGAGCCAGGGGGGGGTTGGGCTCTTTTCCCAGGCAACTCTCAGCAAGACAAGAGGGCAGGGTCTCAAGTTGTGCCAGGGGAGGTTTAGGTTGGAGATTCGAAAGAATTTCTTTCTGGAGAGGGTGATCAGGCATTGGAATGGGCTGCCCAGGGAAGTAGTGGATTCTCCGTGTCTGGAGATCTTTCCAAAGAGCCTGGATGTGGCACTGAGTGCCATGGGCTGGGAACCACAGGGGGAGTGGATCAAGGGTTGGACTTGATGATCTCTGAGGTCCCTTCCAACCCAGCCCATTCTATGGTTCTATGATTCCACTTCCAGGATGTTTATGGCTTTCAGAGTTTGCTCAGTCCTAGAGGTCATCACAGCTTTCCTTCAGGGGGGACCTTGCTTGAAAGCAAACTCCTACATACCCATGGAGCCCACTTCAGAGGTGTCCTGACCACCAGAGAGGAGGAGGAAGGTGGGCTGGAATGTCTACCCATCCCTAGCCCACAGCTGCCCAGGAAAGGAGGACAACAAGCTCTGGATCAGACCTCCAAGAGCTTCCATTCAGTCTCAGGCTGTATTCCCAAACCAACCACACAGTTATTTTGTGGCAATTAGAGCCCAGCTCTTGTTTCAAGGGCAGGACAATGAAATTGCAGGAAGAGCTGCCCTGACCCAACCACCATTAAGTCAGGGAATAAACTGGCCTGAGAGATGCTGACACCCAACTTGCCTCCAATTCACTTTTCATTCTCCTGGCCTGAGACCTTGCTGGAATAATATGGGGAGCTTGTAGCCATTGCATGGGGATTTGGGAGCAGCACCTGTTTTAGGAATAATCAGCCCAGCAGGAGGAAAGTTTCTCTCCAATGGCCTCCAAGTATTTACATTTTTGACCCCATCTCAGCGTGATAATAGTGCACTTTGTCAATCTTGCACAAAACCTGGCAGGGCTCTGTGACTGGTTTGTCTTGACTCCTGCATAGCTCTATTATGATTTTTAAAGACCTCCCATAAGGGTTAAATGACCTCACATTAGTGCTAATTTGGGGCTAACTTTCCTATTCAGCACATAACAAAGCAGATGGTGTTTACCCAAGTCCCATAAAATGACAGGGACCACACACAACCCAACTGCACACAGACAAAACTCCACCCCAGCCCTTTCACAAGCACTGGCATTTTTTAGGAGAGAATAAGAGAAGCTGAGGGAAAATTGTCATCCAGTCTGTGCCCAGAGCAGGACAGGCTGAATAAAGGCCAGGATGGATGGAGCTTTGAGCAACCTGGGCTGGGGCTGGAACTAAATAATCTTTAAGGTCCGTTTCAACCCAAATTGTTCTAGGAGTCTATGAATTAAGCACCCAACACTCAGTCCACTGCTGTCCCCAGCAAGACTGCAAAGGGAAGGGACAGAGGCCATCCCTTCCATCCCCCCCCATGGCCTAATTGCAGGCTGCTGACTCACAGCCCCACTTGGCTGCCTCGTTCCTTCACTGCTTCTCCACGGGCTCCTGGTGAATTTAACTCCTATTAATTTGATGCCAGTAAATCACCCTGCACAGCTAATAAATTAAATGTCTCACTGCCCCTGCTGCTGGGGAAGGTTCAGTGGGAACCAGCGGCCGCCTGGCAAAAGGAGCTGTCAGGCTTGTCCTTGTCCCCATCCCAGCCACCTCTCTCTCTCCGTGATTAACAAAGTAGGGCAGGCTGAAAATGACAGCAAACCATGACTGATGTCCCCAAGCACAAAGCTAGACAGAGCTCCAGCCAACGGGTGTCACAGCTGGGGCTGGAGAGTACATTTGTCACCTTGAGCCATCATGGGGCAACCAGCCCCAGCGACACCAGCCAAGGGTTTATTCAGGGCATCGTCCCACCTCAGAGGCCATCTATTTGTCCCCTTCCCGTTGCAATTAAAGAAGGTAAAAAAATAAATAAAGGGAACACAAACATGTTATTGGCCAAGTGAGTAAACATTACAGGCTCTTTTGCAATCATTAATGACAGCACAAGCATGTGTGAACTTCCTGCGCTGCAGTTCAGGCAGAATTCACCAAGGTAATTAGGGTGGCTTTTCTGCCAGAGCTGAAATTCATCTGTATTGATTGAAGGAGTATAATTTCCTCTTTGGAACTGCTGGAAATTAATCATCACTCCCCAAGCTGCAGCTGGAATTCACTCAGTCAGCACAGCACACAGGCACCATGGTGGCACCCAAAGAAGAGCTCGCTGGCTGTGCTCCTGTTGACTTTCTCAAAGTATTTCCTACACTCACAATGGGAACCATCTCAAATATGCAGCAAAGTCAACTATCTCAGCACAGTGCACACTGATTTTTTTTTTTCCTCCAGTGACAGCCCATCACACAGCCAAGAAACCAAATTCTCTTCTGGCTCACACCAGTTTGCACAGAGGTGACTGCAGCAACATAATTGGGTTGACCCTAATTTGCAGCAAGTGAAAGTGGCAGAAGAAACTGCTGGAATATTTGCAAGAAAACTGAAATAAATCCACCTAACCAGTTACATCTCTAAGAAGCTGCATTTGCACATAAAGTTTTCAATTTGCTCATGCAAATCAGGTAGCCAGCCACCTAATTCCATATTTTATGGCCCCCTGCCCAGTTTAGATGTAGGATTTGAAGAGCTGTGAATGGCTCAGAGAAGGCACATGCCAGTGACAGAATTATTTGCACTCCAGGAAATCTCTTCTTTCTTTCAAACTCAATATAAATCTACAAATGGAGACAGAGAAAAGAAAAACAAAAAGACCTTCACAGCATCCAGGGACACCAATTCAGTGACTGGTAGCTAAGAGACTAGAAAGCTCTAGAAAGAAAACTGTTTTGTTTATGAAAACAATTAACACAGCTTAAAAGGAAGAGCACTGAAGGTGTGAATGAAGTGCCTTTCTCAAAACTGAGGTGTGGCTGCTCCAGAGGTTTTCCCAGCATTTTGGTGTCTTTTGATGTAAACCACAGAAACTAAGCCATATGAATTAAAATCAGAGCTCCTTAAAATTCACTAGTTCCAGGATTATTCTTGGGAGCTGACCCATCCCTAGAATACCCCACAGGTGTACAGTCACAAAGGAACTCACATGAAAGTTTGAGCAGCTCTTTGACTTCTTCCATCCCCATGTTGACCCATTTTTTAGCCACCAGAAGTTTTCAACAGTTTTTCAGACAAAAACCTCTATACATTTTCCCTTCTTGTGTATATCATCTGTTTAAATAACAAGCTTCCTTTTCTCAGTTACCATCTGCAGACCCACAAGGAGTCACACAACCCCCCTGGGAGTTTTTGGTTAAAAAGAATTGATCCCCACCCCTTTACCCTTTATTCCTACTTCAGCACAAACACAACCCTTTATTCTGCCTCTTGGGAAGGGCCAGGACTTACTCAGCATATTTCTTTTGCCCTGGACATTAACAGTTAGCTCTGCCACAGAAAGCTGCATATTGGAAGTATCTCTATAGGGACCATCTAATTAAAGATTACAACATTTCCTGGAGGTATACCCAAGCCCATTTAATTCTGTCTATTGATACCTGGGGAAAACAGACTCCAAGCTCAAGTGTCTTGCCCAAGAATGAATCCTGAGAGAGCAGCAGAGCTAAAAGAACAATAAGCACTGCTGGTTCCTGCTAGGTATCAGATTCTGGGGGGGACTAGGAAAAAAAAACAAATCCTTTCCCCCCCCCCCCTAAGTTTTTGCCTCTTTGGAACAAGGGCTGCTGGAAATCAAATTAATACATCTCCTTTTAAAAGACCTCCATCCAGTTCTGCAAATAAACAGATAAGCAGCCACCCAGTGGGGGAAAAAGATAATAACCAGGAGGCTCCAGGATCCAAAAAAGTGTATGAAACAAAATAATTCAAGGATGGCAAAATGGATGTGTAGGAGATGGAATTACAGACAGTCCTAATAAGGGAAGGGAGAGCTTGAACTTCCTGTGAAAAAGAAAAACCACAAAGAAACCTGGGAGCTTCCCAGAACCATGGAGAAAGGAGTAGGGAGAGGAGAGGTGGGGTAAAGCTGCACAAAGTAGGAAACTGCTTTAAAAAACCTTTAAAAGTCTTCCCTTTTATCTAGAGAGCTTTGGGGGAAGAATGGAGTAAGAGGGAGTAATAAACATAGGCACTAATTGCATGGAGCATCTCCATGGAGCTTTAAATTAAAGACTCCAGCACCTGGGGGGGTGAGGGAATTAGTTGATCTTGGAGACAGCGTGTGGGGAGGCAGCTGCACCCTTTGTTACCAACCTGCCCCCCTCCCCACCTGAGCATGGAAATGAGAGCTCCAAATGCTGGAGTTTACAGCATGCAACATCTGAGTGGGGATCTTGGGAGAGACAGGGATGTTATTTATTTACATGTTCTGAGTTATCTTTGCAAATGATCTCAGAGGGGCCCCTTCATATCTATTGAGTGCTGATGAAAGTAAAAACATTGGACCCAGGTATTTCTGTTGGTGCTTGTGGCACTGAAGACAAAGAGGTCAGGTTCTCTGCCTGCCTTACACCCCCTGAGCACAAACACTCTTTATAACCTGCTCCTATGAAGTGTGGCACATCCTGGCTGATGAATGTGTTTTTCAGGGGCAAAACCTGGCCCATATTCTGCCTGATTTGCCAGCCCTGCCTCAGCTTGGCCTCAGATGTCTCTTGGGGCTGATGATCCTCTAGCCAAGCTGCATGGCAGCAGTAACTTCCCAGAGAGGCATCTCCTGTAGGGCTGGTGGTGGGACAGGGGAGGTCAGGCCAGATGAACCCTCCTCAGGGCTCCCAACTGTGGTGAAACCCTCCTGGTGCCCTTGCCACCAGGGCCTGGGGGAAAATGACTTCTCTACCTTCAATCTGAGTGTGAGTGGAGCCAGTGCTTGGCAGGAAGGAGCAGCCTAGGTAATCCTGTTTGGAGCCAAGAGAAAGGGAAGGCAGCAACCCCTCTGCTCTCCTCTGCCAAGGGCAAAGAGGGAAACAATAAAAAGGAAAGCCTCAGGTGCTGGAGGAGCAGGAATACTCCTCCTCCACAGGCACCAGACCTCCTTGGCAAAACACACCCCACTCTGTGCCCACACTGCCATTCCCAGGGAGATCCAAGTAGGGGAAAAGCAGCTCCTGCCCTCAGAGGAGATGTCCTCAGAGGAGATGTTGGGTACTATCAGCTGCCTGCCCACCCTGAAACATTGAAGTACCTTCTCCTGCAGCAGGATGGTGGCAGCCCAGGGCTGCACTGGTCTTCCCACCCTCCGTGCCTCCTGTGTGCCTGCATGGCTGGCAGAGTTTCTTTGGAGAGCAGATGCTCCTGGATGAACTGAGCAGTCCTCCATCCTTCTGGAAAGTTTGCTTTCCTCAAAGTTTGCACCTCAGTGCTGGTGCCAGGAAGGAAGTGTGGAAGGAAAGAGGCAAAAAGAAGTCGAGACTCTGGAGTTATTTGTACCAGAAGTACTGGCAGGTGTGTAATTGCCTCCCTCCTGTTCTCAGCTGGAGCTCTGCACCAGGGACCCCCAGCTTTGGCCTCCACCCCACTGCACCCAGCACCCTCTTATCAAGTCTTGAGCCTCTTCCCACCCCAGAACTGCCCTGCAGGCTCAGCACCCCCTGTGACAATGACACTGATTGTCACTGAGGGCCATGGCTTTGTCTTGGAGCCACTATGAGAGGCTCTGCTAAATCTGGAAACTCAGGAGATGGATGGGAAGCAAATCTTTGGATTCCTAGATCTCTGTTGCCTTCCCTTTCATGTAGGTTACTCAAGAAAAATATCTGCTATAGGGCAGTTTGTGCCTTTCCCTGCCACATCTGCTGCAAAGAGTGTCAGTGCTGGCTTAGAGGACACATTGTGTTGTGCAGAAGCAATTTGTACCTTCTACTGTTACCAGAGAACCCACACTTGGGCATCTTTGGAGATGATTTTGATTTCAATAGTATTCTTTCTTTGAAATAAAATTATTTCATAATTTTTCAAATAGCCCCAGAGCCTGCAAACCTTTCAGTTTGGAAGAATCAGCATAATTTGGAAAGAAAATAAATAAGAGGTGGAGGGAGAAAAAAGAAGTTCTCATCCTTATTGGGAAAAAAAGAAGTTAAAATCTGGACCCAAAGATCAAATCAAACTGAGCCCCACAGTTCCCACAGTGCACTTGCTAACCCTTGGATGCATAAGGGTCAGTTAAAGAGCAACAACAACGGGTGGGGATGCCATGGAATTTCCTTGACCTGTGCTATGGAAAGATGGTTCAGGGATTCAGACTCCCACCAGGGCTGCCTGGTTCATGGAGGGCACTGCAAAAGCTGCCAGACCCAGGGTGAGGAGCAAACCATGGAGCTCCTAGCCCTGCATCAATCTTTGGAGTCCTGAACAGGGAGCTGCATCCTGAAAGGTGCTGAGCACCCTCAGCCAGAGCCTGTGGAAAAAAGAGGGCTCTGAGTGAAATTAAAGGGCAGCACACGGCGGTCTCCTGAAAGGAAAGAGCTGTGTCCAGGGCAGAGCAGAGGAATTTGCAGCCCCAGGAAGGAGTCTGAGACAAACAATGTCACCTGGGTCTGAGACTTAAGCTGGAAAATTTTATGACTGCAAATAACACTGGCAGTCATACAACCCCAGGGAAAAAAATAGGGGTAATGAAACCTCCTGCTTCAGGGCATGAGCTGGTGGCCTCTAGGGACAAGGGAGGAATTTTTTCCCCCCATCCACAGCATTGCTCAAGTAGCTGGGTGCATTCTGGAGGAGTTTCACCATCTCCAGAAATACCAGGCATAGACTGTTGATGGGAAAGAAAAAGAAAAGAAATTGTACTGGGCAAGTCACTGGCTTGATTTGGTGAGGACATCTAAGAACCAAGTCAGGCAGCAATACTGACATGGAATAAAAGGGACATTGGATGGGAGTCTAGCCCTGGACATCTCAACGGAGATGCTCTCCAAGGAGCAGAGAGAAACACATCAGACACAAAGGAAAAGGAAAGGGAAGGCCAAACTATTGCTTTTTGACCCTGAGCTGGAGCAGACTACCCAATATTGTCACGCTGGCCAGCCATATAATATGCCTGTGGAACTGATTTTAAATTCTCACCTTTGGTAGCTAAAGACTTTGTAGTTGGATCTGGGGTTCTGGCTGGGCTCCTCCTCCTCCTCCAGAATGCTGGCAATCTACTGACACAGGGAGGCTGTGAAGTTTGCTGGAATCTCTAACCTCCTTCCTGCTTAGCTTCCAATTTTTACCTATGGCTAAGTCTTTCTGCCTCAGTTTCCCTGTCTGCATCAATGAATTATCACATCTGAATAGAATCTCATTTTTATGAAGTCTCAGACATTGCTACACTCAGAGCACATCTGAGTGCCCAAGCTTGGCTGCTCACTGAGGACACCTGCAAAGAATCCATTTCTCAGCAACAGAGTGATGGTCCCTGCAGTCCTGAAGAGGTCCAAACCTGAGCTTTCAGGGAGCCACTTTGTAACATCACACCCAGCACCCCCATTATAAGCAGCTTAAAAACCCCAGACACTGGGATTCAGAGATAGCAAACGGGCACAACAGCATCTTCTGCCCCATAACACTTCCAGCAGCTCCAAAAGCTCTCAGGTACAAAGGGATGAGGTGGTTTGTAGGACCAAAGCTTGGCAGATTTCCCTCCAGGGCCCCCAGCCACTTGTTCTGTTGGTCATCATTCCTGTCAGGCTGGTTCAGAGTGTCTCTGCCTTTACTCTTAGTGGATTAAGGGGTGGTTGAGTGGTTATTTTCTCCTGCTTTGTTGCTTGGAGCTGGGGCTGCAGAGGGGAATGAATGACAACAGATAAATACAAGTGTCACTCTGAGAGTTAACTGGAAGCCCTGGGCCCTTCAGGAAAACACCACGAATGGCAAAGGAAGAAAGTGCTGTAGAAGGCATCTCTCCTGTCATCCACATGGATGGATCAACACAGGCATAATTTTTCTTCCCAGTAATTAATTTCAGTAATTAATTATTAACTGTAATAACCATCAACTCCTAATGAATACACTGGGCCTCATCAAAATCCTGCCACTGAGTTGGCACAATTAAAGTAACTGTAGAGTGTCCTGATCAGTGGGCTCAGTCCAGAGCACCTCAGAGCCAGGAGGAAAGCCAGGGGACTGCAGCATTAACCCACAAGATTTTCTACAGGACTTTGAGGAAAATCTCTCTTATCTCATCCAGTGATAACATCAGGCCTCTACTCCACTCGTTTATTTGGAGGCAAACTTGTTAAAAATGCAGGGATGATCCAGATGGTTAGATAACAGGCCCACAACAAACCTAACAGCTGAGAAAAAAACAACCAAGGGAGCCCTGCTAAAAGTGTGTCCAAAAAAAGACCCAAGTCAGGTTCTAGGTGTTCAACTACCCTAACTCAGTACAACTCACTTGTCACATCTGGAGGCAGTGACACCATTTGAAAGCTTCATCCAGGCTCAGAGAGCTCCAGCACCAGGAGTTTGTCATTTCCTCTGCACAACTTCACCAATTACAAACAAAACAATGGATTGCTCCATCTGCCATTAACCTTCTCACATCACAAGTGCACTATAATCAAACAGAAAGAAACAAGCACTAATTACAGCATGAATATCTTGTGTCACAACCCTGATCCAAACAAAATCCAAGAATTTTATCACAAAAGACTCTTTCAGATGAGCAGGGAGATAAGCACATAAAGGTACTGCTGAGGCATCCTGTGGTAGCTCTGTCTCTTTAGGACAGGGACTGCCTTCTGCTCAGAGCTGGCCCAGAACTTAGCACAGGGGTTCTGGGATTGCAGACACTACTACAACAGCAATTAAGTTTCCCATTAAGATGCACGTACCTTATTATCAAGAGGTAATGGTTACCATTCCTATAGCAAAATTCTCCAAGGCAAGTGAGTAAATGTATCAGTTAATTAGAATCATAGAATCCTAGAATTGGCTGGGTTGGAAGGGACCTCAGAGATCATCAAGTCCAACCCTTGATCCACTCCCCCCGTGGTTCCCAGCCCATGGCACTCAGTGCCACATCCAGGCTCTTTGGAAAGATCTCCAGACACGGAGAATCCACTACTTCCCTGGGCAGCCCATTCCAATGCCTGATCACCCTCTCCAGAAAGAAATTCTTTCTAATCTCCAACCTAAACCTCCCCTGGCACAACTTGAGACCCTGCCCTCTTGTCTTGCTGAGAGTTGCCTGGGAAAAGAGCCCAACCCCTCCCTGGCTCCAACCTCCTTTCAGGGAGTTGGAGAGAGTGATGAGGTCTCCCCTGAGCCTCCTCTTCTCCAGCCTCAACACCCCCAGCTCCCTCAGCCTCTCTTCATAGGATCTGTGCTGGATCCCTTCACCAGCCCAGATGCCTTTATTTTCTTCCATCTCACCATATTTCTTAAAAGAACTTTTTCTGAGAATGGCACAACAGTTAAAAATGATTTTTGTTTGTCCTGAAAAGGACTTGATGTGCCAGATAAGGACTAAAGCACACTTCTCTTCATCACAGGAATCCTGACTTTGGGAAGCTGAGTGGAGAGCTACTGCTGGTGAGATTTCCCAGGGCATTCAGTCAAGGCAAGATCTGCATCCAGGGGCATCATCCCTTCCATCATCCCTTCCCACTCCTGCTGATCCCAGTGCATTTAAGTAAGGCAAAGATTTGTAGCAGAGATGCTCTTGGGCACTCTAACTCACATCTGGATCTGACTCAGAAGCAACAAATTTCAAGCTACGTTCAGGCCAAGAAAATTGTCTTGGAGTTCAGTGAAACTGGGCTGATCAATCAGACAAGCTGAGAGAAAAAGTGGTTGAGACGAGCCAGGTTTCTGCTTGTTAGCACAAGCTGATGATGTTAACACAGCTAATGGACTTCCAGGCTGAAACAACTTCATATTTTGTTGGCTCAGGGTATGGGCAGATGAGGTTCATGATTGCTTGTGCCAGCCCATGTAAATATGGCCTGAGCTGTGGGCAGCTGTTTATTTAGTCATTTCCTTGCTCTGACACCATGGTGATTTACACATCATGTAAGCAGGTAGAATGTTATCACCTAGCAGTGTTTTAATGAATTTTTTAAATTCTGCCTTATGACCCAACTAGATGGTGCAGAACAACAGGTGAATCTCAGGATCTCTGCTGTTGTAACCTCCATCCTCACTGACAAGTCTCCTCCCTTTTGTTTACGGCAATTTCTTCCTTTGCACTCAGATTGTGAGATCCTGGGAGGCAGTGGGGCCCTATCCAGCCTTTGTTCAGCCTGTGCTACACCAACACCTCTTTACATTCACTGGGAGATTTACCTGACCCAAGACTTAGGCTGCTGAGATGAAGATTAAACATTTACATACATGTAAATTTGTGTCGTTTGCTGTGCAAAAAATATCCTCTCTCTGAGATAGGGGAAAATATGGTTCTGACTCAGAATTGATGCTATCTTTCCAATCAGGAGTAGAGTCTAGATTGTGCAATCCAGTTTAACTCACAGTATCAGTTGCTATGCAAAAGCCAGTGTTTCATACAGAGGTGTGGTCTTTCCAATGATTGCAACAAATACAGACCACAGCTGGCTTGTCACTCAGATTGGAAAGCATGGCTGATTCTTCAGGTTTGATCCTAAAAGAAACTTATTCTTCCTTGTAAGGTGTGGACTGACCCTAAATCATGGTGAAATTAATGGGATCAAGAGCTTTAGAATGCCTGAGAAGAAACTGCCCCTAAAGATAAAAAGCAGAAAAGGTGAAAGCACTTAAAAAAAAAAAAAAAAAAAGAAGAAGAAGAAGAAGGAAAAAAAAAGCTTTTTTCCCACAGGAAACTTCCATCACTGTTGTATTTTCCCTAAGGACATTTCTGTATCTGTCACTAAAAATTACTGCTGTCAGTGGTAATGCATCAGCACAAACCAGAGGGCTGGGCTCTGGTGGTCTGAAAGGGGATGGAAACCACAGTTGTTTTGAACCACCAACTCACCTGAGCTCCAGTGAATGTAATTATTATGCAATAAATCTGATTTTGCCTGGAAAAAAAAAAAAATGTTGGAAAGCAAACTTGCAGGTTGTTTTCACAAGTGGCTGCCTGATGCCTGATGGAGACTGAGAGAGAAACATTTCCCTCACATCCAGCTGAGCAATTGCCAAAACTGAGCTGGGAGAAAGGTACGTGGCAGGGAAACAATTGCAAATGAATGCTAAAACCCTTCAAACCCCTGAAACAGCAGAACTGTCAGCCCTCAGAGCCCCAGAAAAAATGCCTTACCATTTCAGTGTCAAAAAGAAACAAGCCTAAAACAGATTTCCTCCCTAATGTCAAATAGCACCCTAGAAAATTACACTCCCAATAAAAAGCAAATTAAAAGGTCCACTGGGAACAGTTTTGCCCTACAGATAACTTGTCCCTCCTGATCTTAATGAATTCACTGCAATTTTAGCATGCTTTTATGACAGTGGCACTCAACGCCCTGGAAATCTCAGTGCTAGGTGCTGTTCAAAGAGATGGTCTTTGTCCCAGGGAACATGATGTAACTCTTAAAAAGGCAATGATAGAGGCTGCTAATTATTCATTGTTTGCACAGGGAATAAGAAAAGGTTTATATGGATCTAACGTATGGGTAAGTGTAAGTATCATTAGCTGTAATTATAGTAACTGCCTCTATGATCCTCCTCTGTTATATCTGAGGCAGATTTCATTTCATAACTACAGGTTTGTCTGCTAAAAAAATCCTCTTTCACAACAGACAGCCCATTGCAAGGTGATGGCTGCTGCATCCTGAGCTCTCTTGTGGCCAGCAGTGTTCTCCTTTGGGCTCAGGCTGGAGAGAAGCTGCAGCAGGTCAGGGCTGTGCTTCTCTTCTCAAAGCTCTTTCCCAAGGGCTGTGTGTGGAGAGACTTCATGCCAGAAATCTGGGGGTTGTCACATAATCCAAGGAAAGGGAGAGGGGAAAGCCCTGACCCTCTACTTTTTGCGCGGGCAAAATAACGTCTTGCTTCAAACTGGCACTGGCCCGGGCACTGGAGAGGTGAGGAAGGGAATCTTCTGCTTAAATTGTTGTTGCTGGGTAAGGGCAGAATTAAACAGGATGAAGAGGGTGTGGAGTGAAGATAGGGAATGGGATCTCTTCGTGATGCAAGAAGCATCTTTGTGTAATGGCACAGCCCAAACCGGAGCTCAGAGGCTGTGGCGGTGTCCACCCAGCTGGAGGTTCACCACCATCCCCCTGCCCCAGAGGAGAGAGGTTTTGCTTTCCCTGCCTCCAGAAAGCCAGAAGAAGCCCAGGTGAAACGGATTTTAATCCCTGTTGATTGAAAAAAAAGCCATGGTAAAAGTTCTCTGCTCAGCATGTGCTGAGTGCCGAGCCCACGCAGGCTCAGGGCGGGTCTGTTTGTCTCTGTTTGCCTCTTCAGGGCCACAGAAACCAACAAACAGCAGTGGGGTGAGGAGGGACCAGGGCCCTATCCTCATCACACCCACACTCCCATGAGTGGCCTTCTTGCTGCCTAATGAAGTGAGGATTAATTACAGGAGGTAATGGGCTTCTACGGACGGCATTGGCGAGTGCTGCTTATTGCTGGCTGTTGATTCAGCAGGAGTTTTGTAATCTCTCAGCTTGTTTTGCAGTGACTAGAGGAAACAGGTTAAAAAAAAAAAAAAAAAAAAAAAAAAAAAAAAAAAAAAAGAAGACATTTAGCTTTACCAAGTGTCCTGGTTTGGGCCAGGATAAAGGTGATTTTCTGTCTTGTACTTTAATAGAGAGTGTCTGTTACTTGGTTTCATTGCCGGGCCAGTGTTAAACTGAGACACTAAGTCCTTCTGCAGACCCTTTGGGAAGGCTGGCTGGTGCTGGATAGAGTAATAGCAAATCTACAAACAGTCCCATTCATCTCCAGAAGAAAGCAAACCTATAGCCCACATGATAGGAAACAACAAAAAAAATTGATTTTCTATTTCTGTTCAAAAAGAGGGGCGAAATTTAAAGGCAATTGCCTTTGTCACTTACTTCTTTTAAATAAAAAAGCTATTTTCCCTTAAAATTTTATTACTGACAATGTGTAATGGGGGGAATGCTCCTCAGAGAGAGGGTGGTGACTTACCCAAAAGCAGAGTGGGGAGGAAAACCCAGTGGTTTTTGCTTTTCTCCTTGACCCTGCTGCATACAGTACACCTCAGAGTCTGACTTTTCTTTGTCCAAACTCTTGTACCCATAAAAAACACACTGAGTCCATTAAACAGTGGGCAGCACCCACATGAGGCATCAGCAATCCAGCCCTTGCTGTTCCCAGGCTTTCCATACAATCCTGCTTTCGGCTGGGCCATAAACTAACACAGAAAAGGGTCTTCCAAAGTCTTCCCTGCAGAATGACTTGGCAAAGGACAAAGTTATTTTCCTGGGGTTGAAAGAACTCTTATCTCCCTGGCCAACCCACCTGGATGTTAGCAGTCACTCTCCTGTCATGTAACTCAGTCTGGAGAGGATGAACAAACACCAGCAGGTTTCAACTGCCACATTTCTGTGTTTGGGCTAAGTAGAGCTCAGGGCAGAGATCCAATGTTGTCTTTGTGTCTTCAAACCCAAGACAAAAAGTCATTAAAGCTCTGAGTCCTGATTTTCTCCTTAGCTCCTTTCAAGAAGGGTTAGAACATAACTCACACACTGGAAATTTGAGGCCCCTTTAACCCCCCCTGGATTATATTTGCCTGCCCAGCAGGAGAGATGGCACATTAGATTTAATTTCATTTTCTCAAGACGTGACATTTTTGTTGGCTCCTGTGAGGGGAAGGTATTTCATGCCTTTCTAAAGATCTTCCCACACACCAGCACCCCCCAGAGCAGCCAAAGCCTTTGCCCTTCCCAAGAGAGCTCTTTTGAAGAGGGATGTGCAGGGAGGGGGGGACAAGGCAGTGCCCACCATGGAGAGAGAGCAATCCTTGGCCCATTTGCTACAAGATCCATTGGGAGCTATGTTGAAAAAAAGAGGAGCAGGGTGTGAGTGGCTGTGTCCTGTCCTGCAGGAACAACCTCTGGAGGCTGGGGTGCCAGGAACTCCAGATTCCAGGTGGGAATGTCCAGAAGAGTGGTCAGTGGGTTGGGGTCCTTTCTTGTTCCTCATTTTTCACACCTTCACCCCACAGCCAGGGAACAGATGAAGCTTAATACCAGCTGCAGTAGCCTGGGGACCAGGCAGGATGAGGCAGGGACACATCTGGTGACAGCAGAATCAGAGTGTTATGTGAAGTGATGCCACTTCAGCCAGTGCCTGAGGCAGCTGGGACACAGCCTGTTCCTAAACAACAGGCTCAGGAAACCTCCTGCCTGCCCTCAGGAGCCACAAGGATGACTTCTGTTCATGAAGGATGCAACTGCAGCTCCTGCACACCTGCAAACAGGCTGAGCCAGCCTGATGAACTATTGCTCCATTCTCCTCTTTGGACACAGAGGAACTGTCCCTTTACTTTCACAGAGAAGAAAGATTTGCTCTTTTGAGGTATTTCCTAATGGTCATACCAATGACCTCCTTCACTTGCTGACCTTCTTGCTTCCTTACTCCTCTCTAAGGTAGCTGAAGGCTATGAAAAACACTGGAGGTCTGGTGGAGTCATTGCAGATTGATGCTGAAAGTCCTCGAGCTTGTCTCTGTGGCAGAAATTCAGGGAAAACAATCTGAGTTCATGAATGGCAATGACTTAAAACAGGTCAGTAAAATGGCAATGAATTCTCAGGCAGGTGCTCCAGTGCTGGACCAGACATCCCCAACTGCCCCAGTGAATCTGAACTCACTTGCCATTAAACTACAGGAAATCCAAAGAAGATCCCTTCAATTCTGAATCTGTATGGACCATTCTAATCAGAATTTAATCTAAAGTGATCAGAAAGTTCACTTCAAATTCACACTTCTAAGACACTGCCAAAAGAAGTTTGAAAACACACTGGGAATGGAACACAACATTATCTCAGACAACACCACATTATCTCATTATCACTACACTATCACATATAGCTGCAAAATACATACAGATTTTTAAAAATCTCACTCTTCTTCTGAGTTGGCTTGTTAAACTACAGAGATGTCACCTAACAATGTCTTGCTCTCTACAGATTGTCTCTGTCAGGTTTCTAATGCACACATCATGTGTCAGGGTATCTGGAAATCCCAACTGGAGGCTCAACCCTGAGACCTCTGGCTGAGGACACAGCAGGTCAGGAGCTGTGTCACTGGGCTGTGGGCTCTCCTCCTGACCTGGCCACCTAGGAGCAGAGCTGGGCAAATGTGCTGAGCTACACATTCAGTAATGAAAGCAAAGGGCTGGCAGGGATAGGAGCAAAACGATGATCTAAAAGGTCTTTTCCAACCTTAATGATTCTGTGGCTCTAAAGTGAGTGTTAGACCTCCTAACCTGTTTCTTCCAGATTGGAAGAGCTTGCTCTGGAGGAGGTGTCTCTAGTTAGGGGCTAAGTCAGATCCATGATGGACCAGTGAAAGGAAAGAGGACAGAAGTTTGGACCTTCTCAAGGAGGGTGTGGAGCACTTTGAGCTCTCAGAGCTGCTGTGCTGTGCCACGTGCCTTTTGCCACCACCACTTTCACTTATTTATTAGCAATGCCAGCAAAAAAAGAGAATTTCTTTACAGAGAGGGTGATCAGACATTGGAATGGGCTGCCCAGGGAAGTAGTGGATTCTCCGTGTCTGGAGATATTTCAAAAGAGACTGGATGTGGCACTGAGTGCCATGGTCTAGCAACCGCAATGGTGGTTCAAGGGTTGGACTCGATGATCTCTGAGGTCCCTTCCAACCCAGCCAATTCTATGATTCTATGAAACAGGAGAGCTCCACCAGGCTGCCTGAGGTACATAGCCCTCCCCAGACTGCTTTCAGTCTTAGGAAACAAGAAGCAAGGGTGAAGGAAATTCATGCTCCAGCAGGTGCACCTCTTGTTCAAAGTCACTCAAGAGATCCACAAACAGAACTCAGCTCAGCCCCCAGACTGATGCTCTCTCTGCTAGACCAGGCTGCCCCTTCCTCAGGTTCATGGATAACCAGGCTGGGTGCTTCACACTCAGTCACTTCCTCTGCTCTGTCATAACCCTACTGGGACTCCACTGGACCAGTGTTAATGCTGTACTGGTTCTCCTCAAGGTTGTACAGATAGATTATGTGTTACCACACCCACCTCACCTCCTCGTTAAACACCAGGCACAGCTTGCACCATCCTGCACAGAAAAATCTGTATACATGTGTTCTTCATGCAAACACATTCCTAGGAGCACAAAGGCACCCAGTGGAGATATTTCCTCATTGTTGGGTGCCTGTGCCCAGCTGCCATTAGCACTAAAGAGAAGCAACAGGAGCCTGGGAACAGACATCCTCTTGGGTGGAGGGTGCCAGGTCATCCGAGAATCAATTAAGGTGATTCTCAGGGATTAAGACCTCCTCTTTCAAATCACTGACACTTGACATTTCCAGTTCAGCTGTGAATTTGTAAAATGACTGAAGAAAGTGAAACAAGCCCACATGGGCACCAAAGAAACTAGAAATATGTGCAGATCCCCTCTCAGCTGTGGCAATGCCCCTGTTCTCAGTTAACTGAACGCTTGAACCATTTTTTTTTTTTGTCTCTGACCATTCTCAAATTGGTTTCTTACAACATCAAAACTGACTACTGACTGTCTTCCAACTTATCTGATAGAGTTAAAAGAAAACACCCTGGCAATGCCACTGCATCACAAGAGAGGCTTTGATCATCTGGAACAGCCAACACACCTTGAAGGCTGTTAAACACACAGCTTGGCTGATTGCATCTCCCTGGTGCCATTCATGGACTGCAAGGGAGCCACCTCTGAGAAGAGGCAGGAGGAGGCAGGGATGACCTGGGCCTTGGGTTCCTGGATACTCCTTGAAGTTTCTTCACAGAAAGAACTTTCAGGACTTTGTGTTTAGCTCAGGTGAGCAAAGGCCAGTGAAAATGAATTTCTGACCAAGCTGTAAGCACAGCTTTCTGCTGTGGTTATGAATGGAGAAACCTCCCAGCAGTAAAAAACTTCAAAAGCTCTCAGGGGCTGCAGCTGCTCATGTAAACTTAACACATGAGGTTGAAGTCTCCTTGAATAGCAGGTGCTCTCTGTCCATGCTGGTGATCCAGAGTGCCACGCTGGACCCTGTTATGTTGGGGATTCATCCCTCCTATCCCTGCTAAGAGCTCCTGATTACAAAGGGCCTCCTAGCTGAAACCAGCTCTAACACTGCTCAGCAGAAAAACCCCCAACAAAAACAGAGCATAGATTTTATAACAGATTTTATACTCAGATTTTAAGCAGCTGCTTAGAGAGTGACAAATTGTGGAGCAGGAGACACTGCTGTAATGCTTCTACAGCCTATGTGGGGAGATCTCAGAAACCTCCTTTTTGTTACAAGAAAAAAACTCTTGCCATCACCCTTCTGTTTCCTGCTAATGTTTCAGGACTCTTCCTAGTTCTCTTGGAGCATGAAACACCAAGGCCAGCTCATCCCCTGCCCTCTGGGAATGGGATTCTGGCTTTGTAGGTTATCAGGGGTGGGGAGGAAACCCATGGTGGGTGCCATGTGGATGATTTTCATTAATTTTGGAAGGAGTTATAAAAAGTAAGCTTTAAAGTCTATCTCAAATAGCAGGATTCAGCTGATTGAGAACTCATCTGCTTCTATCTCTTGGGTAATCGTGAATACACTTTTGCTGTGTCACTTCAAAGGCACAGCACAGCTGGGAGGGTTTTCATCAAAGCTTCTGCATGTCTGGGGGAGGTTTTCCCCCCCATGAATATACATCACTGGAGGCTCCTTTTCCCAGCTTTTCCCATGCCTCTCTCTGATTGATCCTCATTTCATTCAGATGAGCTCTTCCTCTCTGGATGGCTAAAGGGCAAAAGACAGCTCTCTCCAAAGCTTTCCCACTTGCCTGGATGCCTCTTCGAAGATTTTCCTCTCATCAGAGTGGGGGAGGGTGGGAGCTGTTCAGACAAGAGATTGAGCCTTTCAATTAAATTCTTGTCATCTGAGGGCTGGGCTGATAGCAGTGGGGGTGGGAAGTGTAATTCTCCCAGTATCGGGACCCTGGCCAGATCCTCATCTGGTGTAAATATGTGCCAGTGGACTGATCTCAGCAGTCATGTCATCAAAACTAGGAGCCTCCAAACACTCTGCTCCCTGCCAGGCAGCAGGTTGCTGGGTGAAGTCCCCATCACCCTCTGTGCATCTGCCCCACGGAGTACGTGAGCCCCACGGACTGGGAACGTTTGCTGAAATTGCTCAATTCTCCCTCTTTTTCAGTGGGGAGGGAGGGCCGGGCAGTTCGGTGGAATTTCAAACGTTCAGCCACCCTCAGCCAGGTTGGGATTTCACAAGAGTCCAGACCCTGTGTGCACCCAGCACGTGCAAAGTGCTGGTGGAAATCTGGGCCCCTCTCCTGATCTCAAATGGGAGCTCGGCCCTCCTGGAAATTCTGGGCCCGGTGCCACTTGGTTACAGCACGTCTCCTGGATGGTGGCCAGATCAGAGTCAGAGCCTCAGCTTCTCTGCCTTCCACCCTCTAACTGCGTATTCTTGAGGGCCAAAATGACCCCAGCAATCGTCAGGTGAGGACCCTGCTAAAGTCACTCGATGGGAGCTTTCTTATCCCATTGACAACGTTTGTCCCCTGTGAATGGGAACTTGTTTGCTGCTGACAACTTCAAAAAATCTTCTATGAATTTCTTATGCAGTGAGACACAAAAAAGTGACAGCCTTGGAGATTATCAGTGTCTGCTTGACCGGTGAGATCTTCCCCTGTTCCCGTCAGACCCCCCAGCAGATGGGGACCCTCTGTGAGAGCAGGAAAGCTGCACAGCCACCACCAGCAAGTTTCAGGAGCTTGTGTCCTTACAGCTTTCTATGCATCCTCTTAGCTCCCAGACTCATAAACCCACATCATGCACATTTCCTAGGTCCCCAAGGACATGGAACCCTCACAGGGACTGTTGCTACACCCTAACATCTTTTGGTACCTATAAATCCTCTGTGCTCATTTCCAGGCTGTAACCCTTCACTTTAGAACAAGAGGGGCATTCAAAGCTGGGTCAGTTGTGCTGGTGCTGTGTGTGACTGAGAACCTTTCTTCCCCCAAACAGTTGAGGGGGTTTTCCCCACACCAGTCCCCTGACTGGTTAATTAAGATCTTGACTGGTTTATCACTTCTTTCACTAAGGTGTGTGGCTGGATTTACTTTGACACAAGCCCCTTTCTGAATTGCAAGTTGGCAACAATAAAAGGGAGAAGTCTTTAATTAGTTATCTGGCTAATTAACTTTTACAGCTCTATATAGCTTTGGCATCCAAATACTGCAATGCAAAACACTGCAAACATTCAAACACAGACTACACACCCCTCCAGGAAGCTTCTGCCACTGGTGGCTGTGGGGTAACAGCATCTCAGCCTCTGCTGGGCTGCCTGCAAATCCAGCCCTGGCTGCACTGAGCTCCCTGAGTTCCCTGCACATCCCTTTCTGCAGACAGCTCACCTGCTGCTTCCAAATCACAGATACACAGCATGTGGTACACAGATACCCCATGGTATCCCTGTGGTACTCTTGACTCCAGCATCTGCTCTCACTCTGAAATACACAAAGGATAAAAGTTAAAGGATAAAAGGTCTTGCTTGAAAGGAATACTTAGAGATCCCTGCATCCCCTTGCCATGCAGGGGAGAGTTTCACAGTCCGGGCCAGCATCCCAGAGTCCTGGCCTGAGGGAGAAACCCCTCATATCAGGCAGGGTGATGTCATATCAAGGAGTCAGGAGAGGCTCTCAAAGAGGGATGAGCTCTGAAGCTTGTGGGGTGACCCCCAAGAGCAGAGTTTGGCTCAGAGAGTACAACGGGCAGGTTGCTAGAATTCAATCTCTGTTGGAACATGCAGGGTCCCCACCACTTTTCCCACGCTGATGGGTGAGAGCGAGGGGTTTCGGGAGGCAGAGTGGCCCCAGGCTGTTCCCGTGGTGCTGTATCTGCACCTTGTGGGCTCACACACGTTTTACTCTGTGCACACCGAAGTTTCGCCGTTACGGCGTGTCCAGGCAGGCTTCCTAACTGCTCTCAGCATGAATAAAAAGGCACTGTGAAGGGGAAGGGACAGGTTTCAGGAAAAGCAAGAGAAGCGGCATGAAACGGGCCATCAACTCCAGTCCACCGGCTCATCAGGACCATCCCACACGTCTGCTCCACTGCACGGGAAGGCATGGAGGGAAGGGAGAGGTCTGTCTGATCTCAGGCTGGGATCCAAGCTATGTCTGTTTCGTTGTAGCTTGGGTTCTGAGATCTATTTAAATGCTGTATTTAATTTATTTAAGGACTCAGCTTGCTGTCAGGCTCAACTGAACCCAATAAAATCAGGGGCGATGCTTCACCCCTTACCTGTGCCCATCCATATGGGATCTGGGGAATCAGCTGAACTGCCAGCTGGCAGGAGCAGTTCCAAGGGGCAAGTTGTTGCCTTGAATGTTTTGCAGACATCAGCCCAGGGAGGGTTGCTCGAGGAGAATTTCAGCAAAGCAGCACTGTGTTTGCACACCGTGGAGTTGCACACAGAAAGGAGGTCACAGGGAAGGTAAAAATGAAGTCAGCCCAGAGCTGTGGCAGGAGCAGACCTCCCCACATGTGTTTGCTGCAAGCCAGGAAACCCGTTGGAGGGAATGGTTTCACTCTGGGAGCACAGTGCTTGTGCCTTGTTCTGTAGGGGCTTCTCTTTGCTGAGGAATAAAAAAAACCCAATCTCTGCAGATTTGCACTTGGAAAAGGGAGAGCAGTAAGGGACAGCAGAGGACAGCATGGGCAAGATCACTGATGCAGGGGAGAAGATATGAGGGAGGCTGCAGCTGCTACACACAGGCAGAGCCCTGAGTTCCTTTAGAAACCCTGCCCCAGAAGAAAACATAAAGGACATGAAATGATTCATAGCACTTGTATGGGGAACATTTTATGGTTTTGTTTTTGCTTTTCATTTTGAGTCTATCCAAACGCAGTTTAACCAACAAATCAAGCCCCTTCTCTTCGTCCTGGTGACAGGTTGCTCAGATGCCTGTCTGGGTCAAGGGGACAATGCTGCATTTTATTTTACCATCTAGAATCACTCAGTTCTGCAGAATTTTTAACCTCTTTGTTCCCAATAGCATTTTCTTCTTTGCTCATCCCACCATTTCCCCCTATTTGCTCTCCTAAATCTCCCAAAGTAATTCCCATCAGAGCCAAACATAGCAGCCTGTATGTCAGGAGACTTTCTAAGTACAACATGGGATCTGTTTCCCCTCCTGAGTTGCAGAAGACCAAGTGCCTCCTGGTCCAAGGGCCACATCTGACAAAATGGTTTTCCAGGGACAGGTAAGAAGGTTCAAGTTGACCAAACTAGTTCACTAAAGGCAGGATCAGGCTCCATGATAGAGCTCCTTGGTGTTTACTATTTCAGGCTGTCATTCTGATAAATCTCCTTCTCTTGCAGTATGTGCCTTGCACTCTGCTGCCAAAGCCACAGCTGCAGCCACTTGCAGGGTGTTGGCTCTTTCTCCATGTTCCTGAATGGTACAAATGCCTTTGTCACACGACTCATCCATCCTACAGACTGACATAAACCATGGAGAGAGAAGGGAGAGTTGGGCCCAAGAACCACCTGAGAGACAAACGTTGTCTGAGGGAGAGAGATCCCTGCACTTCAGGGTCCTCTTGGTGCAAGACACTTGGGAAAAGGGAGAAAGGTTCCAAAACTGGTGACTTTTGAGTTGTTTGTGAATTTTCTGCTCCTCCCTCAAGCCCAGGTTTCCTTGAAGAACAGGATGTTCTCCACAGAAATGACAAGTGGTTTCCAAGGAAAACCCTGAAACTGGGTGAAGCCTCACTTTCTATTTCAGATTACGTTTTTTGTTTAGATTGGGGCTAATGAGAGACACTGCCACGACCATTTGCTTTTCCAAGCAGGCAGTGAAAGCTGTTGAAGGAAAAATTCCTCTTCTGCCTTCAGGTTTTACTTTGCCCAGTTCCAAAGACAGGCCCATACTGCACATTTTTGCCACCACAGTTACATCAGCTCTACCACCTCCAGAAATAAAGCTATCAAGCCAAGAAAAGCACCCTCCCACTGGTGAAGCTGGCACCTCTGCTAGGGAGCTCTTAAGGTAACTTTCCAGCTCAAAAACTTGACTTTCCAACTGCCAAGCCCTGGGCTCACACCTCTCAATTGCTAAGGTGAAAGGCAGGAATTTTTTCTGTTCCTCGTCCCCCATCTCCCATTTGCACAGCACCTGTGTACACATCTGTGGGGAGAAGGATGCAGGGCTGAGTTTTTGAGAAATGATGAGAAATGCTGCACAGGAGCAGTGCAGGTAGCAGGTGCTGCCAGCACTGTCTGCAGCATCATGCCCTTGGCAAAGCAGAGACCTTAATTAAACAGCAGGAGGGGAAAAGACCATTTAAAGAGCTGAGTCTGAATGACTAAAGGTCTTAGTCATTCATTTGCCAACATCTGAAGCAAAAATTCCTTTCTAAAATAACTTTTTATCTGGATCACACTCCTTAAAAGAAATTTCTCTAATCATCCAGCAAGTACTACTGGGAAATGGATATTTCACTCTCATTGCTTCAGACTTTCAGTGTCCAGCATGTTTGTGACAACTGCCACCTCCTCTCTCCACCTTCAACACTCTCTTAAGCAGAGAAATCTCATCTAGCACAGAGCCATGAAAGCTGCTAGAGAAGAATGATTTTTGTCCCGCAGGAATTGAACAATTTCTTCAGCCTGCTGCACTTCTGGGTCAGTGGTTTGGTTTCCCAATGTGCCACTCATACCAGAAATGCCCTGCTAATTTTTTAAAAATATGAGGGGTTTTTCTCAATGGGATCAGGGGTCCTCCCAAGCTCACAGCAGGCAGCACACACAGCTCTACACACACAGCTCTCTGTGTTGGGTAAAAACAAAAGGAAGGAGCTGGGCTGACAGCTCTTCATGCTGTTCATAAAATTAAACCACAACCCAAAGGGCAACTTCCTCACAAGATGAAGGCCCCGTTTCCTGCAGTGCCCCTCCTCAAGAAAGAGAAGTATCAGTCAGACTGACTCAGGAAAGGTCGCAGGGTTTGCCCTTGGGGTCTGAATCATCTGTTGCAGGCAGAGATGCAAGAAATGGCAAAATCACCTTGAGTCCCCCAGGGACCATCAGGATTACAGCAGTATGGAAAGGTCCACCTACAGATGAGGCATTGTCCTAAGGAGTGTCCCCATCCCAAAGCATTTTTGCATCATATGAGTAAAACAGTGGTAGAATGTAGGCACAGAGGCATGACACCCTCTGATGGAGAGACACCTCAGGACACTGGCCTAACCCCAGGCCCCTGCAGCCTCCACCTGCAATCAGAAAGTCTTCACAGACCAAGAGACCCCAGAGCAAGCTCCCAGCACCCCTAGTGGTGCTTCCTGCCCCTTGCACATGGGTAACAAGTCCTGATCCTGCCAGCATCTGCCCTGTCACCCACCTGAGGACGAGGGTAAGTGGGGACAGCAGAGCAAAAACTGGTTGTGTGCAATGCAAAACTCAGTGCCAGCAATTAGAGGATGTTGTTGCACAGGGGGAGGGTGCTGGGCAGTGCAGAGGGATGAAGGAGTTTTAGTGAAGCTTGCCAGGTTTTTCAATAGGTCTAGATGAGAGCCTGTGGCTTGGAGGAACAAATGTATTTTGTTTGATAGGCAGCGACACCTCGTGGCATCCCCCCCATTCCCAGACCTGGCTTGCTACCAGCAGGACACTTGTTTTTCACTGGATGGCTTTTCCACCATGCTCAAACCAAAGGGAACTGGTGGAGCTCAGATTTCCAGGCTGATGTTTCACAGGAAGCAGTGATGATGGTAAGATTCACCTGCTGCAAACGCTCCCTGAAACTCACACGTCACCTTTAGGGGAAGCTGCCTGAGGGCTCTCAGCAAGATCATAGAATCCTAGAATCCTAGAATGGGCTGGGTTGGAAGGGACCTCAGAGATCATCAAGTCCAACCCTTGATCCACTCCCCCCGTGGTTCCCAGCCCATGGCACTCAGTGCCACATCCAGGCTCTTTGGAAAGATCTCCAGACACGGAGAATCCACTACTTCCCTGGGCAGCCCATTCCAATGCCTGATCACCCTCTCCAGAAAGAAATTCTTTCTCATCTCCAACCTAAACCTCCCCTGGCACAACTTGAGACCCTGCCCTCTTGTCTTGCTGAGAGTTGCCTGGGAAAAGAGCCCAACCCCCCCCTGGCTCCAACCTCCTTTCAGGGAGTTGGAGAGAGTGATGAGGTCTCCCCTGAGCCTCCTCTTCTCCAGCCTCAACACCCCCAGCTCCCTCAGCCCTTCCTCACAGCAATTCTGCTGGATCCCTTCACAGCCTCCTTGCTCTTCTCTGGACCTGCTCCAGCACCTCAATCTCCTTCCTGAGCTGAGGGGCCCAGAACTGGACACAGATGGTGATGAGCCTAGCCCAGAATTGCTTCCCATTTTGTTCAGGCTGCTACAAGAAGCCCGAGAGCCATGTGTTGGTACTAGCTCTGAAGTTTTGATGCTAAAGGGGAACAGACCTGTGACCCTCCATCCCTTTAGCTTTGGTTTCTTACATCCAAAGTAAGGAATGAGGAGAAATTGAATAGAAATCAAACAGAGGTATCAAAACAGCCAAGGAACAAGAAAAGCATTGGTAGCAGAAGCCCATAGAATGAAGAAATGGAGATTTGTGGAGAAAATTGTGACTAAAGAAACTTGTAACTGCATCTCCTCCTGCAGCTTGAATCATACCATGTTCAGGGAAAGGAGATATTTGGTATCTTCCTGGTAAACATAAAAGCTTCTGACAGGGAAAACCCCAGCTCTATCAGCTCCTTTCCTTAGTATCCTGAACCTGACGTTCCCAGCTAAAGCATCATCTGGCTGCTGGGCTTGGTTTTGCATCTGGGGAAGACCCAGAAAAGCCCCTTTTCTCTCTGCTGGTGTCACCTTCTGTGTGGTGACTTTACTGAGCTGTCTCCTTTCCTCACAGGCCTGGATGGGACTGTGATGGGATGAGCAGGAGAGCAGCCATGGCAACCAAACAGCATGCTGAAAACACAAACACCTCAAGAGTTTCAGAGCTGTAAATACCAAGGCCAACAGCAAATGTGCTCATTGATTGGGCAGGGCAGGGGTCAAGAGCCATCTGTGTGTTGGCATGGTCCCTGCAGCAGGTCCTGGTCTTGACTTATGATATTTTTTGGCTTGATGATAAATAATTGCTAAGTGGTAACTAAGGCATAAGGAAATTGCAGCACTGGCATTCAATAAAGCACAGATTTTATCAGAAGGATCCATGTCCTTTCATTCCCCCAAGCTGTGTAAGGGGCAGATCTCTGTCCCATTTCTGCACTTCCCCCATTCATGAAGTGCAGTCATTCCCTAACTTTAGAAATATTCTTAATCTGGTCACAGATGAAGAGAAAAAAACTTTGTCTCTTGTAAACACCAGACTATCAAAATATCATTGGTTTTTATTATTGCTAGGTTATTTCCAGGTCTCTCATTCAATAAAATCTCATTTAAGTTCTGTTAATATTTCACAGCCCCATCTGTAAATCCCAAAGGTCAGGTTTTTTAAACAGGTGCCTTCCAGGAGGAAGATCACACTGCTTTACTGTCCTGCTTTCGCACAAGTGACAGGGATGGCTATGTGACACTTGAGGGCGCAGTACCTCGTATTTTGCAGCATTTTCCTTCCCCAAAAGCACTCCCAGCTCCTCCTTGCAGGGTCCGGAGTGGCTGTGGCAGGAAGCGAGGTGTGCGCATGGGCACAGCCGATGAAGGGCGAGATCTTCCGTGACCCATCCAACTCCAGGTGTGAAAACAACATGAGGAAAAGGTAACAAGGAGAGAAATCCATGAGGAGTGGGAAAGTTCTGCTTCGGCATGCCAGGCTGGAGAGCTGGAGTCCTGATGGCACTGTGCTTCCTGCAGCAAACCAGAGGTACAGTACAGTTTCATTCCGCTCTGCTGTGTGGCTTTGCTTGTAGGGAAAAAAAGTCTCAGAAAGGTCAATTTTCAGCAGTTTAAGTGGGAATTGTTTACATGAAGTGAAATATTCCACTGTACAGGAATGACAGGTTGAAGTCTGTGGAATTTTGCTCCTGTACTCAGCGCTGGTGAGGCCACAGCTTGAGTCCTGTGTCCAGTTCTGGGCCCCTCAGCTCAGGAAGGAGATTGAGGTGCTGGAGCAGGTCCAGAGAAGAGCAAGGAGGCTGTGAAGGGATCCAGCAGAGATCCTGTGAGGAAAGGCTGAGGGAGCTGGGGGTGTTGAGGCTGGAGAAGAGGAAGCTCAGGGGAGACCTCATCACTCTCTCCAACTCCCTGAAAGGAGGTTGGAGCCAGGGGGGGGTTGGGCTCTTTTCCCAGGCAACTCTCAGCAAGACAAGAGGGCAGGGTCTCAAGTTGTGCCAGGGGAGGTTTAGGTTGGAGATGAGAAAGAATTTCTTTCTGGAGAGGGTGATCAGGCATTGGAATGGGCTGCCCAGGGAAGTAGTGGATTCTCCGTGTCTGGAGATCTTTCCAAAGAGCCTGGATGTGGCACTGAGTGCCATGGGCTGGGAACCACGGGGGGAGTGGATCAAGGGTTGGACTTGATGATCTCTGAGGTCCCTTCCAACCCAGCCCATTCTAGGATTATATGAATGTGGCTTGCTGAAGGCTGGGGATGTCCTCATTTACCTCCCAGCAACAACAAGTGCCAGGAAAGTACAAGTGGGAATCTCTTTGGCCTGCAAAGAGTTCCTGGTGGGATCTGCCTTGGAAAAGTTGGGATGGAATGAGTGGTGTGAGCCAGCTGTGTCTGCCTCCTCCTCCAAGGGCTCAGAGCTGGGGGTGCAAGGCAGTCAGGTTGGAGTTTTGAGAGTTAGAAACTTGGTTACAGTGAAATCCAGTGAGACCATGGGGGGAGCCACTCAAAATTACCAAACTGGATGTTTCACACAAATTTAGGTCCCAATTCTGAAAGCTGCTGAGATGAAGATGTTGTATAAGAGATGAGGAAAACACAACTAGATCACAGACATCCTTGCTTCCACAGCTGATTTCCAGCCTCAGATGAACTGAGCTGCTTTGCCCCAAATTTCAAAATAACCTTGGTCAAAAACAGGTGATATTTCCTGTCCTCAAAGTTATTATTAATTATTCACATAATTCTCTCTTTCGATCAGGGAATGTTCTACTTCCCCCTCCACAAAATGTTACACTGCTGTCAAAGGATTTTGAGATGCTTTTGACATGGACTCCAGGAGGAGGTTCTCCCCCAGATGTGACATACACTGTGAGGTATGAAAGGTAAGAGCTTACAAAGAACACTTGAAACTCTGGCACAGGGCAACCATCTGGGCATCTCCATGCATCAGTGTCCTTATGGTCAGTAACCTGGATTCACCCTTTCCCCCAAACCAATCCTTACCCATCTGCAAACTGCTACAAACTGAGCAAGATTTGGTACCCATCCTGCAAAACATTTCCTTCTCTTGCTCTACAAATTGTAACAAACCAGCATGTTTCATTTTATTGTATGTTTGTTTCTTGTTTTAGCTGGGAACGCAGGGGCAAATGGATAAAGGTTCCTCACTGCAAAAATATTCACAGAACCTCCTGCAATCTCACCTGTGTGATTTCAAATTATGTTAAAGTTCGGGCTCGAGTAAAAGCTGCTTCTGGCAGATTCTCATCACCATGGGTAGAATCACAATTCAAGGAATACCTTTTGGATGGTGAGTGTCTGTTAGGTCACAGCCTGGATGGAAAGACACCCCAATAATAGTGTTTGCAGGAGAAAATGAGTATGTCACCCACCACAGAAAGAGAAGCAGGAGCAACGAGCTTTCTGAATTACAGAGATTTGAGTGAGCACAAACAAAGCATCATGATCAGAGAATCACAGAATTGGCTGGGTTGGAAGGGACCTCAGAGACCATCAAGTCCAACCCTTGATCCACTACTGCTGCAGTTCCCAGCCCATGGCACTCAGTGCCACATCCAGGCTTTTTTTAAATATCTCCAGACACGGAGAATCCACTACTTCCCTGGGCAGCCCATTCCAATGCCTGATCACCCTCTCCAGAAAGAAATTCTTTCTCATCTCCAACCTAAACCTCCCCTGGCACAACTTGAGACCCTGCCCTCTTGTCTTGCTGAGAGTTGCCTGGGAAAAGAGCCCAACCCCCCCCTGGCTCCAACCTCCTTTCAGGGAGTTGGAGAGAGTGATGAGGTCTCCCCTGAGCCTCCTCTTCTCCAGCCTCAACACCCCCAGCTCCCTCAGCCTCTCCTCACAGGATCTGTGATGTGAAAATAAGTTTTGTAGCAAGTGTCAGAAATTGTTTATCAGTACTCTGGCTTCAAGCTTTCCACCTACCAGGGGTATGTTAGATACAGAAGAAGCATTCCTTTGCCTTCCTCCTTCTTTCACATCTATCACAAGACAACCAAAGTGTAAATCAGTCTCAGAGAAGCTTCACTTCTGTGAAGCTAAGACCCAAGCAGCACTGACATTACATCTTGTCACTCCATTGCAGTGGAATTGGCTCCCCCAGTGCTACATGTCAACGTGAGAGAGAACTCAATCCATGTGAATGCCTCCTTCCCTTTGCCCCCCTGCGTGGAGAGTTTCCACTGGACCTATGACTTGAACTTTTGGGAAGCTGGATCTGAAGACAAGGTCAGTACAAGGGGCACTGCTTAGAGGAAACAGAGGAACAATGTTCAGCTTGAAATAACTTCATAATTCAGGGCAGGGTGGGACTGGGCCTGGCAAAAATGAAATGGCCAAACCAGAGGTAAACCAAAACCAGAGGAAAACCAAAACCAGAGGAAAAAAGTAGATGTGTGTCTGCAACCTTGTTTATTGGTAGTCCCTTGTTTTTATTAGGAAGATGTGATGGGAAGGCTGCGCTGGAGTCAGTATAATAATTAAATATCTGAGGTGTAAACCAGCTGGTTAAGGTACCACTGCCAGTGTGCCATGGCAGTACAGAGCACAGCACCATCTAGAAATCCCACCCTAGAATCCATTAGGAGAGGATGCTTGCTACAAACTGTGTGTGAGGTATGAAGTGCTTCTCCACACCCCTTACATCCATTGGAGCCACACAACACGGTGAAAAGACTCATGGTCTAAAAACATCACTCAGATAATGAAAGAATAATCTTTCCAACTCTCTTTTTGTTTCTAAACAGAAGCAATATGAAAATAACTTTAGAAAGGAATCAGTGACTATCAACACCACTGCACTTAGAGGCAACTACTGTTTAAGTGCCAGATCTTCCCTCCAAAGTCCTGACTTTAAGTACAGCAATTTCTCTCAACCAGTGTGTGTGCTATTAAATCATGAAGGTATGGTCCTACTGTGAAAGTCATGTGGTGAGACATCAAATGGGTTTAGGGCAAATTAAAGATTTCCACCAAAATTAGCTTTTCAACAGCAACAAAAAAAATGGGTTTTCTGTTAAATGGACTGGATGGGCTTTCTAGTGAAAGGTTCCTGCAATAAAAAATCCAACCCTGAAATATTTTCTGAGAATCCTGAAATACTGCACTTGATTTATGCTTACAAAAAAAAATTCTGGAAATGTTGAAATTTATCCTGAAAAATAGGCTAACAAAGCTTCAGTTTTTAGCCTGCTCTGAGTAAGGCACTGGTTGCTCCCAATGTTCTTTTTGGCCTGTGACCCTGAGTTAGAGTCTGATCCTAGGCAAATCTGTTATCCTTTCTCTGCATTTGTAAAATAAGGATCTTGAGTCTAATAGATTTTGAGATTTCTGAAAGAAAAGCTGAGAATAAGAACCCATTATTAATATAAAGCCCATTATTAATATAAAATATGATACTAGCAAGAGATAATTTTTGTCTTTTTAATCAGTGGAATGGAAGTTCTCATTTTCTGCCACCACTGCTGTGTTTGTCTTCCTCACCCTGCTGACAAGTGCCTTTGCCACCTGCTTGCTGAAACAAGATGCAAAGAGAAAGAAGGTGCCTCGTGCTTTGGTATGGCCCAGCTGCTGGGTTCCCCTCCTGTCCTGCTGATTTTCAGGGGGTAATTGGGGAGGAGTGGGGAGGAGTGGGGGGTTCTGCACTGGGCTCTGCACTTCTCAGTTTTGCATTCATAAATCCACAATAAGTAAGCTTTGATACTGGCATTTTCTATACCCAAACTTTTCTTTCAAAAGCATCACTGTCTTCTGGTTTTTGCCTGGTAGGATTTATCACATTTAAAAGCTGCTGAAGGAGCCTTTCACTATGAGCCCAGTGAAAAGGAATTCTTCAGGGACTATCTTATCTGCACACAGAAGCCAGTGTCACAAAGGAAGACAAACAGAACTTCAGCAAGAAACAACCTACCACTGATGGCTTCTTTTCTATCCTCCTCCTCATCATCATCAGAGGATGAAGAAGACAGCAGGACTTTCATCCCATACACTGAAATGAAGTTTCCAAAGAGACATCCCAACTCTCAACCAGCCAGAACAGCTCAGGAGGAAACTTGCTTGGGCTCTGGATCTGGAGGTCTCTCTCTGGAGAGTGAATCTGTGCTTGACCTGAGTACCTCGGGTTTCTTGTTCCTTCCGATGAGAAAGGATGAGATGGACACCTCAGGATTCCAAGGAGATGAGGAGGCATCCCTTTCCCACAGTTCCTCTTTGGGGAGAATCTCTCTGACTGATGTGAGATTCCCAAGTTCCATGGAACATGGTCAGCATGAGGCAGACATGGACGAATGCCTGGAAGTGACCTCTCTGATGGAGGGGATCTGTGACAAGTTTCCAGCTGATGGGCACTACCTGCATAGGAAGGCACAGCCCTTCTCCAAGGATTACCAGAAAGCAATAATTGATCTGCACAGCCAGGTGGGTGAGGTGCTACAGCTCAGGAGGGATCCCAGCACGGAACTGCTCATTTCCTTTCAGACAGTCCAGGTGGCAGAAGATGAAGGTATTGCAAGTGACTGTGACAGTGGTCATTTTACTGAAGGGACACTTCCTGCATCCATGGTGCTAAAGGATGCATTTGAAGTTTCAAATGTAGAGGGAAAATATGATCACAAGTTTAAATTCAAAGGCTACGAGAAGACATAATACATGGGATTAATAATAATAATACATAGCCCCATAATACATGGGGCTAGAGTTCCCCAGCAGTTCTGTGCCATGCCTGGAACGTGCTAGACAGCTCCAGGTATCCAGGCAGGGATACTTAAACAAGAGTAATGACAAATAACTGAGACTGGTGCCTATTTTATTTATTCATGTTGGCTGAGTTTTTGTAACTGCACCCCTGCTTGACTGGAAGTACCTCAGAGACACTTAATAACCTTTGCTTTTTGGAGGATGAAAAGATCTCAGCCTGCAGAGGTCAACTTCTGTGTTTCATCAGAGTGAACTGTGTAGTTTTCTTGCTTATTTATTTATCTTTTGTTTTATACAAATGTTCCTATTGATGTTGAAATTCCCCCTGCTGTGAAGAGTGTCTGAGAGCTTTATGCAGAGGCAATATATTTTTATATATAACACTGTGTGTGCTTATGTTTCCCAGAAATACAGAGGGTGAGTGCTCATCCTGAAAAGCATTACATTTTAAAACAGGACTCAGTTGCCATTCCTAATGCTTTGGGATGCTATGAGATTTGCCAGACAGTTTTTTTTCTGAGTCACTGAAAGACCAAGACTGTGACCATCTCTCTGAGCAAAGAATCAAATCAGAAATCCACCAGCAAAAGAGAGGCAAGTCCTTTCATCCCTGCTCAATATTGACCTTTTCAGTGTGTTTTTGATCCACACTCTTAACATCTCATAGAAATGTACTCTCCCATTTTATTCCAGTAAAGGAAAAGGACACACAGAAAAGCAAAGCATTAAAAGAAAGAGGGAGGCACACAACAGCCATTCTCTGCATTCAGAGAGAAGTGCCTCAGATAAGGGAAGGGAGGTGATGGAGGGTATCAAAGTTGACATTTTGGGGGTGAGAGGTGGGATTGGGAACTGCTTTCAGACAGGAAAGCAAGATGTCCTACTCAAGGTCCCAAATTAAATTAAAAAGGGAAGATAGGATAAAAGATGAATCAACTTGAATTTTCCTTTTTTTTTCCTACCTGTCCTCTGCAATGTCCTTATGTACATCCTGCCTTGTAATCCCTCCTGTTCATTTAGAGAGATAGTGATCATCCCCATACAATCACCACCCATTTTCTTGTGCAATCAAGGGAAAAACCCCAGGCATTGAGTTATGGGAAGCTCTGAAGTTGTGTAACCTCTAAAAAAAATTAATTTGACATGTCACCACTCTACAAATAGTGCCTGGGATCAGTTCTTTGTCTTGTCCAGCTTTGCTCAGGATGGAACCTGGAGGAAAGGCTGCAGGCCAGGTGAGCTCTACAGGCAGAAACAGCATCTTACTCCTCCTTGATTTCTTTCAGCAGGACTTGAGAGCTGCTTTCCACTGCAAAAGAGTTAGGGATGGTGCAAACAGTGTTTATGCTTCCAGAGCACTCAGTCCATATCTTGCACCTTAGCAGTTGGAGATGTGCAGTAAGTGAAGCAGCTCTGCTCTCTCACTGGAATGAGCCAGTATGACCCAGCAAACCAAAAAAATGGGCATTGCTCCTCTACTGTGTTAGTGCAGGAGTTGAAATCAAGTCTCTTACATCTTGGATCAGCAGTCACCAGGCTTCATATGATCCTCAGAGGGGAACTTTGCAGCCTGAGCCCTGCTGCAGCTCAGAGGAGATAACCACCTTGGTCTTTTTGGCCTTAATCTACTATCTCTATAAACCTCTGGCATGCAAGATTTTTCTCCCCTTTTCCCAAATATACTAAGTTACAAGCAGAGCTTCCTGGAAAATCTGTATTATAAACCTTTACTCTGGTTCTGACCTTAGGAACTAACTTCTGACATAGGCTTTACAGTTTGGAAGTTGAAAGCAAAGTGTTTCAACTTGGAACCAGACTGTTGGAGACCTTCAGGTACCTAAGAAGGTAACATCTCTCTAGAAACAAGGGCAGAAATGATGTTTGAAGTTCTGTTTTCTATAATAAAGTCCCAGGTGCACTACAATCTCCCTCACCTCCGTGCTCACGTGGATCATCACAGAGCAGTAGCATGAGGCAGTGACGTGAGGGAAGGAAATAACTGGAAAGACTTTATCAAGGTATTCAGGAAACACCCTTACAAAGATTCGTGCTTGATTAGATGTTGGCCATACCTGTGCATAGGTGTGTCTGGTTTAATAAACCTCTGAGGTTTCTGCCATTGCCCAAGTGAGATGAGAAAGGCTAAATGACAGCCAGGCATCCATGGCCCCGTTAATATTGACACAGGGCAGGGACTACCAATAGCTTCAGGAACAGAAAATGCAGGAGCTGAAGAGGTAAGCAGAAGGGGTAATATTTCTATTACAGGTTTGGCCCCAAGGATAGAGCAATGGGAGTCGTGTGCTTTCACTCTCAGAAGCACACATAGTTTGTATTTCAATTACATTGGCTGCAGGTGTGATGGTACTTATGGGACACACTTGTAATAGTAAGAAAAATAACCTAGCATTTAGGAGCTTTAAATAGGCTTTAGACAATATAAAAGCACTGCTCATAAGGAATTTATTTAATGCACAGTTGTCCCGTGGGGTTTAGGGCATGTATTTCTCCTAAAGCTTCTGTAGGGTTGAAGCAATCCCAGTTTGAACAGTTTCCAGTGCTTAGACAGTCCAGTTGGGTTTGCTTTGGTAGAACCTCAGCTTTATGTAATGGCCCAGTTAGTCCTAGGTAAAATTAAGGGCTGAGGACAGGAACTTCCTGTTCAGTGAACAGTTATGACTATCAGATAAAACAAGCCAGAAAAATAAGCCAGGGAGGTTATCCAGTTTGTGTCCAGGGAACGGCTATACTATGAAAATTCAAAAGCAGCTCTATGGGAGTTTCCAAAGCCTCAGTTGCAGGCTGGATGTGCAAAGCTTTTTCTCCACTTAGGACAGCTTGGGTAGAATAGGCAGCACGCAGCTGTACCAGCTCTTCAGATGTTATACACATCTGGTGGTTCTAAATCTGCATCTCCTGGAGGGATGTGATTAGTTTCATTTTTGACTGAGAAGGAAAGATATCTTCCCCTTCTGAGAAAAGCCTGAAATTGTAACTTAACAACACCCTAGAAAAACTACAAACACTATGGAAAAGGAACTCTATATCTTCCTTGTTTCAGTTTCATACAAACTCCTAGTTCTTAGCACATGGCATTCAGGATACTCAGAGTATCCTTCTATTGTAAGCAGCCACAGAAATAAACTGTAGCTCTACAGCAGCCTCCAAGAAAAGCCACAGGGCAGCACATGGCCTTCCTGTGGAAAGGTTCCCTCCTCTCCACGTCAGCTGAGAGAACTTCTGCACCCACCTGGAAGCACAATCACAACAGATTTGAGGTGCTGGTGCCCTACCCCTTGTCCTTTGGCTCGCAGCTGAGGCCAGCATGAACAATAGAAGAGCTAAAAAATGACTCATCTGGCTGACTTTCATTTTAAGAAAGTATTCAAAGGTATTTCTTAAAGAAAGAGGTGTCTTGCTTGCAGCAGTTATAAACCCAACCAGGTGCACAGCTCTAAGTTTTAATTTCCAGAGTTTTAATGAGACAGTGACCTGACCCGAAAAGCAAGCCCCAAAACTATGAAATCCCAGTGAGGCCTTTCAAGCAGGAAGTTTTTTTTATCAGCAAAATAGATTTTGGCTCTCTTTCAAAAGCTGGGGATTTTCTCAGCCTGTGGCTTATGCACCTTTGTACAGTTCACAGTGAGATACGGAGACTCAGAAGGGGAGAGGCACTCCTGTTGTCACCCTTCCTTTCTTACACATGCGCAGGGAGCTGGTGAGCTCAGAGCTGAATGCAGGCAGGTAGCAGCTCTGCAGCCTATTGCTGAGCAACAAACCCAACCTGGCCTCACAAACCAGAATTAAGCTCTAATAAAAGGTGATTCACCTGCAGAGAGGATCAACTGCCTGCTCTCCCAGCCCAACTGGCAGAGTTATTCATGAAGCAGTATCTGGTCGTGTTGGCTGTATTTTCAGTGGTTGGTAAGTCCTCACTTCTCTTTTCTTATCACTGATGGTTATTGTTTCTGTTTGAGCCTGTAAGAGGGGAGGTAGTTGAATCGTGTTTGCTGAAAAAAGATCTAGAGAATGAGCTGCTGGCTGAGGTGGTTCAACAGCTCTGTTCTGAGTTACTCTCTCCCTTTAATATTTTCTAAGTACAGTTGGTGTGATCAGTGCCTTAAGGCTCAGCAGTGAGAAGAATGCTTCTTGTCAAACCATTTGCCACAAATCTGTTACAGCCCAAATCCTACAGGAGTAAAGGGTGTTTATTGACTTCAGGGGGTTTTGGATCACTCCCCTTGTGTCTTAAGCAGAGGCACCAATGAATGTAAGAATGGCACTGATTTTAGAAGAGGTGTGAACAGGTAATCTATCCCTAAAAGCCATTTAGTCCTACTCCAGATGTGGCAAACTCACTCCTGGGTGAACCAAGGATAAACCTACTGTTTCCAAATGCCAGCTTTTGAGCAAGCAACCCTCATCTGCTCTTGTGTCTGTGATATTATCCTGTAGGGAAGGTGCCTTCAGAAACCTCTGACAGAAAGGGACTTTCACACTGTGAAATATCCGGGCTTTTCTCTGCCCACACTTGACTGTGCTTATGTTACACTGCTTTGCATAACTGTGTTTTAGCATGGATAAATGTGGGAAGGTGAAGATTGACTACTTTTGATATGATCAAGATATTGGTTACTCAGTTCTGGTGGTGCTCAGACAGGGAAACCCACACCTTTTATCTCAGTTGCTCCTTGCCTGCCTTGCCAGGCAGATTGTGCTGAGACCTGAGCTGAGGGAAAGCTTGAACCTCAGATGAGGTCAGGATAAAATCTGGACTACACTGAAATCCATTTCTGTGTTGCTTCCCTGCTAAAATGCCACACACAACAAGACTGAGACCTGGACTTGTTCCTTTCTCTAATTCTCCTCCTCTGCTGCAAGCTAGAGGAAATGGAAGACCCAGCTGGAGGGAAAGCTTGGGACAGGTCTGGTTTAGCCCTGGCTCTACCACAAATGCCCAATGTAATCTTGCCACCCCCATTCTGGTCCTCAGTTTTCCCACTTGTAAAATGGTGCTACTTTTACTTGCTTATCACACCATTTTTACCTGACTCAATGAGCTTTCATTTACCAGCCCTAGGATGGGGCTGCTCATTTTCAGCAAGTGCAGGCTGGAGTCCTGTGGGGGTGCAGAACCCCTTCCACTCTCTGTGACAAGCCCATGCATGTTCAAGGAGCTTATCAATACTGTAAACCAGGAGCTGAGTGATGTATAAATTCTCTCTCTTTGAGGATGTGCCTATAATTTAAATTTACAGAGCTTTTCAATTCTGGATGTTACTCTGTGAGTCAGAAGTTGTGAATCATCCTCAAGGAAAAAAAATAGCACTGGACGTTCTCATGATAAGGGACAGACAAAAATCTCTGGGACACTCTTCTGCAGTGCTTGCTCAGAGCCAATCTGCTGCCTGGTGATATTCAGTTCTACAGAGGTAGCTCAGCCCAGGGGCATCTTTGTCATTTCTGCTTCCCAAAACCAGAACCCATCCTCAGCGGGGAAGAAGCACAGGGCTGAGAAAGCAGGGAGCAGAACCCATTGTTTGCTTTCACCCTGGCACACCCAGCTCAGAGTCCAGACATCAGGACTTGATGTATTGTTATGTACAGGCAATCTCCATCCAATAAAACACACAGCACGAGAGGGTAATGCAAGCCACATCTTTAATCCTGTGCAATTGATCTCTCATTACCTTGCCCTGAGTATGGGCAAAGGACAGGTATATTCATAAACACAAATCTAGCTGAGGAAACATGTTGGTGTGCTCAGTTTTCCAGCCATTTACCTGCTTTAAAAGAAAGCTGATGAGGAACTCAAACATTCTCTTTGTCACTCTGGAGTTTTTTAGCCCTTCCTGGCTGATATTTCTTTGGCATGAGTCAATAAGCTGCAAGGTGTGTACAGTGATGCTTGCATGGTTTGAATTCCTGTTCTCTTCAAGCTTCTGCTTGCAGCCCATCTCCAGCAAACTGAACATGGAGTTTGTGTCTCTGTTCAGTAAATGGCTGAGCAGCACTGGACTGTATCCATCTGGGGGATGAGGAGACAGAATATGCATTTTAATACAAGTTTCTTCGCTCCCCTAGGTATTGTGACAACAGAGGTGCCACCATGTGTGAAACGTCCAGCATTTTCTTCTACAAACTTTGAGAACATCCTGACATGGGAAACTGAAGCAGATATTTCCCCTGGCACTGTATTTGATGTCCAATATAAAGAGTATGTGAAGTTTGCTTCTTTTTGGAGTACAGTTCTTCGTAGGGTCACTGTTCTCAGAGAGAGAAGAGCCAAGAAAGAGCAGCAGATTTTGCAGTTTCTGTTTCTTACTTTACTGTTACTGAAACAGTTCTGTTTAGACAAGAACTCAATGAAGGACAGGGTTATTTAAGCTGGTAGATGGTGCTTGTTAAGCAAATACTTTTACATCTCAGGTTGCCAGCCTTATTTCTACTCTTTGCAACTTGGTTGTCTCTATTCTGCAGTTTCCTCCCCTATAAATACAGGTAGTAGCAATTGTCTTCCTCTGGTTCAGTCCCTAGAGCTAAGAAATGAGACAAGTGTTACCCAACAGCTTTGTTGCCTTTGGGTAACTCTGCAAACTCTGCAGCAAACTTGAATGCAAACATTCGGTCTCTGAGAACTCCGGAGTCACTGACTCACAGAACACTCCTGTTCATGCCTTGAAATAATCCACACTTTCTCAAGGTCACATCCACCCAGAAACCATCAATGGATTAAGGTCCAGAAGTTTCTCTGTCGTTCCTTTCCCCACCATTTGCTAATTGCATTAAATAATTTTTAACCTACCAAGAGTTGGCAAAGCAGCCTGTTTGGATCAGTCTGGAGAAGGGGTGTTTTGCATCTGTTCTATCAGACTAAAAGCTTTTTTTTTTTTTTTGGTCTTAAGGTATGGAGGAGCATCCTGGCTTAACAAGAGTGAGTGCCAGGGCATCACACAGCCTTTCTGCAACCTCACTCGTGAAACAGAAAACTTTACAGAGCATTACTACGCCAGGGTGAGGGCCTCTGGCCAGAACTACTGCTCCTCCAGCTGGGTGTGCTCAGACAGATTTGAAGCCAGGCAAGAGAGTACGTACAGCTGCCAAAACCTGTTCAGTACTGGTTGCTGGGGGGTTGTTCCAAGTTTCACTGATGTTTAGGACAGTGTTTTCTCTAATTTCAGTATTGCAAGGCTCAGTGCTTGATAGGAAGGGGGTGAAGGTCTGTAGGAACTTGTTATTGGGCAAGGAGGGAAATGGGCAAATGGTCAGGGCCTTCCCTGAGACGCAGGAAGGAGGATGGCTCTGAAGTGGCACGCAAGCAGTGAGAACGTGGTCCTCAAGAAAAGTTTTGGGCAAGGACTTCTAGGGACCAGCAATGGGTAAAGGTGGCTGAACCCCAAGGGAAGACAGCATCTCACAACAACCCCATGCAGCGCTACAGGCTGGGCACAGAGTGGCTGGAGAGCAGCCAGGCAGAAAGGGAGCTGGGAGTCTGGATTGCCAGGAAGCTGAACAGGAGCCAGCAGTGTGCCCAGGTGGCCAAGAAGGCCAATGGCATCCTGGCTCAGGAACAGCGTGGCCAGCAGGTCCAGGGAAGGGATTCTGCCCGTGTGCTCAGCCCTGGTGAGGCCACAGCTTGAGTCCTGTGTCCAGTTCTGGGCCCCTCAGCTCAGGAAGGAGATTGAGGTGCTGGAGCAGGTCCAGAGAAGAGCAAGGAGGCTGTGAAGGGATCCAGCAGAATTGCTGTGAGGAAGGGCTGAGGGAGCTGGGGGTGTTGAGGCTGGAGAAGAGGAGGCTCAGGGGAGACCTCATCACTCTCTCCAACTCCCTGAAAGGAGGTTGGAGCCAGGGGGGGGTTGGGCTCTTTTCCCAGGCAACTCTCAGCAAGACAAGAGGGCAGGGTCTCAAGTTGTGCCAGGGGAGGTTTAGGTTGGAGATGAGAAAGAATTTCTTTCTGGAGAGGGTGATCAGGCACTGGAATGGGCTGCCCAGGGAAGTAGTGGATTCTCCGTGTCTGGAGATCTTTCCAAAGAGCCTGGATGTGGCACTGAGTGCCATGGGCTGGGAACCACGGGGGGAGTGGATCAAGGGTTGGACTTGGTGATCTCTGAGGTCCCTTCCAACCCAGCCAATTCTAGGATTCTAGGATTCTATGATCTCCACTTGCCTGATTTTTCCTATGCTCAGCAAAATACACCTGAAACACCACTGTGAATATGAACAGAAGTGATAACTGACAGTGAGTCTGGGGAGGGATGTGTACAAGATATGTGCAAGGTGATCTGATGATGTATCAGCTTGAACCTGAACATCTGACACTGCCTGTTCTATCTTTTCCAGCTATTATTGGAGCACCAGAAGTGGAGTATATTCCTTCTGTACGGTCCATAAAGTTTCTTATCCAGCCCCCCTATACTCCACTGAGAGGTGAGGATGACCGCCAGCTAACCGTAGAGGACATTTGTAGCAAATTTGGTGCTGTTGATTATCACTTAACAATTATTAACCAAAGGACACACCAAAAGGTAAAGCACAACCTCAGGCCACTAGCCCACTGACTTTTGGGAATCACATTTCATTTAAGAGGGAGGAGGACCTCAGAGCTTAGACATGATGGATGAGATTGCTACTGTGCAAGGGAAAGTCTCAGTCTTTGACTCCCAGTAGAGAAGAGGAGCTTTAAGCATTCCTATAAAATTCTGGGAAGGAAACTGGAGTTTCCCAGGGCACTGTATAAGTAGCAAAAAGTAAAAATTGCTGGTGACTAAAAAAGAAAACTACTTAATTACTTCAAGTCCTAAGAAACTGAAATTTAAACATTAAATACAGAAACAACAGAAAGCAAATTATGTATTTAGAATTCCATATATACAGGGTTAGTACAGTCCAATAATGCCTTATTAGTTAACACATTTTTTAGGCTGAGCTTTGCAACCTGATTTAAAGAAATTATATGCACTTAGCCTTCCTATAATGCAGAATATTTATTTTAAATAGTGGACAAAGTACGAGCACAACAAAGAATTTGAAGTTTCTGACTTGGACCCAGATACTGAATACAATGGAACAGTATACATGTATCTCCTCCACAGAAGCAGCAGATACCAAGTATTTCGGGTTAAAACACTAACAGGTAAGGCTGTTAACTCTGCTTATTTACAAGTCCATTGGGATACTGGAAACAAAAAAGAAACAAATTTTCAGCTGGTATAAAATAACATAGCTTTGCTAAAGAACTTGAAGCAACACTGGCTTTCCTGATTTAAAAATCTAGTTCTGTGAGACCAGCCCTGTAACATCATTTAGCCAATCCCATGTGGTTTTACTAATCCACCTTGTTCTATTCCTCACTAACCAGACAACACGTGGCTTCTCTACTGGTTTGTTTTATTTGCCTTCTGTGCTGGGCTGGCGTTTGCTGCAGTTAGCTACATCCTCTACAAATACATCAAGCAGCACAGTGCACAGCCTACATCACTGGTGAGTGCTTCTGAGCCATTGCATCAAAGCTCTAAAATGCTCAGGACTGTGTGGATGCACCTAAACAGCACTGCTGAGGATGAGTGAGCAGACAAGAACATTGCCTCAGCAATCACTGCAGTTAAAATCTGGTCATCTCCCTCAGGGAGACAAAATTTGTTACCTTCAAACCCACAGCTTCTTGTTTTAATTCATGCTTCTCTGTCTCCATCAGGACTTCAGAGGGATTTCATCATTCCAGCCTCTTACACTGACAGTGGAACATATTATAAAGCCCTTTAATTTAACCATACCTTCGCTTTTCATCCCCGAAATGCAACTGCCACAGATCAGCCAACATTTGGACAGAGCACTGGAGCCACCAGAGTCTTTCCATCCACCAGAAGGTGCCTACCAGGACCAGCCAGATGTGCTGACATTCCAGCTTCCCTCCTTGGCAAGCACAGCTCCTGGTTATGCTCCTCAAACAGCTCAGCAAAGCCTTCTTGTTGCCCCCTCCAGCACAACTCTGCCCCTCACCTATGGTGTGTGTGGAGAAAGCATGGACCATGCTGACAAGAGGAGTCTGCAGCCAAACCAAACTCTAAAGGAAGTTTCTCTGGATAGTTCTGCTGGTGGAAGTCTCATAACCCAGGTGCTGGGTGAGAGCTGCAGCTGTTATAAAGAACAGAGGCCGAAGTTGGCACTGCAGTACAGCAGGGACACAAGAGCTCTCTCACAGGGGAGCCCTGGACAAATACAACAACTGCTGCTGCAGACTGAGGGGATGGCAAGTCAAGTGTACATATCCCAGCTCCAAGAGAGTCAAGAAACAGAGATGTTAGCAGGGAAGGAGCTAAACTGCATGGAACAGAAAACTGCAATGTCCCAAGGCACTCTCTCAGAGCAGGACAATGGCACTCTTCTCACCAAGTTTTTTAAATATTTGGACTTAAAAGTAGCAGGGGATCAGGATGAAAACACAGAATTGTACTAGGATGACTTGATGATAATAAATCTAGATTATATTTGCTTGCATGAAATAGTAGCCTGCCAAGACTGCTATGCAGATAAATATATCTGATCTTGGATGTATGAACACAGCACAGATATGAACACATATTATTACTTCCTGATATTATTACTTCCTGGTACTCTGCAATATTGGATCTTCCCATTTAAATATTAGGCCTTTATTTCCTGCATATTCTTCAAATTTATTATGAATTGGACTACTTTAAAAGCTGAGTTGATTCAAGTTCAAATTCCAGGTTCAGCATACTGAAAATTTAGCAAAATTCACAACAAACTACATTTGCTTTTTACCAACAACCAAATTTCCACCCTTTGAAGAAACTCAGGTGTGGGTGTATGCAAACCTAGAAGAGCTGAATGTCTGAATGGTACAGTAAGAGCTATACTGGTTCTCCACTCTTGGATATGTGATTGATGCAGAACAACAGGCTACTTACAGGAACTGCACTTTGCCTTTAAAGCAGTTGCTGAAATGGCAGGAACAGCTCCTGATGCAGCAGTTCTGATGAACTACCTGTCCTCTGTCCTGCTGTGCTCTCTACTGCTTGTAGAAATAAAAAGCCTTTTTCACCTCTGCAACAGATTCATGCAGTCTTGACCCAGTTCTGATCCATTGCTCAGCTGCTGCTCATTTTTTTCTCTGAAGCAGTCTGGATCACAGCCTCTCTAAAATCAGTGATAAAGAACTGAAACCATTTATAAGCAAGACTTGGAGGGGAATGGGGAACTCCTCACTTGAAGAGCACCACCGGGGGAAGGCTGAGCAGAAGCAAAACTCAGCTGTTCCTACCATGAGGGCACTTAGGTGTTTTCTCAGTCCAGGGAAGCTGAGGCTAAAGGTTAAATTGCACTTTTGTGGTATTTTGCAAATAAACCACCTTGTGAAGGAAAGGGGTTTGATGAATCAATCCAGCATTAAAGGAATGCCCCTGTACTCAGCGCTGGGGAGGCCACAGCTTGAGTCCTGTGTCCAGCTCTGGGCCCCTCAGCTCAGGAAGGAGACTGAGGTCTTGGAGCAGGTCCAAAGGAGGCAACTGGGCTGGTGAAGGGATCCAGCACAGATCCTGTGAGGAGAGGCTGAGGGAGCTGGGGGTGTTGAGGCTGGAGAAGAGGAGGCTCAGGGGAGACCTCATCACTCCCTCCAACTCCCTGAAAGGAGGTTGGAGCCAGGGGGTGGTTGGGCTCTTTTCCCAGGCAACTCTCAGCAAGACAAGAGGGCAGGGTCTCAAGTTGTGCCAGGGGAGGTTTAGGTTGGAGATGAGAAAGAATTTCTTTCTGGAGAGGGTGATCAGGCATTGGAATGGGCTGCCCAGGGAAGTAGTGGATTCTCCGTGTCTGGAGATCTTTCCAAAGAGCCTGGATGTGGCACTGAGTGCCATGGGCTGGGAACCACGGGGGGAGTGGATCAAGGGTTGGACTTGGTGATCTCTGAGGTCCCTTCCAACCCAGCCAATTCTATGATTCTATGACACTGAGCTTCCAGAAAGGGGCTGTGAGATAATGATCCCAATGGGTGGCTCTTCCAGGCAGTTTGATGGATGTCAGGAAGAGCTCCCTGCACAACCCAAGTGTTCCTCCTCCTGGGCACCTTGCAGGTGATCACTGATTCAGTGACGTTGTAAGAAGTAAACAGATAACAATTCCCTGCTTGCTGATAGAAGGGATGGGGGTTTAGAACAAATTAGAGCTGCCTCCAGGCAACTTTTCCATGCAGGATGTTTTGATTTGAAGGTGCAGCAGCTCCTCCAGCTGCCTCCTGTAATTCCACCAGAAATCCATGTTTCCTGTGTCAGCCGAAGGCACCACAAGGAGAACCATCCCTCAGCATCCCTAAAAGAGGCATGGAGGAGTTTGTAAGTCATTTCTCTGAACAGGTGATGGTGAAAACTGGAAATTCCAGGCTGAAATGCATGTCTGGAAAGCCCTGGCCTTTGATGAGTGTTGCATCTCAGAATGTGATGTTCAACTGCAGTGTGTGCAGCCAGCACTGAAGATATTCCACACACATTCATCCAGCTGGGGAACCTGCAAGTGGTCTGAAAAACCTGCACACAGGCAAGTCTGACCTATCTTCCCTGACAGGGAAATAAAAATTTTAAAAAAGGTGGTTTTTCCCCTCCCCTTTTGATTCCTGAAGCAATGGATGTTCCCCAAACAGGTTACAAGGCTTGGGTTGCCTCTCATCACCTGGGGGTGAAGAAGAGAGTGGATCAGGCCAAGGTGTTTGTGTGAATTTACTTTATGTAGACTTAAGACTTGTAATATGCTAATGAATTTGTATTCATAACTACTAAGAATTCAGGGTTAAACTGAGAAAGAAGCTAACAAGAAAGAAGCTGCTTTTTCCCATACAAAGCAGCTGAGACTTGTCATTTTCCCACTAGAACAATGTAACCAATACAAGGTCCTAACGGGATTAACTTCTAGCTCGGGAATAATTAAAAGTGTAAGTCTTTTCTTCTGTAACTCTTTTCTTAAAACAAGTCTTGTTCCTAAAGTAAGACACTGCCAAGGCCATTTAGGCACCAGCTGGACACCAAAGGATGTGACCATCCGCACAAGAAGAACATAAAGATATCACCACCAAGGGATAAGAAAATTATGGCTGGGGTCTGATATCACCTTGTAACAATAGAATGAAGTCAGCAAGAACTGAGAATGTAATAATGTTGTAACCTCCCCTTTTACTGTATAAATACCCCAACCCCTTTTCCCTTAACCCTTGGAACTCTTTGTCGAGCGCGAGCTGGGAGTTCCCGGATCCGAAAATAAAAACCTTTGCTGTTTAAAGACTCAAAACTCTGACTAAACAGTTTTGCTTGGCCTTTTCTGGCTTCATTTTGTCGACCACGACTCCGTCGTGCCATGATCCAGGAGGGCCCGGGGACGCTTTTGGGGCCCCCCGATGAATTCTGTCGGATCAGCCTCCCCTACTCCCTTGGCTCTACACGCAGATGGACACCAGACCTACCTCATACTGAAAAGGTATTTATATATATTTGTTAGGGTTTTGAGGCCTCTAGGAAGGGGGGGTTAGAGTCCCCCAGTGGGTTAAAGTCCCCCAGGAGGTCAGGGTCCACTGGGAGGTTTGGGTTCCTCAGGATTCACAGGGACGCGGGGGATGCCCCCAGGCTGAGGGATTGGAGTCCAGTCTAGCTCTGAGTTCGTCCCTCTCCAGGGTTCAATTCCCCAGGAGAACTGGAGTTCATTCACAGCAGTGGGAAGGTGCACTCTGTGTTGTATCGTGTTGATAAAGGGGTTTTGGTAATGCTGTGGTTCATATGATCATATGGTGATTGATGATTATGTTATTCTGTTGTACTGCTTGTAAGTAATCTAAGTGTTCTGAGTGTTTGGTGCGCCGCTTTTTAAGAGAATTAAGTGTTTTGGGTAATTCCGCGTCCCTATCGAAGAAAAGTTTTATGGCTTTATCTCCGGGGGGGGTTGCGGGGAGTCTTTTGCCGCAACACCGGCAGGTATTCGTGGTTTGTAGCGGCATCTTGTGACCCTAGGTGGTAAAGCAACGTGTAAGGTTTTGTGTAAAAGTTTACCCGTGCAAAGTTCTGACTGAAAGTGCGTGTGTGTGCGTGAAAGTGAGTGATTGAGACGCAATTTAATTGCGAAGCGAGTGCGGGTCCCGATTTGCGTTTCCGTGTCACCCGTGAGGGGCCGGCCAGAGATGGACGAAGCGATTGGTGTGAATCTGGAGTGTTAAAGTAAGAAGTGTGCTTGAATACTTGAATAAGTGGAGTAAGGTGTTGAAATTGTAAATTGCTGAAATCTGAATAGAATTTGGTAATCCAGAAAGGGTCCCACAGTTGTAACCTCTCGACCAGGCATAATGGGGACTGAACAGAGTAAGGAAATTGATGCTAAAACCCCCTTGGGATGCATTTTAAAACATTGGAAAGAACTTGGTGGAATCCCGGGGGGAAATATAAGGAAAAAGACACTTGTGAAATATTGTCAAGATTGGTGGCCGCTGTATAAACTAAATGATGGGGAAAGGTGGGAAGCTTAAATTATAATACCATCCTACAACTTATGTTGTTTTTCTGTAGAAGAGGAAAGCGGGATGGTGTAATATATGCAGACATGTTTTTCACCTTAAGGGATAAGCCGGAATGGCAAAAGGATTGTGGAACAAATGTATCACCCCAAGATCCCTTTGTTTTAGCCCTAGGAAGGGGTCAGAAAAACAGCGAAGTTAAGGAACGCTGTTGTGATGCTTGTAGTACAGGGAGACGATGCCTTAAGTTGAAAGAAAAAAGCAGTGATGCCAAAAGTACCATTAGCCTCCAAGAATATCAGCCTCTTGTGCCAGGATGTGGAGTACCAGTGCCAATGTCACAACAAGAAAGCAGCAGCAGCTCTGCAGAATTGGAAAGTGAGGAGAGAAAGGAATTGGAAAGTAAGGAGGGAAAGGAACTGGAATGTGTTTTGCAAAAGTTGGCAGGGGGAGACAAAGACGAAGAGAAAGCCCCACAGGAGACAGGGAAAAAGGTGAAGAAGAGAGAGAACAGAGCAGACACCGAAAACCTGAGAGATGATCCTGGAGAAGGAACCAGCCATTCATATAACACAAGGGCAACCGAGCGAAAGGAAAAGGAAAGGGAGGCAGAAATGGCAAAGATAGGAGAAGAAAGAGGTACTGGATTTAAGGGCTGTGAATGATATTACTAAGATTTTTCTGCCCTACCTTAGCCCCAGGAAGCCAAAAGATTTTTGCTTTCAAATGGGAGTTTGTTGGTAAAGGGAGAAAAACACAACTAACCTGGATGGTGTTACCTCAAGGTTATAAAAATAGTCCTACAATATTTGGGAATCAATTGGCCAAAGAATTGGAACAGTGGGAGCGGCCACAGGGAGAGGGCACTCTTCTGCAATATGTGGATGAGTTACTGATAGCAACTGAAACAGAAGAACAATGTGTTGAGTGGATAATCTCGTTGTTAAATTTCTTGGGTTTAAAGGGTTATCGAGTCTCCCAAGAGAAAGCACAGCTGGTGCAGGAAAAGGTGGTCTACCTTGGATACGAGATCTCTGGAGGACAGCGATCCCTAGGAACAGCGAGGAAAGAAGCCATCTGCCAGATGCCCAGGCCTGAAACGGTGAGAGACCTGCGAGCCTTCCTGGGAGTGACAGGTTGGTGTCACCTGTGCATATACCAGTACAGCATACTTGCTAAACCCCTCTGTGATTTGCTGAAAGAGCCTAAATATATTCTGCTCTGGACTCCTGAGGCAGAAACAGCCTTTAAAAGACTGAAACAAGAACTGATGAAAGCCCTGGCATTAGGCCTGCCTGATGTAACAAAACCATTTTGGCTGTTCTCACATGAACGCCAGGGAATGGCCCTGGGAGTCCTAGCTCAACAATTGGGACCATACAAAAGGGCTGTGGCTTACTTCTCTAAGCAACTAGACGAAGTAAGTAAAGGATGGCCCACATGCCTGAAGGCAGTGGCTGCAGTAATCATAAACATAGAAGAGGCCAGAAAATGACTGTATTGGTGTCCCACACTGTATCAGCAGTACTGGAACAGAAAGGTGGCCATTGGCTGTCACCTTCTTGGTTCCTGAAGTACCAGGCAATTTTAGTTGAATCCGATGACATAACCATTCAAGTGACTAATGTTGTCAACCCAGCATCATTCCTAGAAGGAAGAGGATCAGCAGAGCCAATTGAGCATGACTGTCTAGAAACCATCAAGGCTGTGTATTCTAGTTGTCTGGATCTCAAGGTAGAGCCACTCGAAGGGGCACAGGACTGGTTCTGGGATGGCAGTAGCTTCGTAAAGCAGGAAGTAAGGATGGCTGGCTACAGTAACTACAACAGAGCAGGTAATCGAATCAAATCCCTTGCCTATGGGAACTTCAGCACAGAAGGCCGAACTAATAGCTCTTACTCGAGCCCTTGAGCTGTCAAAAGGGAAAAGAATTAATATATGGAGGGACTCTAAGTATGCTTTCTCCGTCGTACATGCCCATGGGGCAATCTGGAAGGAGCGAGGACTGCTGACTGCCCAAGGAAGACCCATAAAATATGCAGCAGAAATCCTACAGTTGCTGGAGGCTGTTCAGCTCCCAACCCAAGTGGCCATAATGCATTGCAAGGGGCACCTGAAAGGTAACACCGCTCCAGAAATAGGTAATAGAGCAGCAGATGCAGAAGCTAAATTAGCTGCTGCAAGAGCCAAGGATTTAGTATTGGCCCTGGTACCAGAAGAACTGGACACTAATTTTCAACCAGAGTACCAGGAATCAGACCATAAGTGGATGCAAAGAAACAAAGGTAAACTGTTAGATAATGGATGGGGTCAGCTAGAAACAGGACAACTAGTGCTGCCAGAGAAATTAGTATGGCAATTTGTAAGAACAGAACATGACAAGGCCCACTGGGGATTAGATCCTCTTTATCAGTATTTAAAAGTTAGAATAGCAGGGCCAAAGCTACTCACAGCAGTGAAACAGGTCACATCCCAATGTGAACGCTGTCTGAAAAATAATCCAAACACGGGAGCAAAGTTACACCAGGGAGTAATTGACAGAGGAAAATTCCCAGGGGAAGTGTGGCAGATTGATTTCTCTGAACTCCCAAGGAAAGGGGGGTATAAGTACCTCTTGGTTTTGACTGATACATTTTCTGGGTGGCCTTTTTCAGCTTCATGGGTATGATGTATTAATTAGAAGACAGGAGTCAGGATGCTCTGGAAGGGAACTCTGAGTCCATCTCCCCTCTGGCCACAGGGAAATCAGCACCAGGAGCCCCTTCCTGAGGGGTGCCAAGGATTTTCCTCTCTGAGAGGTGCCCAGGAACCAGTCTGGGTCTTGGCTGAACACTTGAGCCTCTAAAGGAGGAGAGTAAAATAAGTATATCCAATTTATTCATAGATGGCAGCTTTCTGAAAGGCAGGGTTTTTTTCCACAGCTGTGCACCAAATCAGATCCATATTGTCCACTGAACCTCATTTACAGCAAGATAATGTGAAAAGTGATGTGGCTGGCCCTTGCCATGAGATTGCACTGCTCAGCTGTCATCCTGGAGCAGGGGAAAGCATCAATGTCCCCTCAAAACCCAGCAGTGGGGAACACAGCTTGCAGGGTGTGAGCTTCAGAGCTCTGATGAGAGCAGGGAGAAAATTCTCTATTTATCTCAGAAAATTAGTGCCCATAAACCAGAGCTTTGCCCTCCCCTCACCCTCATTATTCCACTGAAAAATGGGATTAGGCTGAATTGCTAATTTTAACACTGCACACAGAGCCCAAAATCCCAGGCACCCTCCCTGTCTCTCCAGGGACAGATTTACTGCCTGATCAGTGTAATTAATCTAATTTTCCTTAATAAGGGGTAGGCAGTTATAGGGATGTCCTCTCATCTGGTTGCTGCCCTGAAGCCTGGGCATCCCCAGGAGCATGGCAGTGCCTGTGTCCCCCCCCCCCAGTGATGTTCTCTGTATTGCCTCACTATTCCCTGAGAAAAACTGGTGAATTTTCATCCCAGGTGTCCCTGAAGAGATCCACCTGGGAGCCCAGAGGTGGGATGGAGGGGGCTGTGTCCCCACTGCCACGGGGAGGGCTCTGCAGCTGATCCCCCAGCCAGGGTGACCTTCCAGCCCCAGAGCCTGGGAAGCTGGATCCCGATGGCACTTGATTGATGGGATCTAAGGAGTCGTTTTCCCTCAATGTCAGCCTGCCCGGCGCTGCTGACTGCAAATGAAGGTAACGAGAAATTGGGCAGTAATCGATGCCAGATGGGAAGTGCTGCTAGAAAAAAAAAAAAAAAAATGGATTGTGGGGCCAGGAGGGCAGCTTGGCCAGGCAGAGCTGAGCTCTGGGCTCCTGCACCAGCACCAGGACACTGGATTTCTCTTCCTGCTGCTCAGTTATTGCACACACACACTCACACACACACACACACACACACACACACGATGGGAGATGCAGCTCCGTGGGAACCTGCTGGACCAGGAAACCACTTGCCAAGTCCTGCCAGCTCCAAGTCCTCCCAGCTCTTCCAGCACAGCTCTTGGGCAGTGAAGACAACAAAATGTGGGTCTGGGGGGAGGGGGAGGGGGAAACAAGCAGGCTCCAGGGGCACTGATTTACACCCGTTTGGTTTGTATGGAAGTGCCAGCACTGCTCCCAACCCCAGTGCTGGGCAGTGGGTGCCTGAGCCCCTGTTGGGGTGGGCATGGGGGCTGCCTTAGCATCCCAGTGACACCCCCTGTGCACCCACTGGAGGAGGGGATGCTTTGGCTCAGCCCCACAGGAAGGTGCCATGGGATGTTTGGGCTGGGGAGGGACCAGCTCTGAGCATCCCCTGTGTGTCCTGGGAGGGCAGGACCCAAGGCTGTGACAGCATCAGAGAGGAGAGGGACAAAGCTCAGTATAAATAAAAGCTCTTGCAAGAGAACCAATTTCCCCTTCCCACTGGACCGATAATAATCCCATTATTTTTGGCAAATAACCCCTCTGGTATTTTTTTTCCTGCTTGTTGGAGGAGCCAGGCAACTCGCTGAGAATTCAGTGCAGGTTCATTTCCTCCTCACATCCCCAACTCCGGCAGGAATGAGGAGGTCCAATGGCAAAGGGGGGAGGGAGGAAACTTTGGAGACAAAGTTTGATGCTAATAGCCTAAGTTAATTGCTGATTGTTTGGAGCAGGATCGTTGGAGCCTATGGCTCACTCTGCATAATAACATCTCCCTCCTCAGCCACCTTCTCCATCTGGCACTCACCATCTGTTCCCCACAGCTCTCCCTGCCTTGTCTGAGCTTTGCTGGAGGAAGTTTCTCTATGCAGGGCTGGAGCATCCCAGGATCTCACTCCAGGGATATTCTCATCCTGTCTGGGGACTGAAATGATTTGCCACACTCATAATTCTCTCTTGGCTCCCCGGGTGCTGGGTGGCTGCAGAGTCACAGTGTGTTTCCTGCCTGGCCCCAAAGGGAAATACCACCATCCCAGGACACTGTCCCCAAGCCCTGCAGGATGCTGAGCACACCAGTGGGGAGTTGAGAAGCTGCTTGGGAAGCAGAGGAGCTGCTCAGCTGTGTTTGTTCAGCACCCACCCATTCTAGGGGCCATAAACCTTCTGGCACATGGGCTGAGGAGTGGAAATCCTGCCCTTGCTCTGCTGCCTGCCAGCTGCTGACAGGGACACAGTGACAGGGGCAGAGCTGACACAGGGACCATGTCCTTGGTCATGCACAGCCAGCCCCATCAGATTTTTTTTTTTTTTTTTTTCTGCATAGACAACTCCAGCCTCCTGGGACACAACAGATGTTGCAGTTTCTCTGCACCTCTCATTGCCATGAAACTTGCTGAGCTCCTCAGGCTTCAGTGGGTTTCCTCTTTGTCATCCCATCTCCAGGTCGTGTCCTTTCCCCTTCTTGCTCTTGGCTCTGCCCCAAGGCTCCTCATTGCCCTGGTGCTTTGGGCTCTGCTTACTGAGACATTTCTTGCAAAACTGGGATTTTGCTGGGGCAGGAGAAGGGATTTTAGTTTACTTCTGCTCTTCCACCTAGGACCTTCCCCAGGTTTCCAGAGAAAACCCAACTCGTGTGTAGGGGACAGGGCAGCATCCTCCACCCACCATGCATCCCCCCTGTCCCATGGCTGGTGAAGTGACAATTGCTTCATGGGGTGGGGACCAGAGCTGCCTGTGGGGTGACAAATCACTGGTAAAGTTATTGTGGGAAGCATCCAGAGGCAGTAATGGAGTTGTAATGAATGAAGTGCTGTTAAAATTGCTGCAATGAGCCTGTGTGTATTGTGAGGATTAGGACAAGGAGGTGATGAATATTGTCTATCAGCTGTGATAAAAGCCTGTCATCCCAATACAGAGTTTTAAAAAAACTAATTTAAGGCTGAAAGAAATCCTTAAAAATGAGGAGAGGAAATTTTCTGGGATACATTTAGAGTCCCTTGCTAGGTAAGATGGATTCCAGAAGTCACAATACCTCCTGGGGGGTGAAGAGGACTTTCCCCAGAGCAAGAACAGCTTTGGTGGAGCTGCCAAGGAGAGCAGAGCCCAGTGATGGTGATGGGTGAGCCCTGGGTCTGCCCCTTGGGTCCTCTCTTCCCTGCTGAGGACACAGAGACATGTGTGCCCTGAGCTGCTGCTGTCTTCCTGACAGCTGGAAATCTGAATTTTGATCTTGACTGTTCCCTCAGTCTCTCATTTAATCTCTCTGCTGTTCAGGATGACAAGATCATTAGAAACCCAGTTCCTCTTGCAGAGCTCTTCCTCCTGAGCAGTGTGTAACCACGCAGACAATGCCTGCAAGACAAGAGACTTAATTGTGTTCTGCCAGCATCCAGGGGGATGTCAGCGAGTCAAATTTAAAGCCAGGCTGGATGGGGGTGGGAGCTGCACCTCCATTACTCACCCAGCCTGAATGAGGTTTCAGTTTTATTATCTCCCAAAATAGCCAGTGCCTGGGAGGTGCTGATTGAAGCCATTTGAAAACATGACAACATCCTCAGGACAATAGGTGTCTAATCTAATGAAGCCAGAATGCATTAGCTAAGAGCTGCGTAAAGTGAGGAAAATGCAATTAAAGCATTCCTGGGGACAGCTGTTGACCTACGTAGGGGACACTGATATGAAGACGTCGGCAGAAGTCAAATGAAAATAAATGATCTCTTTGGAACATCCCTCAAATCAGTAACAGAGCCCAAGCCACCTCTGCTCCCCCAGCCCCTGCCACCCCTCTCCTTTCCCTCCCTGAGGCTGGGACAGGGCTGGGACACCGGGGCAGAAGCTGGGTCAGGACTTGGTGTCCCAGCACCACGATGGAGAAGCTGTGATTAATGCCTGTGTTAATCAGCATCACCAGAAGAGAGAGGCTTTCTCCAAATTCCCTTTCCCAGGCTGGGAGACTGAAATCCTTGTTGGCAAAACAGGATCCTTTTCCTTCTCGCAGAATTTTGGGTTTGCCTCTAAATAAACACTTAAAATATCTCAGGCTGCTGAATTTCAATCATCTCCTGTCTTCCTTAAAGACCAAATCAGAGGAACACCTGGGATCCCTCCACGCTGTCAGATGTTGATGCACAGGAGCCAAATTTGGGAGGTTTTGTCATCAATAACCAGGGCTTTGTGCTGTGTCTTGTCTTTTAGGTTCTCAGAATCCCTGACAGATTTCCTTTTATTCCCAGCTTCTTGCTGACAAGGAAAGTCTGACAATTTTGATCTGAGTCCATGGATCTCATTATCTTCTTTCATCTGTGGGTGCTGCTCTGTCTTTGGGGTTTCCACTGCCCCTCCAGGTCCCTGGGCTGGTTCCTGGCAGGAACAGGGATAGGAAGAGCCATCAGCTCCCAGCCCTAACCAGGGAAGTGGGAATGGAGCAAATTTTCCTCTTCTTGATTGCTCCAAGCAGAGCCTGGTCACTTGCTCAGACAAGCTCTGCTCTCTTGGAGCTGCACGAAGGATTTGGGGTTTTCTCATACAGTTCATGAACATTTGGCTGGAGGCATTTTCCCTCTCTCTTCAGACTCTTACCTGTATTATAAATAGTCATTAAACCCACCCACTTTTGTGAGAGGCTGGCAAAAGTAACTTGCATCGAGTCACGATTCCGTGGCAAAAGAGTTGAAATTAACTGTGACAAGTTTATTTCTAGAAGAAATGTTATTTTGGGGGAGTTTGATTCATTGGCCTACATCACATCTTGGTGCAGCGTGATGTGATACCTGACACTTCCCATTTCCCTGCAAGTCAAAGCTGGGATTTATCTCTTGCTGTGAGACAGCACCAGGCACTGAGAGCCACCCTGCTCCTCAACACTTTGGCAACAACTTCTTTCACAGACTCAGGGAACCTCTTATCCTTTGATGGGCAAATGCTGCTGTCATAAGAGCACTGCCTTATAAAATTATTCTGGTGGGAACCAGGAGCAGCCCCAGCTGCAGGCACTGGGGGCCCTGCTATGTCCTTCATCACCAAGAGGGTTTCAAGGATGCTGCAGAGCTGCCTGCAAATTCCTTGCTGCCCTGCCAGCAGCACAGGGGTTCTGATTGCTGCTGCTTCACATGGAGAGGACTCTGCACATCTCAGACACCAAAACACCAGGGCTCCCCAAAACTCCCCCAGCACCAAGGTGCTGCAAACCTAGGCAGCTGGGTCTGCTAACCCAGGGTTTGGGGCTGCTCTTCTTGCTCCTCCTGCCCCTTTGCTGGTGGCTGCTGCCACTGCACTGAGCTGTAAGGATCCTCTAAGGATGCTGAAGGTGCCTGTCAGCCTCAGCAAGGTAAAAAGGCCAAAGACCTTTATAATTGTGTCATTAAGTGCCTTGCAGGCAGCAATAACTGCTGGGCAGGAGGCTCTGCTGCCATGGGAAGTGGGAAAGCAGCAGCTCTGCCCACCCCAAAGCTGGGGGGACCCCCACCCCCTGCTATCCAAATGCTGGGGAGCACCCGGGAAGGTAAATCCAGGCAAAAATACATCAGCTTGGATGGGCCTTGCACTCCACCATTCACAGCCCTGCTCCAGAGCTCTAATTATTTCTTTATAGTGCCAGAACAGCCCTGGCCAGGCTCCTGGGGAAGGCTGGCTGAATTAATTGATCAACAGAAGGCAAAGAGGCTTCACCCATTTCAAGCACCCATTTGATTCCTTTTTCGTGGCAGCTGCCACTGCTGTCAGCACTGAGACCAGGGGGTTGGACATGGGCTTTGTTTTTAAGCATCCTGAGAAAAGCAGAAATGGGAGCTGGTGAAAAAAAGTGACATTGAATTATTCCTAACTGCTATTGTTTGTGCAGTGCCTGCATTTAACATGCTGGCCATACACTGGTTTTTATTTAGGCAATTAAACAATTAATTACATGCCTTGTGCACTGGAACTCTGCAGTTTTCTCCCCCTGCTCAGCAGCATCCCCACAGCTACACAGATCCTGGGCTGACAACTGCTCCAGGGTGCCAGGAGAGATTCCTGCTGCCCCAGCTCCCCTGGCCCTGCCCTCAAACCTCTGCTCCTTCAGTCACTGCTGCCTGAAATGACCCAAACAGACAAGCTGGGGGAGAACTCAAGGGAATTTTTACTTAGGTATTTGGGTATCTCATTATTGCAGTCTTTAAACATAGTGCAATAAATCCAAAATTAACAAAAATGTCAATAAATCTTTATTAGCATTTTTATTATTATGACTGCTATTAGTTATTCCAAACCAACAGTGATTCCCTGGGGATGTCTGACTAGAGTTCAAACATGAAATGCACACAGTGTCCCTTACGACATTATATTACATTTGTTTCAAGCTTATAAAAATATAAATTGACCTCTCAAGTAGGTATTTACAGTATATAACACATGGTTAATGGATATCAAAAAGCATCTGGAGATGAACCAACTCGATTCCAGTTTTGCTTTCCCCTGAGGCGGTGCCAAGCCCTGTAGCTCTCCCTGGCTCAGCAGACATAAAGCTGGACATGGGGGGGTCCAAACCACTTAATCTGCTCATTTTATTATCGTAAAAGTGTTCTGTGTTGCAACAGGCTAAGCTAGAAAGCACACCGCACCTTTTCTTTCTTGAAGGGAGGCCAGGGAGGTAAATGCCTCTTGTATCTGCTGAGTTATAACCAGGTCCCATCCACAGCACTATGGTGGCTGAAAAAATCCCCCAGCTTTCTGCAACACCACATCCCCATCCCTCAGCAGAGCAAGTCAGAAAAGTAATTAAACACTGGAGCTCTTCTGAGAACAGTCAGAGACTGAGATGAAGAAAGGATGCCTTCAGTTCTGATTGCCCTGCAGAATGGAGCAGGAGAGCTTAATTCAATGGGGGAAACACCTAAGAAATGATTGAAAGATGGTCTCATTTTCACTTGGAGCACTCCAGCACGGAGCAAGCAGCATGGGATTGACCAAACAAGTGGCAGAGGAGGCTGTAGGGCTGCAGTGGGAGGGCAGGAATCCTGCCCAACACCAATTCCCAGCATCTGGGAACCCCAGTGGGCAGGACAAGAGTAGGAAGAGGATCCAGGATCGAGTTGGTTCAAGTCCCTGCCTAGAGAGCTATAAGATCCTATCTCTATAGATAAATGTAAACATAAAGAGCACACAAATTGCACTTGACCCTTGGGATCTGGCATTTCTACCAAATGAAAGTTTCTGGTCACCTTTATCACTCTTCTGGGTGTGAAACAGCAGGATGGCAAGTGACCAACCAGACTGGACACAAGCCAGGCTTGAAGACAAATTATTTCCATTAAAAAACTAACAAAGTGACATTGGAGAATGTTGCTTAAACTGCAGAGGTGGCAGGAAGGTGAGAGCTTGTTTATCCCAAAGAGCAGCCAACTCCCTGGAGTCTTCCCAGCCCTCACCCACTGCTGGTCCAGGGCAGCCCCCAGCACCCCCAGCCCTTGGTTCTGTCACCACTCAGCTCCTCATCCTCTTGGAGAAGGCTCAAGGAAGATCTGAGTCAAAGAGATTTCCAGCCACAGTGTGAGCATCTCCCTCAGTACTCATCCCCTTTGTAAATCTTTGCCTTTCGTCATTAATAATTCACTTGCAATACTTACAGATGATAATAAAAGGCCTACAAAACTCTCTACAAGGCTGCAAAGACCCATTTAATTAACTTCAAGGAAATCTGTATTACGAAGCAGGTGTTATTTATGTCTTCCATCAGGGATCAAGCCTGCACCAGTGGGAGCTGCCAGGAATGGCAGGCAGCACTGAAGTGCTGATGTGCCCTGGTTTGCCTGGGAGGATTTCAGGGATCCCAGGGGTGCAGTGGTCACCTCTGCCCAGTCCAGGGTCCATCTGGGGTGTGTAACCCCTTGGGCTCAGCCCCCTCAGACCCCAGACCCAGTGGGTGCACTGGCTCTGCCCAGCTCTCAGCCTGAGTTGGAAAGCTCGTGGCTCACCAAAGCTTTTCATGTCTTCCCCTGAAATTGTCTTGTCAAGAGAGCCTTAGGAACAGTCAGCACCATTTGTTCTGCACTTTAGTGAAGAATATTTGGTTTTGTTCACCAACTGTGGCATCAGTACTCAGTGAAATCACACTTGGAGCGGAAGGGACCTGGCTGGGAAGGAATTTCCTTTCAGCAGAGCAGATGGGGAAAGTCACCTTCCAGAAGTTGGGCCCTGGGTGTGAGCTGAGCTCTGGTCTCTAAAAATAAAAGCAATAAAAGCACCTCGTGGGGTTGCTAGAACATGTCAGCTTGTATAAAAAGCTGGATGGATTTCACTGGTAGGATGCTGGCTATGAAAACGCTGTCAGCTCTGGATTAAGACAGTGCACAAATGTCCATCAACCCTGTTAACCTAATTACCATGTGAAATGGCATTGTTACAGTTTGACTCATCTTACAAAATGGTGCTAGGAGAGCCTGTCCACCTGGGCACACGATCCCTGGCCCAGGAATCCTCAGCTTCCCCAGCACAGGGGACGGGCAGCTCTGCTCTCCTGCCACATGGAATGACTTTGTTGTTGGGCAGCAGCCCAGTGACTCCCACATCCCACCCAGAACCTCGAGGAGCTCAGGTTGGGTCTGGATCTGCTGGCTGCCTCCTCCCAGGAGTTCCAGGTTGGGGCTTGGCTGCTTCACACCTGCACCCCTCGGCCATGCATCTGGATCACCTGGGCCCTGAGGGTCTGGATCCCACTCAGGATGATTTTCTGGTGCTCTGCCACGGTGATCCCCAGGCTGAGGACATCTCTACAAAAATGAGAAAATGTGTCAGTTATCAAAACCAACCACAGAGTGCTCCAAACACACCCACTCCAGGGCATGGCAGTGCAGGATCAGACTGTCAGCCCACTGCAGACCTGATGGGGTAAGAAAACCCCAACTTGTCCCTGCAACAGTCATGTGGACCCCAACAGGCAGCCAGGGGTGACAGAAGCCACCAGCACACCAGGTGTGGGATGGTTCCTGCCCTTGCCAGCCTGGGGATGGGATCTGAGTGTGTGTGGGAAGGGACAGGCAACACCACCCTGGTCAGAAACTGACACCTCAACACCCAGACGCACAGCACACACAGCCCAACCCTCCCCAGCAAGCTCTTACAGCCACGTGTCCTGCCCAGTAACACCCAACTGCAGCCACAGAGCAGAGCACTGGGAGAAGCCAGGAAACCAGTTCACTTACTGGGCTGTCATCCTGGCCACCGACTCCAGGTAGCAGTAGCCAGCGGCAGTGAAGTTGTCTTTGTACCTGCCCATCTCTATGGCCTCCAGCCACTCGCCCACGGAGCTGAAGGATGGAAAAGCTGACAAGGTTCTCTGGGCCAGGGGGATGGTGGTGCCGTGGGACCTGCCAGCACAGCTGGGGTGAGGGGGGAGCAGCACCGGGCACCCCTCCTTCCCCCAATCCGGGCACCGCCGGCACCAGAACCAACCTGGAACCACCCACCTGGTGCAGGTGGAGCCGGGGCAGTGGGGGGGTTGGGGACTCTGCAGCATCTTGCTGAGGATGCTGTGGATGTGGGAGAATTTGGGTCTCTGGCTGCGCTCCTTCTGCCAGCAGTCGAGCATCAGCTGGTGGAGGGGGGGCTGGCAGTTCAGCGGGGCGGGCAGGCGGAACCCGTCCTCCACGGCCTTCAGAACCTGCAGTATGGAGCAGAGGAGAGGATCAGGAGCTGGGGGGCAATGAGAAAACTCCCAGGGCAAACCCCCCCTACTCCTCAAACCCCCCCAACCCCCGGGGAGCAGCAGCAGCAGCAGCTCCTCCGCACACCATGAGCCGCGGCAACGTCGTCGTCTGCCGCGCGGCCGCCGGTGACTCACGTCTTGGTTGGACATGTCCCAGTAGGGTCTCTCTCCATAGGACATGACTTCCCACATGAGGATGCCAAAGCTCCAGACGTCGCTGGCCGGGCTAAACTGGTGATACTGGATAGCTTCAGGGGCTGACCACAGCACCAGGCTCTTCCTGCGCTGGAAAGGCGGAAAGGGACAGGAGATGTGGTGACAAAGCCACCACTGTGCCCTTCCCTGGGCACTGTCCTACCTGACAGGGCAGGCATCAAGGAGGCACCTCTGCCATCAGCAGGTTTAGTACTTAAGACAAAACTTTTGCCTTGATTTGTTTTAAAATGGCCACGGGAGTGCGAGTCCTGAAATCTTAATGGAAGAGGAGAATGCCTCTGGGAAGAGCTGGTGGCATTTTATACATTAATATTTAATGAAAATCCTTTCAGAGCTGCACGAACACGCAGCCCCTCCCACCCTGCCTTGCTCTCCTGTAATTAGTAACCCCGACCTTGGTGTCCGTGGAGCCCTCTGGATGCACCAGGGGAAGCAGGTGACAGACACTGCAGCTAATTGTAATTAACAGCAGGGAAGCCTTGACCCCAAAGCCACAGCCCCACTGCACCACCAGGGGAGAACCCAGGGCTCCTGCTGGGCTCTGCAGCTGCTCCACACCCCAACCAGTGCCAGGGCAGCTCTGATCCAGTTCTGAACTCCAGCAAGGTGAGAATTTGCTTTGCCAGGGCCTCCTCCTTGGGACCCTGCTGCTCTCCTGACAGAGCTCGCTGAGCCTGTCTCCCTGCACCCAGGGATAACATCCAGGAGTTTTCCAAGGCTCTTTCTGCAGCTCCTGGCAGAGTGTGGCCAAACCAGGCTCTTCCCCCAGGATGCCCGTGCCCTGCACTGGGACACAAGCACTGGGTCAATGCTCTCTGCAAACAGCAAGAGCTCATTAGAGGGAGGAATCAACACTCTGGAAAATCTTAATGCCCAGTTCATCTGCTGCATTTCCAGCCCCAGCAGACACAGGTGGCTGCAGCATTTCATGTTTCATGGAACATGTCCCACTGCCCTGCAGTGCAGCCTCCAGTGCCAATGTGCTGTGTGAAGGAAGAGGGGAGGGAGAAGCCACCCCCAGGGAGGGGACAGGGGTCTGGAGACCCAGGGGTGCCTGCTCCACAGGCAAGGGCTCCCCAAGCTCATGCAGCCTCTGGGGAGATGCTCTGATGCATCTCGGGTGAGCTGATGAGGCAGGAGTGTGAATCAAGCAGGACTTAAATTCTTAATTGAAAGCCATGAATTCCATTACAAGTGATAAAACAGACATAATGAACCCCGAGGCTGCCAGAGCTGCCTCCCTGCCAGCTTGTAGAGGCAGACAGGAGGGCTGTGGGCAGAGAAGAGCTGTGCCACACAGTTTCCTGGCTAAAAACATTGGATTTCTGGCTGGGAAAAACTTCAACACTGCGGAGTCTGCATTCATACGTGAGGAAGGAAGAGGGAGCCTGGGAAAAACACTGGTTCTGGAGCAGGACTGTGGCATGTCCCAGTCACTGACTGGAGAAGGTGACTCTGCATTTGGTCCCTGTTCAGCACTTGGAGCTGCAAAGCTCCTCGCTGAGGAAAGGTCCCAGGCACTGCAGCCAGGGAGATCCAAACCTGCAGGGGCTTTGTAGCTGCTCTGTCAGCACTTTTGCTTTGGGAGAATGCTGACAATAGCCCTTGGAAATGGAACTTACCATGGTGGAGAAGATGGTCTCCAACTTATCTTCTTGGGGCCGCCTGAAACCAGATATTTTGCAAGCCAGGCTGCTGCTGACAAGGACTTTGTGGGCAGCAAGGCTTTTGTGGATGTAACCCATCTCTGCCAGGTACTTCATGCCAGAGGCAATCCCCTGCAACATGCAAACAAGCTGGGTGGCTGTGAACTGTCCTTCGTGCTTCTGTGAAAAAAAAGAGGAGGGGAAGCAGTGGGTAAGCAATGTCCAGCTCACTGGGTGCTGCCAGCAGAGCCCGGATGGGTGCCAGAGCCCAGCAGCTACCACCAGCTCCACTCACCCTGAGGAAAGAGTCCAGCACACCATTCCCCATGTACTCCATCACTATCATCATGGTGCTCCCTGCAGGGACAGACAAGGAGCACTGTGAGTAGAAATACTCCCTTACCTACCAAAGAGGGCAGTTAAAAGCAGCACACGTGCTCACGTTTCTCTGGATTTCCATGGATATCCATGGATATACTCAGCATTTGCAGAGCAGTTCAGTGCAGGCACTCCCACGAGAGCTGGGAGCAGTCAGAGTCATCCTTTCACTGACACAACCTCACTTCAATCTGCTTTTATTACGAGTGCACAGTTTTGCTGCTAAGCCAGTCCTGGCACATGGGTTTATTAATCTAGTGGTCAACATTTTTATTCATCATCTGGATGCTAAACCACCTAAAAACACCAGGAACCATCTGATTCCCAGAGAGCACCAGTACTGCACCTCCAGCACAGGTTAAAGCACTTGGCTGCATCAGGACCTGGTTGCCCCTCTACCTCCCCCACCTCTGGTGAGGTCACCATACCTCTGGTGAGCTCACCATGCCTCTGGTGAGGTCACTATACCTCTAGTGATGTCACCATGCCTCTGGTGATATCACTATACCTCCAGTGATGTCACCATGCCTCTGGTGATGTCACCATACCTCTGGTGATGACCCCCTCCAGGCGGATGACGTTGGGGTGATCAAACTGCCCCATGGTGCTGGCCTCTGCCAGGAAGGAACGCTGCTGCTTCTCTGAGCACCCTGCCCGCAGGGTCTGGATGGCCACTGGCAGCTCCCGTTTGCTGGGCAGCTTCAGGCAGCCCTGGCAGAGCTCTCCAAACTCCCCTGAGCAGCAGAGAAAGGAATTAAAACTCCAGCTGTGGAGGGACAGCCCTGGCAGCTTTCCCCCAGGGGACGTTTTCTTTAATTCTGGAACCATAAAGCTCATTCCTGTCCCAGGTGATGCCTCTGGCTGTAGGCAAGGAAGATTTCCCCACTGCTACCCACAGGATTTGCCAATCCATGAAGCTGGGGCCCTGCGTGGCTGTCCACTCCCCCACAGAGTATTTTACCACCTTCCCCCACCTTTGCTGAGCACAACCAACCCTTCACATCAGCATGTGACACAGACAAGTGTGATCCCACACTGGTGTTCCTCCTTCTGCCCACACCTCGAAGCCTTTCTCTCCACCCTCTGCTCCAGACCTCTTGCACTTTTTCCCAGGAAAAGAAAATTAACCCCCAGCCAGAGAGAAGGAGCTTCTGGGCCCAGCACGGGCAGGATCTGCTCCTCTCAGGACCTGGCACAGTGGGGACAGGAGGCAGAGCATCGTTGCTCCCACACCTCAACAGCAGCTACCAAATCCATAGAAAAAGGCCAACATTGGCTTTATAAAAAGGAAATGCAGCTATGAAAAGCTTTAGTGATTTGAAAGTCAGGTACCTGTGAGACAAATGCATCCCCAAGTTCCCTGTCTTTAAACGTATTTCTGACTATTTTTTCTTGATTTTTCAAACACCAATCTCTTCCTGAAAGGTGAGTGGGAGCAGACTCAACAGCTCCAAAGATAATCTCTGCTCCTGTGTCCTCTTCCCTCCAACACTGTCCTTTTAAGCCAGTGGGGCAAGCCCTTCCCTCTTCCCTTCCTCCACCTCATCTTTTTCTGCAGCTGAATTTATCTTTAGGGGAAGAAACAACAAAGAATAATCGTGTTTCCCGTGTTCTGGCACACATCTAGTGATTAAAGCTCTAGGGCTCAGTGAGGGGATTTTAATTTGCTTTTAAGTTTTAGGCAGTGAAGTTGATGAAAATCAATAAATCATTAGGTTCACGTATTTATAAATAGTTTTCATGCTGCTGTCAAACTGCCCAGATGCAGATAATTGCTGATGGTTTCTGGTTGGCTCCTCACTCACTTGGCTGCTCTCTGTGCCTCAGAAAAAACAACGGGAATGCAAAATGGAGCAACCAAACCCAACACCCCCAGCCCCACTCCCACCTCCCCATTTCGAGCACCAACTCCTGAGAGATGAGCAGGAGCAGAGGTGCCAGAGGACAAGGAGCTGTCTGGGGAGATGCTGGCACAGCCCCATGTGCCAGGGAATGTCCCCAAGGCATGGCCACCACCCCAGGGGAACTTGCCTGTCCCAATGATCCTCTCAATTTTAACATTAGCATCATCCAGCTCCTTAGCAAAGAGGTGCACAGCCTGCATGGGGTCTTCACAAGTGTCAGGGTCGATGTAGGTCCTCCTGGTTGGGATTTTAACTGCAGGAAAGGCACAGAGGGGGCATGAGGAAGGCTCAGCAGAGCTCCAGGCTACCCATCCTAGCAAGTGCTCAGCAGGTCACCTGCTGGCAGGGCTACCTCGCCACAAAGCAAAATACTCAGCTTTAAGGTTGCTAGGAGAGGCACACAGGCTCTGCTGCCTCCAGAACATTTTGGGGAGCAGAGAGAGGAGCCTGTGTGTGCTTCACTGGAGTATGCCAGGAATCAAATCAACTCCTCAGTCCTGACATCTGAATGTCCTTTGACAACTGCTGTCCATAAAATTATTGCTGCTCGATAATCAGGAGGAGCCCCAGAAAACAAAGCTGTGTCCTCATGGAGCTGTTTGCAAGAAGCTGACAGGAGCTCATCTGCCCCGTGGAGGGCTGAGAGTGTCCCCATCCCCTCTGCAGGGCAGTGACCTGTGTGTGGGAGGGATGGACACTGCTCATGAAGCTGTCAAAGTCACTGCCTCCAGGGACTCTGCTCGGGGAGAGCATGGGATGCCAACCCTTCAAAAGCAAGGATTTAGGGCTGCTTTGTCAGGAGATGGGTTATTAATAGCAATAAATACAGGCATCCCCACACAGTGGTGCCAGCCATGGTGGCCAGGCTTCACTTACAGTGGAAGTACAGCTCCTCATCCCCATCCTGGCTGGCCTTGCTGTACCCACACTGCCTGCAATGAGAACACAGAGTGGTGGGGGCAGCCCAACCCCAGCCCAGCCCCCCTCCTCCCTCACCCCAAACCACCCCAACTCTGCTCACCTCCTCCAGACCATCATCCCAATCACCATGGACACCAGGACCGTCAGCCCCGCGATGGCCACCACTGCGATGAGGAGGATGGGGTTCTGCTCACTGGAAGCCACTGGCACTGCAGGGCAGGGAAGCAGAGCAGGTCACCAGCATGTCCTGGGACAGCTCCATCCTCCAGCAGGATAAGCCTCCCATAATGCCAGGCTGCTTTTCACCATCCTCACAATAATTCACATTCTGTTTCAGTTTTAAGAGCTGAAGCTGGTGCAAGCAACCACCAAGCATGGAGGGAGAGGCCCAGCACAGCCACATCAGACTCCTGGTTTTGTCAGCACTGAGGAAAGGTTCCTGTTTATCAGATGGACACATTAAAATTTATAGCTTACAAATAGTTTTCCTTCATCACATTAATCCCTTCCCTTCCTGGTTTTGCAAAGGGCTATTAGAAAGCTACATTCTATATAAAATTTTTATTGGCTTCAATTCATTCTGAAAATGTCTTCTGTGTGGCAAATGGATGCAATTTAAAGCCCTGTTAAACACAATCTGTGAGAGTCACACTGAGCCAGACATTTCAGGGCTTTCATTTCTAGCCAGGGTGGGTTGTTCAGCTCTCCAAGCCCTCTTTTAGTCAGTGCCACGAGATGCTTCTGGACCATCACTATGAATGGGAGCTGTGAAAGGAAAAATCCCAGCACATGACAGCAGCAAACAAGCCAGGTGACTTAGGACAGAGGGGGTACGTGTCCAGCCAGACCTCCAGGCCTCCTCTGTGGCAACCTGGGTGGCTGGCTACCCCATCATTGCAGTGCCTTGGGCTGCACAGCTTTGTAAGATCATGGCCTCAGCATTTGGGCTGCCACAGACTGACACTTGCTCCCTTCCAGCACCTCTTTGGTGGCCCCACAGAAAGGACCTGATGAGATTTGTTCCAGCACCACCACCATGCCAAGGGAACACCCCACCCCTCTGCTGAGCATTTTTTGAGTATCCCAGCCAAAGAGCAGAGATCACAACCCCAGGAGCCTGACAGCTCTCTGAGAAGCAAGGAACCTCCAGGACAGGCAAGGCAGCAACAGGGCCCTTGTCAAAATCAAATAAAAAAATGCAATTAAAAGCAATCCCTGGGAAGTACCTGCTCTTCAGCCCACAGCAGCAGAACAAGAGCAACAGATGCTGCTCCATGACACCAAGAGCACCTGGAGCAGGAGCTGGGAGCAGCAGCATCCCATGGCTCAGGTCAGGCTGCTGCAGGTGCAGGTTTGGGGACACCAAGCCCAGGCAACACTTACACTCTGCCAGGGTCTCCACTTCAATGCTGGGGCTGTAGTTTCCATAGTCAGGTGAGGAAGATGTTCGGATTTGGAAGATATAAAGGGTGCCAGGCTTCAGGTTATTGACTGTCACAGCTGTTGATGTGGTTTTCACAGTTGAGTAACTCTGATCTCTCTGATCCTGAAAAAATATGAAAGATACCTGAGATACAGCTAGCCTGACAGATGTACTATGGAGACAGGCAGAGGATGGGCTGGAGGGGAGCAGCTGTGCCACCTGCTGGGTTCCTCTCCTCCCTGCCAGGGTCCAGCTGCTGCCTTGCACAGCCCTGCAGTGAATCCAGATGTGCTGGCACATGGAGAGTGAGCACAGCTGGAGGTGGGTTTGCCAACAGTCCTGTTTCCCTGGGATTTGTTGTTCACTTGCCCAGGGACCTAGAGATCCCTCTGCTTGAACCAAGAGAGAGTGTGATGGGCAGCCCTGGAATCTCCACAATTAAAGTGTGTCTTCAAAAGCAAAGATGAGGAACCAAAGCTGATTTTCATGGCAGCATCAAGAGCCCCATTACAGTGAGGAACTGCTGACCTCTCTACCCAAGCTGGATGCCTCCTCATCTCACATACCCTGAGTGTCTCCTTGCTGCAGCCCATCTGCACAGGAATTACTGTCTTGGGCTTCAGCATTCACCCTCAACCCCCAGATTCTTCCTTTCAAATCTATCAGATGTTGAAAAATCACATTAATATGAATCAGCTTCAAGGTAGCTTATTTCTAAATACAGAGCAGCAACGTGTCACCTGCACAGTTTGCTTGACATGTAATCAGTTTCATAATGGAGCCTGAGCACACGCAGATAAGGTAATTTGTGGAACTCTGTCATAAACTGCATTTATTTTGATTTAGAGCACTGTCCCTGCTCTCTGCCCACTGGTATTCTTTGAAAATTCTCAACTCACTGCACCTGTCAACTAGCAGCTATTTTTAACATTAAGAGACTGGCATAAAAATGTTTGCCTGTGTCCCCTCCTGGGTGGAGATCACTCACAGCTCATGGAAGTCACTGGTTCAGTGCCTCTCAGCCTTAAACCAGTGAAGAGCACAAGGTCCAACACCTTCCCATAGAGCAGGGTATTAATGTAGCTGTCATCTCCTCAAAAATTCAGGAACCCCATATGGTTAGAGCAGTCCCTGTCTAGCTGGCTAATGGCAAATACCCAGACCTCACATTTTCTTGAAAAAAGACACCCAAAACATTAAAAAAAAAAAATTAGTTTTTGCTCTTTCTCCCTGGGAGATGTCATCATTAGGACTGGGTGAAATCGTGCTGGGGGGAAAAACAACAGTTAACCATGGACTCTACAAATAATCCCATTCCTAGAACTTGCATAAGCAGATTGCATAAGGACAAGACCTTATTGGCTCTCATTCAAGCACTCCTCTCACTGTCAGGGGCCAGTAAAGCCTTCATACCACCACTGTCACCAGACTCACACTCCCTCCCCCTCTCCCCCACCCTCACTCTTGATGCAGTGGGTGGCTGACGTGGCTGGTGACACACGTGGCATCCCCAGCACGGGGGGGGATGAGCCCACCCCAGAGCCTACCTTCTCATAGTTACTTGACCTCATACTCAGTGCTGTTTGCTGGGTGGGAAACCTGGCTCCTGCCAGGACAAGGAGACACTCTTCTGCTCAACCTTATCCATGTGGATATCCGTGATGGAGTTTGGTGCTGGAAAAGCAAGAGAGGCAGCAGGTGACTGTGGTGCTGCCACATCCCCCTGCCCTGCAGCCTGCCAGACCCCTGGGACATGGCCAGTGACACTGTGGGCCACCACACTCCAGTCCTGAGCAGCCAAGAGCAGCCAGATCACAGGTGACAAGGAATTCAATCTCTGACTCAGCATCTTCAGTTGTGGTGGCTGCACTTCTGCCCCAAAACTCTGCTTTTCACATGTAAGAAGTATTTTAACAAGATGAAAAACAAACAAACAAGCAAAGAAACCAACAAAAAATAAATATTCCCACCTCCTTCCTTGCACAGGCAGCTCTCCTGTGCTACCAAACCAGTGGCACAGCCTGAGGCCAGCCTCAGCACTCACCTTGGGCTTGGTTTCTGTAAGCCAAGTTAGTGCTCCTTGCTGTTTTACAACACTTCCCATCAATAATACAGCAGACAGATGCCCTCCTGGATCTCTGAGTCTCGCAAACGGACTGAAAAAAACCTGAACAAGTGGCCCTGACTTAAAGTCATCAGGAAAAAAGTCCACACTCACTTAGTGCTGGGCTGCAGAGCAGAACCCATGGGCACACGCTGGAGGAGCAGGCACTGCCCTCAACCTGTTCAAAAAGCAGTACAGAAAATCACACAGACTATAAAGCATTTCACACTGGGGGAAAAAAAATGTGTTTGCCACTCAATATTTTAAGCTCCCCTAACATTGCCTCTATTCTGGAAAAGCAAATATTAAATTATTCACCGCTCTGCCTGATTTTATAAACTCCAGTCTGTCGTCTGTGGGTTACTCCTCTTAATTAACCAGTGCAGCAGCAGAAAAGGCATAAAATGAAGTGTGGGCTCTGTGTCCCTCCCCTGAATGACCCGTGGCACCCCAAACCCCATGGAGGCCATGGAACAGAACCAGGAGTGCCCACAGGTCCCAGGGCAGGCAGGTCACAAAGTGTCCCCATGCTGTCCCCTGCTCCCCAAGGGCCTGTGCCAGCCAGAAGGCACACACAGAGCAAGTGACTTGAGGGGACTTAATTCAGCAGAAAGCCACTGCTCCGGCTCAGAAAGGAGAACACATCCTGGCACTGGCTGCATTATTAATCTACAAGGGATTTAAAAGCCCTTAAAGAGAGGAGCTGATCCCTGCCGGGAATATAAATGACACCATCCTGGAGTGTACATCTACATGGCTAATGCAGCTCTGCTCCTGCAGGTAAACAGCTTCCTCTCTCCTCAAACACTTTTATTTAGTCCCACGCTGGGGGCCAGATTAGAAAAACACAGTATTAATTTTGCCTCCTGCAGACTAAATAGCATCTTTTTCCTTTCCCCTGCAAATACAATGAACAACAGCTAATTCCCCCGGCGAGTGCTGCAGGGGAAGGGCAGTGAGAGGCCACATCCCAGTGTATTTGGAGGAGCAGGGACCTGACAGCTCAACAGGGTCCTGGTTTTTTGTTTAGCTTTTCCTTGGAATCTGCAAAATCTGCAGCCAGAACTTCCCTGCTGCTGCAAATGACTCCCAAGACCATCACGTTGCAGCCACCACACAAATCACTGCTGCTCCAGCATCTCCTGGTCCCACCTGGCACTTCTGTCACGGATAAAGGGCTCCAGGACTCCCTGGAGCTGGCACACACTGAGGAACAGCTCCAAAGCCATCTCTGCCAGCCATGGCTCAGTGTCCTCCTATCCCTGTGTCCACTCCTGCTATGGCCACCTGGATCAAGAAGCTACCTCTGCCCCTCTTGCCAATCAGGTGAATCATCCCTGTCACCTCAGCTGGATCATCCCTGTCACCTCTTGCAGACAGAGCTGGGCCACCCAGGCACCTGCAGATGGAGCAGCTCCAGGTTGGCACTGCCCTGAGAGAGGCGAAAAAAAATCTCAGTGTTTCAAGAAACTTTGTGAGCCTCAGCTGCACAGCTAATTCCGAGGCACCATCTGCATCCGGAGACTCAGCAGCTCGACAAGAGGCATTGATTTGAAGAGATTACCAGATTAATTATGGCATATTCATTATGCGTATGTCAGTTCCTTCAGGAGTATGGGTGTCAGTCAGGGGCTGAGATTCTCCAGAACAAAACTGTATGAAACAGCCATGGCACACGTTGGGTACCACAGCCCTGTTCCTTTGCTCCCTACAGAGGACGAGGACCTTGCCTTGTCCCCAGCTCAGACCTGAAGCTCCCAAGCACCGATTCCTCTGCCCAACACCAGGCAGAAGCCCCTGGAGGAATGGCTCCTTGTCAGACCCCATTCCCTCCAGCTTGTTGCTGGCTCGGAAAGAGCCTGAGCTCACCAGACAGAAGATCTTCCCAGAGCTCAATCCACCCTTGAACAGCAAAGATCCTAATGAAGAATGACACCTCCACCAGGAGCAGTCTGTGGCACAGCACCACCCAACAGATCCACAGAAATGATTGTGTGAGGGAAGCAGCAACGTGCTCAAGAACATCTGATCTAGTGGCAGGGAAATTATTTATAACCAGATCAAAGTTTAATCTCTTCATATGAAAATTGTTGGCCAGCTCCTGCCAGGAGGTGTGTGAGGATCATCCGTCTCCATTAACTGGTGTTTGGCAAAGGGGTTTCCATGCAAATTAAAAAACAGGGCAAGGACACAACGAGCCTGAGATCTTTTTCTCAGGCACAGCTTGCAACTGGGGAGAACCAAACAAACCCTGGGCTGGCTGGGGGCAGGATGGGTGCTCAGTGCCCCACGGGGAGGAGTGAGAAACAAACAGAAGAAGACATTTTCATTTCAAACTGGCTCAGTGCCGGGTGTGCGGAGTTGAGGATAGCATCCCCAGTTCCTGAGCAGACCCACACCAGAGGTGACCCAGGAGCACCAGGCAGTGTGGGCAGTGGTCCCGTGTCCCTGAGCTGTTACCTGCAGGGCCCGTGGAGACGTTGACCTCGGCGTATTCCCTGCCCGGAGAGCGGGGAGAGGCCCGAGACGCCGTTGACGGCAGCCACGCGGATGGTGTAGTTGGCGTGGGGCAGGAGGTTCACCAGGGTGACGGTGCGGCCCACCAGCCCGCTCTGCTGTGGCACAAAGCCCACACCCACTGCCAGCACTGCTGGCAGCGTCCCCGCGGGGCGGGGGGCACCGCCCCGCACCACAGGCTGTAGGTCAGGTCTGTACGGCCGCCAGCGTCGGCCGGGGCGCTCCATTCCAGCACCAGGGAGGAGCGACGCAGGCTGTAGACCAGGTTCCTGGGGCTGAGGGTGGGCCTGAAACAGAGAAAGTCTGTGGAGGGAACTGCCTGGGGAAAAGGGGGAGCCCCCAGAACAAGGAAGGTGGATGTGGTGAGGGGGATGTAGGGAGGAAGGTCCCGATGTGGGGACGCATCCTGCACACAGGTCACAGGGTGCAGGAGAAGCACCCGGCCTGAGCCAGCTCCTGGCTGGGGAGCCCCTGGAAACCCCCCCAGAACCACACAGGTTCCCCATGGCTGCACAGCTCACTCCCAGTGATGGAGTAGCTTGGGGATGAGCCAATTAACTAGAGGCCATTTAATTAAAATCTGTCAGTGCTATTGATGGTGCCCTGGTTTTACCAGGGGAGGCTGCAAGCCCAACAGCACATCTGTGCCATCGGGTGACAGCCCCGTGGCACAGGGACAGCCCCGTCCCCTCCCCTGGGATGGACATGCCCAGCTCCCGGGGGGTGGCACAGCATGAGGACACCCCTGAGCTGCAGGGTCAGCGAGGGCTCGGGATCCCCCCCTCTGTCTTCACTCTGCAAAGAGCCCCCATTGCAGCCATACGTGTGCAGGAGGCAGATGGCGGGTCTGATGGGGACCTGGAGTAGTTCTTCTGGCATGAACAGAACGTGGAGGCTTCTTCATGTGTGAAGCTGTGCTCAGGGCAAGGAGAGCAGAGAGGGAGACGGAGGGAGAGCTTGTAAAATCCAGGCAGGCAGGCTGAAAAGACAGAGAGAGGGAGTTACGGAAAGAATGGTGACCGGGGGATATTGTTTGGTGATGGCATTCGCCTCTTTCCTGGGACACCCTGTGCCTGTCATTGTCCCCTGGGCTGGCAGCACCTCTGTGCTGAGAGGTGACTCCAGCAGGACCAGCCCAAGGGGCAGGAGCTGGTCTGAGCTGGATTTCAAGCCAAACAGAACCACTGGTGTGCTGCTTCATCTTCCTGACATGGTGCTGCTGTCCCTTCATCAGCTCCTGGAATATTTAATCACTTGTAGAGTTCCCAGGTGAACAGCTCCACTAAGGCACTCTCCTCTCTTATCATTTTTAAGGAGTTGGCTGCTGAGACTCTGCCTCTTAAAGCAGATTATTCCAGTGCACTCTGGCTCATTAATTTTTAGCATGATATAAAACTGGCAGCTACAGCTGTGATCTGAGGACAGAGCACTGGCCATAGCACAGGGTGGAGAGGATCCTTCTCTAGGATGATGAAACCAGCTGAGCATTTCAGGAGAGGTGACTTCACAAAGCACAAGGCCATTAGAAACTCAGTGCCCTACAGCCACAGGACTGCAGCACCCTGACTGGGGTCTGGGCTCCAACTTTCCAGCTGCTCCTCCGTGTTTTCCAATAGCCAGAAGTTTACCAAAGTGTCCATCAGAAGGTATCAGTTAATAACTGGTTTGCATTTCCCAGAACACAGGCACCAGGACCTGTGTGAGCACATCCACCAGCAGTCCATGGGCTTGTTTGTTCATTTGTTCCTTGGTTGTCTCATTCTTAGACTTGAGAAGAACAAAATCATCCCAAGCACATGTGATGCATCATTTGTGCATCTCTCTTTCTTCTCTCAGATAAACTCCCACCCTCCACCACCTCATCCTAGGAGTGTTTTTCTTGGTCCCCAGCTGGTTTTAGGTGTCCCTGTTATTTCACAGTGCTCATTTTTGCAGTGGGTATGTGACAGCTCTCCAGAGATCAGGACATCATTTATAGAAAGAAATCCTCTGGTTTTGTACACTATTGTCTGTCCTAGCCCTTGTCCTCTGAAACTATCATAACTTAAATTATTAAATAATAAAATTCAACCATACATTCTCCTAGAGCCAGAGAGCAGCAGCTGGATGGTCAGACAGACTCAGGGCCTCTCTCCATCACTTCCCATAAACTATTCCCTGCTCATCCCCCACACCTTATCCATTCCACTGAGGGAACAGACATTTCCCCCTTGTGACCCAACGCTGTGCACCCAGGATCCAACCAGCAGCAGAACAAGCAGCATTGATCTGTGCTGCAGCTTGACAGATCACCCAGCACCATGCCCCAAGGGAAGGGTTTCTCTTACTGACTCATCTGCTGCAGCTCCTCTGACAAGAGCTGATGGCTCTCTCTGGGTGTCCTCTCATGCCCAGGCTGTGCCACAGGGAGAAGCAGGGGCAACCAAGGATGCAGAGTTGGGCAACGTGTGGTTTCCTGCTCAGCTGGCATGGGACAGCTTTGATTTTCTTTCCCCAGAAGTTCAGACATCTCCATCTCACAGCACCACGAAGCTGCCAACAAGATTTCTCCATAAGCTGCTCCTTTCTCTTTGGCCAGGGACTTAAATCCTATCTCCAGGGATGCTGGAGCTGCTCCTTCACCAAGGACCTCCCCGGTTTTCTAACCCACAGTTAGCTACATGTTCAAGTTTTGGCTTAGAAAACAGCAGAAGAGATCCTGATTTATCAACAAAAGGGCACCAGAGTTTGAGCATCTTCATCTTGTTCATCAATGAAAAGTGATTAAAAGTGACTGCCTAAGTGCATCAGGTAGCTCAAAGTGGCTGCAGGACACAGGCTGTGTGAGTTCCAGGGCTGATTTCAGTTGCTGTTCAAGTGAAGCAGGGCCAAGATTTTGCAGACAGCAGTAAAATGAAGTTATTAATCACCACAGCAGTATTTACTAGCTGGTCAGCAGCCTTTTATGTTATGCACTTACACCCACCACTGCAACAGCTGACTACCTCCAACAATTAAGTTAACCTTTGTTTTCTTTTTTGAAGTATGGAAACACAAACCCAGTGACAAGTGGGAAACTGGGACAGAACAATGCTCCAGTTTGGTGCAGGTCACACAAGAAAACAGGAGCAGGAGCAGGACTTGGGTCTCTGAAGGGTCTCCCAACTGCACAACCAAAGGCAGAAGTCAGTGCTTAAGGATTCACATCTTTCCTCTGCAAATGCTTTCCATGTTGGTTTGCAAAGAAAATAATTGGCTTTTAATGAAATGAGAGCAAAGACTGGAATCCTGTTCCAGGATGAACCTCTTGCTGGCTGTGGAAGGCATCTGCTGTCCCAGCAGCAAGCTCCAGAAATGCCTTTGTAGCCACTCTTACCCACCATGCTGTCTGGAATAATTTTCTCCATATTGGAGCTCATTGGTGTGTTTACACCCTCCTCAGCATTTAGTCTGAATGCTTTTGATGTGTTCTGCTTTTTTATTCTTTTTCTTCTCCCTCCAAAGTGTCTTGGGTCAGCTTGTTGACCCACAACCTTGCAGATATCTTCAAAGAAAGAGAAAACCCATAAAGGACACTTCCTCCATTAGCACTATTGAACGTCCTTCACGTTGCTGAACCCCTGTAGGTAAGGCAGAGCCTCATGCATGCCAGCAGGGATCAATAATACCTGCAGCTTCACCCAAAATGCCTCTACAGTCATTTGTAATTAACACTACAACTTGTCGCCTTCCAAAATCAATCCTTTCCATTTTTTTGTCATCAGATTGTATTTGACAAAGTTCATCTGTGCTTTGACTGTGTGTTCATTTTCTCTGCTGAAGGAGGCATTCAGGAAAACAGCAGCCAGTGCCCCAGGGTGCAGCAGGGAGAACCCTTCCAGCACCCCGAGTGGAAGCACCAGCAGCACAACACCCAGGCACTTAAATCCACCTCCATCTCTCCTGTCCTGCTAACTCTCTCTTGTCACGGTCATATAAAATACGATGCTGTTTCTCAACTCCTTTCTCCCAGGAGCTCTGCCCCTCCCTGGACCCAGCTGGCACATCCAGCCTCCATCTATCATAATGCCATTATCAAGCCAAGCAAGTCACACTTTATCATCTTCCAAACACTTTCACCAACACGTTAAGAGGAGAGGTGCTCCAGGCCACTGCAGCCAGGGGCACAGGAACCACAGAGGGACCCTGAAGGATGCTGCCAGCAGCCAAGGACAAGCTGCCCCAAAACCAGACAGGGCACCTTGTGAAAAAACACAGCAGCAGAAGGAAGCTTCAGTGGTGAAAGAGCCTCAAACCAATGTCCCCAGGCACTAGAGAGGCTCCCATTTCCCCCAGACATGCTGGGATTGTAATCTTGCCTTGTCTTATTGCAAAAACTGTAATCAATATTTGCAGGCAGAGAGTGATGCTGGTACAGAGGCCCACGGGGAGCAAGGGAAATAAATTCTCCACACCTGGGCAAGAGGGACAAAGTCAGGGTGAGTGGAACAATCAGTCCAAGTGCTGGATTGGGTCTGCAGCTCCTCTCACCTCAGTACCTTGTGCCTGCCAGGACGGGCCCTTCACCACTCAAAGGTCTTCCACAAACTTCTTTTTTTTAATAACTGGTTTTCAGTAATACTTTTCAGCAGCCCCACAGTCCAGTTCCCAGCATCTCTGAAAACTTTAGGACAATGCTACTTTATGATTTTCCCCATTGTTAAATAATTTGAAGAGCAGTGAAATGAAAGCCTATGTCTAGAGGCCAGATCTTTGTGCAGCTCCACCAATGTGCTCTTAACAGCTGAAGAAAAATAAATACCCAAGAATATTCAGTAAGACAGCTTTGAGATTGAAAGAGAATGCATTTGCTTGGATTCAGTGCTCCCAGCAGGACTGAACAGAACCTCTGTGCTATTTCTGTAGGAAACACTCCTCAAGGACACGCTGAAGCCAGCACATCCCCTGAGCCAGCTGCAATTTACTGTTGTCTCCTCCAGTTCCCCAATGTATCCACCAAACTTCCCTGCAAAGGACAGCCTGGCCAGCACACCCCACAACTCCTGCCAAGCACTGGATCTCACACAAATTCCCTTTGCCACAGGCAAGAACCCCTCCCCACCTATTTCAGCAGAACCTCCAGCACGTCCACCTAGCAGCCAGGGATCTATAACCTTAAACCTGGCAGGAATTCTGCAAATGCATTGTGATGCTTGTAATTTTCTGAGTAGTTTCCTCTAAAATTAAGTGTCATGGAGTAATTTGTGTCTGGCTCTGTCACAATTTCCATAGCCATAATTATTTCAGACACATTGTAAAACAGCAATATAATACGCAGTACCCAACAATAAATATCTCCAAGCTTGATCATTACTCCAAAAAAAGAGACTTGAAAGAGAAAGGCATATTTTACAGCAGTGTTTCACTGGCATGACTGATGGGAAGCAGCACCCACCATAAGGCCCTGGGTGCGGGGCAGAGGTGGATGCTCCAAGTCCAAAGCTCCCCAAAGCCCCAAAACTGCCCCTTTGCCCATGTCACCATGGTGCTGCAGCCAGGCAGAGAAAGCCAACCAATAATCTGAAGGAAACTGCAATATAAATTTCCTCAGTGATGACTCTTTCAGCAAGCACCCACAGATTTAGCCCCCAAGCCCCTCTTTCCCACCCTGCACAACCTCAACAAGTGGCAGCCCAACCTGGCTCAGCAGCCCCAGGTCTGGGGGATGCTGCTGGCTGCATCAGTGATGAAAGCAAAACCTGGTGCTCTTGTGCAACTTCCCAGAGTCCCAGGAGAAAAAATAAACATACTGTTGCATAATGCTCAGGCATCAGCCAGAAGATGAAATAAACTCCAGAAGCACACACAGGTTTGTAAGCTAATATATTAAAGATTAAACAAAGCAAAAGCCCCTGGCACTGTGTGTTTGGATCCATCTATTTTGTACTTAAACAGAGAAGCAGACATTGAGCTTCAGGTGATATCTTTGAACTAAATGACAAAATATTGTCATTATTATTCTAAATTTCTCTAACTTCCAATTGAACTACTTACGTGCCATCTAAGACGCTGTAGTGACCCAATTCCCTGATGGGACAAATGCAGTTCACAGGAAAACACCTTCCCAGCACCAGATCCACTCCTACCCCAAGAGTTTGTTCAGCAAAAGCAAGGCCTGGCCATGCAGAGGAGCTCCCAGGCCAGGACACTGCTTTGGGATTTATTTATTTTTTAATTCAGTGTCTGCAATCCACTGGCAGAAGAGGCACTGTCACCCCAGTGTGGGCAGGAGGCTTTAATTTCTCTCCCTCCATTCAGCTTGAGATGCTCAGCAGCAGAAGGCAAGGACTAGAAGGGAAGGCTGAAACTGGAGACAAATGGAAAGACTGGGATTTCGACCTCTATTGTAGCACTGTCCTTTCAAACATAAAAAATCAAGGACTTCATCCAAATACTTTTTTATTGTAGAAATACTTTCCTTTAATTTTGCTCCAAACATTGACCAAGTTTATGCCTTGCAGCATCAAAGAAGCTACTCAGCTACTCTTATTTCACACCCTTTACAGCTGTGGCTTTGTCCACAGAACTACAACTCACATCAGGCATGATGATCTCAAAGGTTTTGCTTATCCATTTGTTCCTCCACTACTCAAGAAGCCAAGCACAGGAAGATAACATTGACTTTCCTGGGAGATCTGTAGCAAGGCACAGTCTGCTAGGAGAGAAGTTCCCACTGCTGGTGCCCACCAGGACAAGAAGCTGTGAACTGAAGAGACTCCAAGGCAATGTGGGTTAGGAGGAGAACCAGGACAGGGGCTCCATGAGGAGGGGAAGCACCTTCCAGGACTGCTCCAGGGGGACTGCAGCACCCCAGAGCCCAGCAGGGACACAACTCCAGCAAGACTGAATAGAGGGGGGAGCTGAAAATGGGTCAGGAAAACAGCAACAATGGAGGGGGCCACACCATCATCCAGCCCATGCTGTCATAAAGCCTTCTCTCCTCATTAACAGCAACAATTACAAGCTTCTATGAAGTGTAATTACACTGCAGGCAGTGTCAGATGCAGCAGGCAATTACAGCATAATTAATGCAACCCACCTGATGAGCAGAGCAGACTCACAGCTCTGTGTCCTTCATTCTCCAGCAGACCACAGAGGGGACCCACAGGAGGTCAGGGAGCCCATTTCTTGCTTCCTGCACAGTGTGGGGTGTGCATTACTGGTGGTTACCATCAGCCAAGGCTGCTCCCTCCTCATTAGTGAGGATTTGTGTCCAGGAGATGGTGCAGGGCCAGGGAGGAGAAAAAAGCATGGGGGCATTTGCCTGGCACAGGGCAGAGCCAGCTCTGCCACTGCTGTCAGAAGTGGAGGAAAATAAATGGAGAAGGAAACTTAACTCCAGCACCAATTTACGTTTTTTGTCAAAGGAGAGTGGCTGGCAGCTATTTTTGGAATCTGGGCTCCATCATATTAATTCAACGTCTGGTTGAAGTTGCCTTATTTGCAGCAATCTGGCTGGTAATATTAACCTTGGGCTTTGTTGAAATTCTCCTTGCAGATAATGCAAGGGATTGAATGGAAAAGATGAAGCAGAAAGAGACAACTTTACACCACATGTTAGGCAGATCCTCACATCATGGTTTCATTTACCCAAAGCTATTGCAACACACAACAGAGGAAATGGCACCGTGGGGCCACAGCTCACACCTGGTATAATTAAGGATAAAAAGGTATCAGTGCCAAGAAGCCTCCTGAAGACAAAATAGGGATGGAGAGGTGATCATCCACAGAGCACCAGGACTTCTCCTTTGTCTGCTGTGCACCTGCTAGAGCAAAGCATCTGGCTGGAGATAGATATTTGACAAGAAAAGCAGCCTAACTGTATTTACAGTGACAGAACCTCTCCTCATTTGCAGGCAGACATTAACACAGATGCTGAAGCTGCCCAGTTCCCATCCCAGCAGTGGCACAACCAGACTGGGCCAGCCCACAAAACCGACCAGTGGGGCAGCTCAGCTCTCTCACAGCAGTCACTGGCAGGGCTGTAAATCCTACCAGGCCTTTTTTTCCACCCCTCCTGGTTTCAGGCTGAGGACACAAACCTTCTCTCCACAGCAGGATGGCTTCAGCATCTCACTCCTGGTTACAGGGACACAAACCACGACTGACTCCAGCACATCCCATGCTGCAGGAACAGCCAGAAAGTCCTCAGAGAAGATCCAAGGATAAGGCAGACTACCAGGGGCTGCAAAGCAGCACCAGAGACAGTCCAGAGAACTGACAGCCATTCAGGCTTTGTCCCTGGGCTGCCCCTGCAAGAAATCCTTGAACAAACTCAGGGTCCAGCTACTCGCAGCCTCCAAAGCTGTGACAGATTCTGGCCAAGAAATCTGACAGACAAGGAGGATCCAGCAGAGTCACAGCTGCCCCCAAAGCCACCACCACGGGACCTCAGTGGTGGAGCCAGATGTGCTGTGCCATCACCTGGCTGTCTGAACACCTCTAAGCTCCCATCACATTTACCTGCCTCTAGCTCAAGGGCTTTTGTCCTCCTTGAAGAATGTCCACAACTCTGGATGCTTCCACTTGGAAATCTTTTAAAGTCATTCACTTAGTGCTACGATAATGCAAGGCTCTAAGAAAAACCAAAAACTTCCTTAAAAAGTGTTTCCTGATATTGACCAGACATCAAACACTGCTCCACAAAGAGTGACTTAATGACCTGCTTCTGCAAGAGGGAGAAAATCTCAATTATGTCCCATTAAATTACTTCAAATATTTTCCCTCAGAGAATATGAATTAGTTAACTCAACACAGAGAAACCTGAAACATTAGCAAAAGCCTTCTGGGACTTGCTATGTAAATTCCCACTCCAAACAGATGGGGAAAGCAGGGCCAGCTGCCACACAGCCACTGGAGCAAACGCACAGCACCGGACTTCACCCTGATAGTTTTGATAAGGTCTTCTTAAGGAGGGCACCAAAGCAAAGAGTCACTGCCTGGAGCACTGGGAAAGGCTTCCCCCACACTGCTGGAAGGCTTGGTACCATTTAAACCTGAAAAGCATCAAGCTGGCAAGCTGACTGCCCCATCAAACACACATCAGGCACATGGGAAACTGTACTTGTTTGGGACTTACTTAACCAATTTCCTCCCAATCCATTTTTCTACACAGGGAAAAGGCAGAGAGGGCCAAGGTACCACCTGGACAGCAGGCACAGGCAGGGAGGAGAGCTTTCAGGCATGTCTTCCTGAAAAAAACTCCCAGAGCTGATCCCACGCCTGCCTTTGAAATTGAGTTCAAAGTGATTGCAGCACCAGGTTCATTGGAGGGATAACCCATTAAGACAGAGGTTATATCCATTTTTACAGCTGTCATTAGATGTAACCTTGCTGGCTGTACAGTCACAGAATTATTAAGCTGTCTAAAGCATGGCAACGAGGACATTAATGTTCTGGAGTCATTCTGTAGCTACCAGATACAGCTGTGGGAAATGCCTGGTGGCTTTCAGAGCTTCAGCACTTCTGCCCAGCCACCTCTCTGCTGCCCAGCAGCTACCAGCACCCATTTACCCATTTGTCACCCTTCAAACCAAGGTCTGGCTGTCAGCTTGGGGGCTGGAATCCAGCCAACAGATTGGTACTGCTGACAAAAGGCAATGCCACCCCAACAAAAGGCAATGCCACCCCGACAAAAGGCAATGCCACTCCTCCCAGCTCTGCTCGGGCACCACGCAGGCTGGAGGCAGCCTGGCAGCAACACACCCAGACAAAACTGACACAGACAAAAAAGCACCCGAGGACAGGGACTGCCACTCTTACCTCTGCATCCCCCGTCCTTCTCCTCGAAGCCAGGGCCACACGTGCACTTCCCGATGGGAACCAGCCACTCTCCCTCTGCACTGCAGTGCATCCGGGGGGGATTATCCATGTCCACCACGGCGTGAGCCACGCAAGTGCCCTTAACTTCCACCAGAGTCACAAAGGCTGCCTCTGCCACCGTGTCTGGGAACACGGCCAGGTTCTGCACTGTGGCCAAGCACTTCTTGTAATAGACACGCACGGAGACACAGCGCCACGCAGGCACCCACGTCCTGGAAGGCCCAGGTGGAAGCCTCTCTTGCTCAGGTGCCCAATCTCCCTCAGCTCAGTGGTTCAGCTTCATCTTACGCTCGCCCAGGTCCCCCTGTGTGAAGCTCTCATCAGCAGCAATGGTGTCAATCTTGGTGTGTTTGCTCTCATGGACGCTACGGCCCAGGTCAGAGTCCGACTCGATGTAGTAGAGATTGAAGGTCTCCTTGCAGGTGCCTGTCATGCCAGGAATGCTGTTGCAGTCCCTCAGGGTGAACTTCAGCTCGATGAAGATCCTCTGCCCATCACGCCTGGCGATCCAGCCTGTCTGCAGCCAGTTGTTCTGGTTTGGTTCCATGACATTGCAGACCTGGTAGGTCCGTATGGGTTTGTCATTCTCATCCACGCCGCTGATCTCTTCCCACTGAGGAAAGAACACAAAGGGCTCTAAACAGCTCCAGAGCTGCCATGAACAAGAGCCAGCCACCCCCAGCAGAAACACACCAGTAAGTAGAAATATCACCATGCTGTTGTATCATAGGCACCACAAGCCCTGAGCCCACCAAAAACCCCACAGTGGACACAGCAGTGCTGCTGGACCACCTACATCTGAGCTCTTCTCAGGGGAGCAAACATGGACACACGACCAAAGGATTGTGTTGGTAGCATCAGACCTTCTAAAATCAAGTCTGGGATGAAACTGGACATGTTATCTGCTGAGAAGCCAGAGACTTGACCTCCCCCATACTCCTTAGTTCCTCTGTCCCTGAAAAGGATTATCTGCACAGCGTCCCCTCAGTGGAGTGCCAGGTGGGGTTGGGCTACCCAAGGGTGCCAAAGATGACCAAGGAGATGTGACACCACCACCATACAAGGACAGACATCTTCATGAACAAACAGCAGCTTCTCTGGCAGGAGTTTTAGCTAGAACAGGACAAATCCTCTGCCTGGAAGCAAGTTGGTATTTCCCCAGCTACCAGCAGAGATTCTGATCAGTGAAATGATGATTCAACCCTCACAGCCCTAAGGATCACCTGGCAGCTTCCCAAAGCCATCCTTTCGGGGGGTAAACTCATACAAGATAGCCAGATGTACCCAAAACAGAGTTCCTACAGCAGGATAACAGCTGGGCAACACAGATGACTCCAGGATCTGTAACTTTTGCCTCTGGTTGTTTCCAGTCTGTAAAACGAACCCAAAGGAGCAAGGAGCACAACTCTGAGTTTCCCAACACCCTCCTGAGAGCAAAGCAAGGACCTGACCGAGGAACCTCCCTGCCCCAGAGCTCCTGATGACCCCACCCCAGCCACAGCCTCTCCCAAGGGGGGTACTGAGCCCCAGGAGCAAAAGCTGCAAAGCCTCAGCCGACCGAGGGTTATTCGCTAAACACCGGAGGGCACAATCCCTTCCCCGGAGCTGTCCCGCATCGCCCGCACCTCTCCCACCGCCGGGAAAGAGCGGGAGCACCGAGGAGGGGCCCGACCCCAACCGCACTCACCCCGTTTGACGGGTGCGAGGTCCAGCCCAGCTCCGCCTGCGATTCCTTGGAGTCCAGCAGGACAACTGCAGGAGAGGGAGACAACGCGTAAGACGGCAGCTCCCCCACCCCCATTACCCCGCAACACCGCTGCCGTGCGGGAGGCAGGTCCCAGGCTGCGGGAGCAGCTCCCGCCCCAGCCCCACCAGCCCCGGGACAACCAGAACCAAAGGCTGCAGCACCTCTGGACCCGTCCCGCCAGCCGGTGATTAGTACCTGATTATCTCCTCATTAGCACCCTGACCTAACGAGGGTGACGTCCCCGAGCGCGTCCCCCGGGGCTGAACGGGACGGGGTGAGGCACCGGTTCCCTTCCCGCGGGAACCGAGTCCCCTCTGCCAGACGCGGTTTTCCCCCCCGCATCCTCAGCTCCCCGACCCCTCCGCAGCCGCTCCCCGACCGGCGGTCTCCTCCTCGTATATTCGGGACCCCGGTATCCCCCGATCCTTCCTGTCCTCGGGGGACAGCGGGGACACCGGAGGAACCACATCACCGTCCGCCGCGCCCACGGCGGCAACCCCGGGAGGGAGAAAAGAAACGCGCTCGGCCCCGACCCCACCGGCCCCTCCCGGCACCGCAACGCGCGGCCCGAAACGCTGCGGGGCGACCGACACCGAAGCCACCGCGGCAGCACCGAGCATCGAGACAGGTGGGCCCGGGAGCCGGGGAGCTCAGCGCGACCGAGGATGCACCCGGTGCTGCCGGTCCCGGTGCCGGTGCCGCCCGGCTCACCCTGCTCGGTGCCGGCTCGGGGCAGCACCGGCAGCAGCAGCAGCACCGGCAGCGCGCGCGGGAAGCCACCGCCGCCGCGCGCCGTCGCCATGGCGGCCCCGACTCCGCGCGCCCCGCGCCGCCGCCGCCGCGCGCCGGGCCGCCCCGCCCCGCCCACCTCCCGGCGCGGCCAATCAGCGGGAAGGGGAGGGGCGAAACAGGGCGTGGTAGAGAGGGCGTGGTCAACAGGGCGGGGGCCGCCGTTCACTCTGAAACCGACTGATGGCGGCTGCGGACCCGCCCCGCCGGGACTGCGGGGATGCCCAGGGACCGCTCTCGCCCTCCCCACTGGAGCCAAAGGGCTGGGGGGACCCAGGACAGCCCCGGGGGACACCGAGGAGGCGGCAGCCACGTGGTCACCACCATAACGACCGGGGCTGTGCTCCTCCTGCCCGCCCCCATTCCCGTTCACGGGCAGTCTGAGACCTGTCAGAACTTTATTCCTGCTCCACCGGGCCTGGGAGCACGGCAGGGCACGGCAGGTATCACCCCCCAGCAGCAGTGCCCAGGAGTGGCAGCATTCCATCCAACCATTCCTTACGCCTTTCCAGGTTGGGATTACATTCCCAGCATTGGCTTCAAGCCCTCCCAGCCCAATCGTTGTCATGGGAGTCAGAGTGGCCACAAAGAAACCCCCAGAAGATGCCACTGCCACTGCCAACCCCGTGGCAGCAAGCCTGGGACAGGGGGCAAGGGACAGGGGGTGGGCTGGGCTGGGGGAGGCAATTCCCACCTGGCTGCAGGCAGAGTGAGTTCTGCCATGCCCCCAGTCTCCTGCCCCGGGGGAGGAGCAGGGTGAGGTTTAATTATCACTAATTGGAGGTATTGCAGGTCCCTGCACAATTTTGTCAGGCTGTTCAGTTTCCCACCTGGTGGCTGAGCCCGGGATGCCAAAGCTCCCTTGTGTGCCAACACTTCTTCCTGTGGGATCTTCTCTTCCCTTTGGTCTCTGCTGTCCAATGAAAACACTGCAAGGCTGGAATAAAAATACTGAGTTTCCTTCTAAAGCAGCCGTTTATTGGTGTTTTTTCCACCCAGAAGAGCTGAGCTGGGGCCAGTGCTCTGGTGCTGCCCAGAAGTCCCCAGCCAGCCCTGGGGACAACTCTCAGACCTTCATAGGATTCAATTTTTCCCCTCCATCACATTACAGGGAAGGAAAGGGAAGGAAAAGGCACCTGATTTACAACCTTCCTCAAGTGCAAACCAGCAGTGACCCATTCTTAGAGGTTTTTCAAGCCACCCAGGAAGAAAAGTGACATTTAGTTGTTGTTAAAAGCCTTATAACTGCATAACAATTTCATGGTATGTTAACTTCTGGGTTTTCCTTCCCATATAAATTTTTAAGGAGTAAAATAGAAAAACCCAGTCACTTGACCTTTAATCATAGTTATTTGTGTGATCAGCCGAGTGTGGGAAAAAGCTAGTTTGTGCTTGAAAGATGCCCTTTAAAACTAGATGGCTCTAATATGACACACCACTCACATGTTATATATGGGGTCTCACTTCCCAGCCCCAGGGCACGATGTCCTCCCTTTTAGTATCCCTGCCCAGGGTCTCAGTGCTGGTGCAGAGGAAGGGATTCATGTGATGAAACAAAAGTTGTCTCCTGAAAAAGCTGTCAGCCCCCAGCTGGGACAGGAGCACCCTGTGCTGGGTTAGGAACTGGCTGGAGGGCCGGGCCCAGAGAGTGGTGCTGAATGGGGCTGCATCAAAATGGCGGCTGTGGTGTCCCCCAGGGATCAGTGTTGGGCCCAGTTCTGTTCAATATCTTTATTGATGATTTAGATGAGGGGATTGAGTCCATCATCAGCAAATTTGCAGATGACACCAAGCTGGGGGAGTGTGGATCAGCTGGAAGGCAGGAGGGCTCTGCAGAGGGACCTGGAGAGACTGGAGAGTTGGGATGATCCCAATGGGATGAGGTTCAACACAACAACCCCATGGGGAGCTCCAGGCTGGGCACAGAGTGGCAGAAAAGGGACCTGGGAGTCTGGATTGCCAGGAAGCTGAAGAGGAGCCAGCAGTGTGCCCAGGTGGCCAAGAAGGCCAATGGCATCCTGGGCTGGATCAGGAACAGCGTGGCCAGCAGGTCCAGGGAAGGGATTCTGCCCCTGTGCTCAGCTTTGGGGAGGCCACAGCTTGAGTCCTGTGTCCAGTTCTGGGCCCCTCAGCTCAGGAAGGAGATTGAGGTGCTGGAGCAGGTCCAGAGAAGAGCAAGGAGGCTGTGAAGGGATCCAGCACAGATCCTGTGAGGAGAGGCTGAGGGAGCTGGGGGTGTTGAGGCTGGAGAAGAGGAGGCTCAGGGGAGACCTCATCACTCTCTCCAACTCCCTGAAAGGAGGTTGGAGCCAGGGGAGGGTTGGGCTCTGCTCCCAGGCAACTCTCAGCAAGACAAGAGGGCAGGGTCTCAAGTTGTGCCAGGGGAGGTTTAGGTTGGAGATGAGAAAGAATTTCTTTCTGGAGAGGGTGATCAGGCATTGGAATGGGCTGCCCAGGGAAGTAGTGGATTCTCCGTGTCTGGAGCTATTTCCAAAGAGCCTGGATGTGGCACTGAGTGCCATGGGCTGGGAACCACGGGGGGAGTGGATCAAGGGTTGGACTTGATGATCTCTGAGGTCCCTTCCAACCCAGCCCATTCTGTGATTCTATGAAATCAATGCAGAGCCCTGGGACTGCTCCCTCCACCACCCAGGGGCCCAGGGAGGTGCTCACTTCTCTGGCACTACAGAACCACCCAGGGAAGAAGATTTTGCATGGATACAGATAATTAGATGTTAGAAACCTGCACTGAAGGACGGTGTCACCCTGATAGAGTACAGAAATTTGCCATGCTATTGCAATGTTGTTCCAAACACTTATAAAATATTAATAGTAGAGGTGTTTCCATTACAGTTTTGAAACTAGAATGTTGTTTTTTGGGGCAAGTTAACCTCATGAATGTTTCTCGGGGGAGCTGAAGGCCTCTGCTGGGATGGAGGAACAGAGCAGCCTCCTCCACAGATCCTGATGCCTTTGGCCACCACCAGAACGAGCTCTGAAGCCACAGACAGTTGTAGCCCAACACCGAAGGGCACAGCCCCTGGCACCAGCAGCATCAGGACCCAAGGAGGGGAGAATTTCTGTGAGCCCAGGGGTGGCCATTGGGCACATCCAGCCCTGGGGCTGCTCCCCCCCGTCCTGCAGGGGTGAGCTTGCAGAGATGGAGGTGGGAAAGAAGAGACGCTTGGACACCTGAGCTCCAGAGGAACCTGAGCAAAGTGCTGGGGCCAGCACGGCTCCAAGCAGAGCTATTACCTGCTGTAAGTGGAGACAGAAAGGTAGTTTTGAAACCACAGTGAAAATAACCCTCCTGGGGAAAAAAAAAAAAAAAGACAAAAAAAATTTAAAAATCAATACAAACACCAAGGAAAGAGGATCAGAATCCGAGACCATCAATTCCTGAGATAAAGAGTTGAAAGGTCTCAGTGGAGAGGACAGCCAGATCTGGACTGAAAAACAAAACTTTGTTTCTTTTGCTGACAAATGGCTTTTTTATGTTAAAGGACAAAGGAGAGGAAGGATGCAGGCCCCGTGTCTGAAGAAAGAAGGAGCAGGCAGGAACCTCGTGAAGCTTTTTGCACCTCTCCTTCCTCTTCCACACTTGAAAGGATTTTCTTATGACAGCAAACAGGGATCTGTGTCATTTCAGGCTGGTTTGGGCACAGCACAGAAATATGCTCCAGGACAAGGTTTGCTCCTTCTGCTGTGACAGTGCCAGAGCAGGGAACAGCAAACAACAACAAAATGGACCTGCACGAAGTAAAATATTCCAGACAGCAAAGCAGCAGAGTTAATGCAGCTCTAATGACCCACAGGTACCCTCTGCCTCTGGCTGTTCCAGGCTCAGGCTCCATCTGAGCCATCTCCTCCCTGCCTCACCAGTTCAAACCACAGGGAAAATCCAATTCCCCATAAATCTGATGATCCAGACCTGCACCATGGGCTGCCAAGGAAATACTGTGTGTATTACCTCCTTTGCCATCTCTGTTGTTTGTCTGCAAATAAAAGGACCAGAGGGAATGCATTTGTTTCTAACAGCTTTATTTTTCTGTCAGATGGACACCCTAGCTCCAGGATCTCTGCACTATAAATGTTTTGCAGCAGCTCTTTAGCTTTTAAGGTAATCACATAAAAGATCCTTGACTACATAAAGGCAGCTAATCTGGGTAAATGCCTTTAAGCATCTTTACATTTCTTGCTAATGGATTCTTAGGCAGCCCACAGAGATTCACGTTTCTGGAAAATAATGTAAAATATAGTAAGTGCCTAATTTTTTTAAATGCCTCACATTTGTTCATAGGGCTGAGGAAATCCAGGCTCCAGGCACCATCAGATCAAGACACTTCTGAAGTAATATTGTGTCCTGTCACCATCAGAATGAACCCCAGCCTTCCACTGGGCAAGGACACATTCAGCCTTCAGTCCCAACTCAACCAGAGATAAATTATCACAGGTTATTAATGAGGAGAGGAGGAATCCAGGCTCTGCAGTCTGGTGACAGAACCTGAAGGGCAGGTCCAGGGATCTACATATATATATAATGTATAGACTATATATATAAAAATATGATATATTTATATATAAAGCAGCTATCACCATATTGCTAAACATTCTTCGGAACCACACAGGACCCTCTGTGTGGGTACCAGATACTTAGGGGAGCCAGACTCTGCTGAGAGGCAGAACCACAGCCCAAGTGTCTGAGGCTCTGCGAGCAGAGAGGTCTGTGATAGAAATTATGATATACCTTCCAGTATAATGGTGCAAACAACCATTACCATAATTTTGATTGCCAATTACACGTAATTTGAACAAAGGAGTTGTCCTCGCTTTGATTTTGCTCTCCTTGTACTCCTGGCTGCTTTCATTAAACATCACTTACAGAGGATTTGCAGCAGTTCTGTTTGAAGTGCTGTCCATTAGGATTTCATTTGCAGTGGTGTCAGAAGTAATTTCACAGCAGGCTGTTTATGTTTTAAGAAGGGCTCTGCAGCGGGTGGCTGTCAGAGGCATTCCAGGGGGACAGCCACCAAGGCAAGGGGCTGGGCTGGGGGACCTGGGGCTGCCCCATGGCTGAATAAATGTAATCAGGCATTTTAAAATCCATAGCCAAGGTCTCCCCCCTGGTTGCCCCTCAGGACTGAAGGGCCCTTAATGCAGGGACTGGGCTGCAGGTGGTTCCCTTGGGGTGAGTGGGGCTGCTCTGGCTCCTGCTCCTCAGGCAGAGATGGAAGTTGTGTGACACGCTGGTGAAGGACACTTGGGGACACACTCACAACTCAGTCACCACAAACCATGCACCAATTATCCCTCAGTCACAGGGTGAGGGTGACAGGGAGGTCACAGGGGGGGAGCTTTCCAGTTGTCCATGATAAAAGAGGGCCATGACTTTGCAAATGACAATTAGCAAATTACTCCAGCTAATTCCCAGATGCGTTTTTACACTCCAGCATTTGGCTCCTGGGCAGATTCCAGAAGGCACCAGCACAGTGTGTCCATTATAGCTCCCCAGTCCTCCCAGGATGGATCTGGTCCCTCTCCAGGATCCCAGGACTCTGACCTGCCAGCTCCATCTGATGATGGATAAGGACCCCCCCAAGGTTCCCCCTCCAGCCCCTGGCCCACCTCTGGCTGTGGGTGGGAAGGGAGATGGAGGAAGAGCCCAGCTTGGGTGGGAGGAATTTGGTTTCATAATAAGTGTGCATTTGCCTCCCAGGGCCAGATTGCCATGGAGGTTGACAAAAATCCTGCTTAAATAAACAGAAAAAGGAGGAAATGCTGAAGAGAGAGTGTCCAATCTGCATTATAATTAGGGGAAAGAATAACAAATGGCAGAAACAACCTGCTCCCAGCTGCAGCTGCAGTTTGTTCCCACTGTATCTGAAAGGCCATGCACCATCCCTACCAGGAGCCTTCTCTGGGAATCTCTGAGTGTTTCATTCAGCAGGACTAGAAAAAAGAGCATCTTTTTTTTTTTTTTTTTTTTTTTTTGCCTGTACTGCAGATTCTGCTGTAATGAAGCATCAGAGAGAATTTCATCAACCCAGACACTGCTGTCTCCAGCCCAGCAGCAAAAGTGGGGGGTCTGCAGCCCTGAGAGAGCTAACATGGGGACAGCATTGGGTCCAGTTGGGTGTGGGGCTAGGTCCCTGCCTGCAGAGGGTTCGGTGTCACCGGAGTCACCTCTGGCCAGTGGGGCTGGGGGTGGCAGCACTCAGAGGATGCATTTTGGAGCTGCTGTTCACTCCCAGACCGACTAATTTACCCGTAAACCTTCCTAATGAGGCTGAGAGGGTAGGAATGGAGAGGAAGCAGCGTTATTATCTGCAAGCAGCAGTGGCTGACAGCATGTTTAATCACAGCCTGCGTGAGGGTGACAGCGGCGGAGGACGAGATTCGAGACGTCTCTAATTACTCACACACCGAGGGCAGGAACGCGGAGCCCCACAGTCACTTAACCCACAACCCAGAGGAGCCGAGACCAAAGCTGGGGCTGGGGATGTCCCCAAAAACCCCGCCTTGTCCCCAGCGGGGAGCCCGGGACCTGCAGAACCGGAGCCACCGCCCGGCACCGAGCCCGGAGCTGCTGCTCCGAACCGCAGCGGATTTTGCCGGCTGTGTGGTAATGGGATAGAGAGGTAAAGAGTTCATCCCACGCGCTTTTCTCTGCTTCTTTCCTCTTTCCCCGCTCTCTCCTGCCTTTCTTCTGCCTCACCTCTCCCTGCCTGAGTTCCTCCTGAGGTCTGCAGATTAAAAACATGAAGAAAAGCCAGAAATTGGGACACGAATCCCATTTCTCACAAAGCAAACGCCATCCAGGATGCAGAGGAGCCGACCCCCGGTTGCACAAAACTCTGCCGAGGCCGTGGGGTTCTTCCTTTCCCAGCCTGGGCCAGCAGGTGGCAAGGGAATTCCAGGATCTGAGTTTCAGGGAAGCACTGCCCAGCCCAGGCTGCTCCCAGGACAGGGAGGGCTTCAGCCTTCACCCTCTCTTCTTCCTAATCCCCGGACCTTGGGTTAATCAGCAGCTCCCCGGTGGTGGCTCCAGGTATTTGGATTTATCTGTGAGAGATCTCATTATCAGCAGCAGCAACACAGACTCTGACCTTTCATGTCAAGGCCCCTTTTGAATTTACTTCTGGCCCGAGGTACAAAAGAAGCCGTGAGAAATCAATTTTCTCTCCTCCAAGACCCCATAGTTTTCGAGAACTTTTAAAGGGCAGAGAGAAGCCATAACTGGGACATCATCTACCTTTAAAAAGGTCCTTCATCATGTTACATTTTGATTAATCAGCCTCCAACTCCCCCATCACTTCCAGAAACAGCGAGCAGCCAGGAGCCCCCTGGGGAGAGGAAGAGAGAAGGAACTTGGGATCTTGGCACCCTGCAAGGAAAACTCCATCCTGCTCCCCCCATCCTGCTGGCCATGGCTCCCTGGAGTCCTTGAGACACTTCCTGGGGCTGCAAACCCTGAGCCTCCCTCCTGGCTGCCTCCAGCAGGTTCCAGGCCCTTGGGGTGAGCATGGTGCTGAGCCCAGGGGCTGAACCCCAGTCCCCCAGGTGTGGGGGCCCTGCAGCTTCCCCTGCCTGCCAGATGAGATGCAGAATTCAGGAAAAATATTCATTTTAAGGCCGTCTGAGGCATGGTAATAAAGCAGACATTATGACAATACAGATCAATAAGTCCAGAGAGGATTCTTTGCTGAAACATGCTGCAATTGTTCAAACCAAGTCTTAATTGTGACAGGAATTGATTTCTCTTTTCTAATATCCCTGACTTTTAATTAAAAGATAGTTAAGGAGACGATACATTTCCAGGATCATTTAGAGGCAGGACAACATCAAGGAGCAGGCACTTAAAATGCAGAACCTGGCAGAGCCAGACTGCAGCCTGGGGACTTGCTCTGTGCTGACCCCCAGACACCCAGGACTGAGGGGCACCTGGACCCCCCCCCCTGCTCCCTCTCTTCCAACCTCAGCTCCTGACTTCTCCCTGCTCCCAGGGCTCCTCCATCCATCTGCATTTCACACCTTCTTGCACACACAAGTGACTCTGAGGCATCCTGCAGGCTCCAGCACTCTGCTTTGCCCTTGGATGGTGGCAGAGACAGGGACAGACAGGGACAGGAAGGGACAGGGACAGGCAGGGCTGCTCCCAGCACACCAGGGAGGGCAGTTCTGCAGCACCCTCAAAACCTTTCCCCACTGCCCAAAAATTTCTGCAGCAAGGGAGAGGCAGGAGGGCTGGAGCCCCTGGGAGGGAGGGATGAGCTCCTCCAGACTTTGGGGTTTTTTCTTTTCTTTTTTTTTTTTTTTTTTTTTTTTTTTTTTTTGTAATTTCCAGGAAATCACCCGTCCAGGGGATGGCTGTGACACAACAAGACAAGTGAGGAAGCCAACTGTGACCCAGCCAGACTGCTTCTTAATCATCCTCTATTAGAGTAAAACAGGCCCAAGCACCTTAATCTGACTGCAGGGAGCCCATTAACATCAGAGACTCCATTAAAAGAAGAAATGGGTCTTTTATCTGCTAATCAAGAACCATAAAAAGAGTAAACCTTGGAAGACACCCCTAAGTACCCAAACACATCCCCACAGCAGCCCCAGCTTGCAGCACGGTGGCCTCCAGCCACCTCCTCTCTGTCCCAGCAGCCAACCCCGCCAACATCGGGGGTCAGAGCCCTCCCCAGGGCACTGTCCCTGCCTGAACACCCCTTTTTCCAGAGCAGAGCTGAGTGGGGAGCTGCTGAATCAGCAAGGACATGAGTCACTCCTGGAGTCACTTCTCTCGAGTCCCCCGTGTCCATGCCCTTCTCAGCATCACCAGCTCCGCAGTGGTGGAATTTGGCAGCAGCAGCACAAAGCAGGGAAAAGGCCAAGGTTCTGCAGCCCCCCCCCCTCTGGATTCATAGGTGCTGAGGTAGCTTTGGCCATCCTCAGAAAATCTGCCTGGTGTTTATTCCACTGGTGGGTGCCTAAGTGGTCAGAGAGTGCAGCAAATCTTGTTTCCTGAGGCCTGATTGGATTAGGGAGCAGAGGTGCTTTGAGAGCTGATGATATTGCCAGGAAGAGCAGAAAAGACTGAAGAAGATTCTCAGAAACATCCTCCCCCTGCAATCCTCCCCCAGGGCTGGGCTGGGGAATGCAGCAGCATCACCTTTGCAGATCCAGCCCATTTGTGTAGAATTCTTTGGCTCAGCAAATAAAAGCCAAAACGCAGACAAAAAGATCTCCTGGGTTTGTGACAGCCCCACCGTGCTGTGTCCCTGCCAAACACACCAAACACAGGACACCCCTCCTCTGGCCAGGGCTCAGGGACATCCCCTGCCTGCACCCAGTGGGGAAAACATCAACAATCAGCTTCCCTTTAAAGTTTCACTCCCAAAAAGAGAAAATCCAGCACGGGAACAGTCCCTAGGGATGGGAACCCTGTCTGTCTGGGGCTCCAGAAGCAGCTGGATAGCCCAAACTCCTGAAAACTCTGCAGTACTCTAACACCTCATTGCTTTGGATTCATCTGGGTTTGGTACCTCAGGTATTTGGTTCTCTGACTCAGCCCCAGAAGGATACAAACCTTCATTAATACCACTGGGCTAGTGCCTAAACCAACAGCCCACGAGCTGGTGCTTTTTAGTTTGATTTGGCTGTCGCTTGGGACAGGATTAGAGGGAGCTACATCTATTAATTCCTCCAATATCCTTCAGCAAACATCAGCTTGGACCAAAGAGGACATGGGATGCCAGTGCTGGTAATTGGAGAGAAACTCTTCACTTGCAGATGCTCAGAGACCCTTGATGGCACCCCAGGCTTTGACATAATTATCCAGGCACAGAGCAGCTGCCAACCAGCACACAACTTGAGAGAAAAAGCAGAGAGCTGCTTAATCACAGAGCCTCTCTCTGCCTAAAAGGGGCTTTTCATCCTTCTTCAAACCCTTTGCAGGGCTGCTTCGGGGAGAACAAAACCTGGAAGGGGCTTACATCCAACGAGTGCCTTGCTCAGACACAAATTAGCATTTTGCCTCTGGAAGGTGGCAGCAGTGGCACCTCCTGCTGCAGACATTGCACCACCCTGTCCCCTGCCACCCCCAGCACCAGATGGGTCCTTTTGCCTCTGTCCCCCAGCACACTCCTGGCTGCAGCTGCACCAGGGCTGGGGTCAGACTGAGGACAAAAAGTGCCCAGAGGGTGATGCTCGTGTTTGTTTTCCCCTCTTCCCACTGCTAACACACCAAACCTGACCTCCAGCCATGCCACATCCATGTCCCCCGTGTCCCCCTCAGGATGGGGGTGCACAAAGGCTCTCACCAGGCTCACACAGTGCCAGCCCTGGCATGAACCCACAACCTGAAAACTCCTCACCTTCCTGGGGCAGCTCCTAGAGGTGCCTTTGACCCCACATCAGGACATGTCCTCCTGTCCTGGTGTCCCCAGCACCCGCCATGGGGTGGGCACCCCCAGCACTGAGGAAGCCCCAGGAGGGGAGCAGGAGTGGAAGAGGCAGATGCCAGGTAGATTCAGAGAGCACTAAAGTAATTAAGTATTGACTGAGGATGTCCTAGACGAGCCCTGGCTGCACATTACATTCTGCTTAACTCAATAATTACCATATATATTATCCCTTTACGCACTCCATCTTTATTAAGCTAAAAGGTCTGTAATTAGCTACGTGGTTTAAGTGTAAGATTTTAATTAATTCCCATTATGAAATATAATTGCTTATTAGAGAGAAATGCTGGGCGTTCTATCACACCACTATCTCTAATATTTTTAACTCAAATACAATCATTTGTCCCAGTGGGCAAGCAGAGGTTCTGTTAATCACACCGGGATGCCAAACACCCTCCACACAGCCAGAACAACAAAAAAGCTCAATTATTTTGGCACAAACCCTCTCAGAACCATTTCCCCTCCCAAACTAGAGCAGAACAGGTGAGGCTGGGCAGGAATGTGGTTTTCAGGGAGCCAAATCCTTGTTTTCCACCTTCCACATGGAGAACCTCACCTGAGCTCCCCTTGGAACCCCTCGTGCCCCAGCCCTGGCTCACCTGACCCTGGCATCTGCAGATGTATTTAGTGGATGATTTCAGCTTTGGGTTCCATTTAATTTAGATGTTTGAAGAGTTTTTATTTTAGGCCTTACTGGATCTTTCTGCAGGTGTCTCAGCACAGCAGCTCAGTTCAGCAGTGAGATGCTGCTGGGGATGGGACAATCCCTTCCCTGGGTCAGTTCTGTGGCACTTCCACAAATGCAGAATCACTGCAGGCATCAGAGACAAACAAACAGCCCTGCCAGATCCTGAGGGAGACACCTTGCAAACTGCACACTAAATTATTGACTTCACGGCGTTTGTCACCGAATTAAAACAAAAAAACAAAGTTTTTTAGCTGCTGGAAGCAGCAGTTTCCATGGTGTTGAGCAGCAGATGGTCTTTGGTGGGGATAAAGGACTTCAAAGCTTTGTCAGTGGAGAGAAGAAGTGGGGATTTAATGTGTGTGTTGTAAAATTTCAGAGGGGAGCACCTGGTGGTGCAGCCTGAGAGCAGAAATGCAGGAGGGAAACCCCAGCAGTCAGAGCCTTTCCTGGCCCCATCCTACGAGTCATTAATTCCCAATAAGCAGGAAACTGGACCCTGGGCTGTGGCTATGAATAGTTTGCTGCATCAGAGACAATCCCTGATCTAAATTACCAGCCATAATCCAATTTTTGCATGTTTGACATACCATTAATAATGAACAAATGAAGAATTTATAGGTGCTGCTAAAGTCCACACCCAGGATTTGATGGATGAGCAGGAGGAGCTTCAGGTGGAGCCATCAGCCCCAGGTCCAGCACCTTCTCCCAGCCTGGACAGCAGTGTCCCCCTCACCTCCTCTCCCCAGTGACTCCAGTCCCCATCTCCCTCCTGTGAAGTGGGGACAAGATGTCCCCATGACCCATGGCCAGACAGGGGTGTTGAGCTTCAGCCCCTTCTGCCTCCTTCCCCAGCTCCTGCTTCCTCCCCTCCACACTGCAGGGCCCAGCAGGGACCCAAAAATGGTTTGGCCTCCTGCAGGGCTGAAGAAATCCTGGTTTTTAGGAGCCCATGGCAATGGCAGGAGCTCCCCCAGCTATTTCACCCAAACAGGACACAGAGCAGGTCCAGACACAGCCTCTGTCCCTCTGCAGCTCTGCTTCTCTGGGCTGGAACTCTGCTTCTCGGTTGTTTTCAATTTACTGTGGGATGAAGCTGGTGTAAAACAGTGGGTGAAGAGCAAAATGACAATGTTTGTCTGGAGAGCATGGAACAGGTACCTAACTGGGTGCCCACGTGGATGGGGGGGGTCTGAAGGAATTTGCAGGCAGAGCACCTCTGCCACAATTAATAAGCTGAAAATGATGCTTCTTAAGAGCAAACAGTAAAGATAAATAACCTTGGAGCCATCACTCCCCTCCTCAGGGTGACAGGGATGAGCACGAGGGGTGCTGCTGGCACCCAGCACCCAGGGGTGCAGCCCTGGGACAGTGGCAGCAGATGGGTGACACAGAAGGGACCCATCCTGCCCAGGTGCTGTGGGGATGAGGCAGGGACTGTCCCCCAGCCCCACATCTGACAAGGGCTGGAAGCTGTGCACCCCTGCTTGTCCCAAGCCAAAGCCATGACAGCTCCTCAGCCAGCCAGGGAAACATTAATTGCTAAGCAAGTAATTAATGGCTACAGAATGTGACCAATGCAATTACATTGAGGGGTTTGTTGTGGGTTTGTTTTTTTTCTCCTCTCTCTGTCCAGAGTCTTGGCACTGAACTCTCTTATAATGAGATGACAAATCTGCCAGGCAGGTCCTTCCCAGCCTCACCTCTCCCAGAAGCTCCCCAAGTGTTCTGCACCACTAATTATTAATCAAGTTATTGCTCCCAGTGGTCCCCAGGTGGTCCCCAGGTGATCTGCTCTCTCCTTGCACCCTCCTGGGGCTGCCAAACAGCCCTGCAGGTCCCAGGGGGGCTGGGATGGCTCAGGACCCCCCTGTGCCCTCAGCTTCATCCAGAGCTTCCCAGCTGCTGGGGTGTCCTGGCTCAGTGACACTGGGGTGATCTCATCCATCTGCATTTTCTAATAGTATTTGGGGGAAAAAAGAATGATTCTGTAATTTGTCCTGGTACTACAGACCTGGAGAAAAAGCAACAACTCTGAACAACCAACCAACCAAACCAACCCCAATCCTGGCTCCTGCTGAGCAGCGGTCCAGGGCTGATGGGTGACCTGCAGCACCACAGGAGAAGGATTTTTGAATTGCTTCTGATTTCCAAAATCAAAATGTAAATTTTGGCTTGCAATTGAAGTATTTGGGGAGGGGGGGGAAGTTTCTGCTTTCAGAAAATCTTTTCTCTCCCTGTAACTTTTTCAGGGGGGAAACAGCCAAGCCCACAAGGCTCTGGCAGACACAATCTGACCCCCAGCAATGGGGAAACCTCTGCACAACCTCTCTGTCCTGCTGCAGAGGAGTCCCAGTGCCTCTGCACAGCCCCACCTGGCTCTGCCAGCCCAGCAGCAATCACTGATCCTGGTGCAGAGACCTCCAGCAGCTCAGCATCCACCTCCCCTACACCTCCCATCATTCTCCCAGCCATGGCAGGGCCATTCTGATGCTGAAAATTGGAATTTCCTCTGATCCAGATCAGGGAACCAGCAGGTTTTGCACAAGACAATAACCAATGACCAAGGGTCACCTCTGCTTTGTCCCTGTGGGTGACTCTGCTTTGCCCTGGGAAGCAGCCTTGTGGGTGCCAGAGCATCTCCTGGGGCTCTGCCTCTCCCTCTCCTGGCTCGGCTCAGCTCATCCCATTGGGTCAGAACCAGCCCTGCCTAGCACTGGCTGCCTCTGCAGTGATGCCTCTGCCATGAGCACTGAATTCACAGCCCATGCACTGGGTGCAGCTGCAAAAGCACCAAGTGGGGAGGGAACAAAGCTCAGTGTCCCAGGCAGGGTCAGCTCTGCTCCCCCAGCCCCACCAGAGCATCCCCCCCATGGCAGGGGTGGCCACAGCCAGCAGGATCCTGGCTGCCAGGGAGAGCTGCAGAGCCACACACAAAGACAGGAGTGGGGACAGCCAGGGACATCCCAGCAGCACTGGGAGACCCACAGGACCCTGAGATGTTAAAAATACTCACATCATCTTTTGTTGGAACAGCAGAGGAGCTGCCTGAGCCCAGCAGGGAACAGAGGGACACATTCCCAGTGACAGCCCTGCAGCTTCCCAGGCTCAATCCCAGCAGGAATGAGGCTTTGCTGGGCTCTTCACCACGCCAGGAAGAGCTGCAGGTGAGAGGCACTGCCAGAGATAAGCCCACACAGCTCTGCAATGTGTCCTCATCTTCAAAGAGCTTTAAGAGACTGAGGAATGAAGAGCAGCAGCAGCTCCTGGGAAGAGCTTTTGTCTGGCAGGACAGAGCAGTCCCAGGAGGAGCAGAGAGACCCCGAGAGCTGGGCTGGAGTGGGAGCAGGGCATGGAAGCAGCTGGGTTTGGAGCTTTTCCTTGCATCTCATCAGAAACTGCTGGATTTGATTCCCTGCACTTGGGTATCAAGTCAGGGCCCCATCCAGAAAGCAATTTGTGCCTCTCAGAGCAGGCAGCCCAAACAATTCCCATTAAAATGTAAATTTGGCAAAATTTTCTGGCATCTCTTTTTCCTTCCTTAAGGTAAGCAGAATATGAACTTGTATTATTTTTCCCATCACTGTTATCTTCCTCTCAGTTTTGTGCTAAGTAAAAAAAGCTGCCTGACACACACCTCCTGCAAATTAAATTTGAATTGACTCTGACAGCACAACAGGGATCCAGATTACAGAGAGATGTGCTGAGCTAATTGGAATTATTTCTAAGAGGCATTAACCACAGAAGGCAGAAGAGGAGCCACGGGTGCTCCCTGCACCCAGCATCACCCTGACCAGGCAGGGAACAATGACGGGGACAAGAGCCCAACCACAGCAGGGACATCACCACACCTCCCCAGCACAAGATTTCAGCCAAAGAAGCTCAGAATGATTAAACCAATTATTTAAAAAATGATCCTCCATAATTAAAACCCCAAATCCCTCCAGAGTCACCATTTCTTTTCCCTCCAGTGTAGCAGGAGGAGCCTTTCTTCTTGTTCCTGAACCTCGACGAGCTGCTGGTCTCTCCATTGCCTCACACCAGAGTGAGCTTCTCTCTGTGGTGTGTGTCCCACCTTTATTGGCCCCTGGTAATAGGGGGCCTGCCCTAACCAGCACAGGTGGACTCACACCCACTCTTTGGCAACTCGAGGCACCTGGTTTATCTTGTTTCTCTACACTCCAGAGTCACCATTTTTGGTTTTTTCCTCCCAGACCCCTGGAGACAAGGAATTTCTCCTTCCATACCTCAGAAGCTTGGCAGAGTCTGAAGGGTATTTAAAGGATCTGACTTTACAGCACAGGGAAAACCTGAAAAATGATCATTTGCTGGTCAGCTACAGCCCAGGGTTCCCAGCCCAGGCCCCTGCTTGAACCAGCTCATCCAAGTCCCACTGGAGCCCCTGGCTGCAGGATTTTCTTCCCTGTACTCAGCACTGGTTAGGCCACACCTCGAGTACTGTGTCCAGTTCTGGGCCCCTCAGTTTAAGAAGGATGTAGAGGGTCCTCGAACAGGTCCAAAGGAGGGCAACCAGGCTGGTGAAGGGACTCGAGGCACAGGCCCTATGAGGAGAGGCTGAGAGAGCTGGGGCTGTTCAGCCTGAAGAAGAGGAGGCTCAGGGGAGACCCCATCACTCTCTACAACTCCCTGAAAGGAGGCTGTAGCGAGGTGGGAACTGGACTCTTTTCACAGACGACCTTCAACAAGACAAGAGGACACAGTCTTAAGTTGTGCCAGGGGAGGTTTAGGTTAGATATTAGAAAGAATTTCTTCACGGAGAGGGTGATCAGGCTATGGAATGGACTGCCCAGTGAGGTGGTAGATTCTCCATCCCTGGAGACATTTAAAAAAAGACTGGATGTGGCACTCAGTGCCATGGTCTAGCAACTGCTCCGGTGGGTCAAGGGTTGGACTAGATGATCTCTGAGGTCCCTTCCAACCCGGCTAATTCTATGATTCTGTGATTAATGTGGGAACACAGTGAATTAATTACTCTCTCTGGCTGCAGGGGGGAGAATTTCATGTGCAATGGTTGGAGTGACACCATTGCAGAGAAGAGGAGCCCTTCTCCTGACTCATTTCAGTTAACTAAATTGGGGTTGCTGATCAGCTCAGCCCAGAGGAATCACAGCTCCAAAACCTCCTGGGAAGCAGGGGACACTTTGGGATCTTTCCCCAAGGAGCAGCAGGACCAGGCTGTGCCTGTCCCACCTCCTCCTGGACACAGTTTGTCACCACTGCCCTCCCCTGAAGGGTCCTGAGAGCTGCCCAGGTCCTGGCAAGTGGAATTCCCCCAATTCCAAACCTTCCCTCTGGACCCTGATCCAGTGTTTGGCCTGTCCTGGAGACCCCCAAGCCCTAGGGACAGGAATTTCCCTGGGGGATCCATCCAGGAGCCACCAACTCCTGAAAACCCTGGCTCAGACTGCAAACCCTCAGGAAATGAATTAGCAGCCCCAGCCAGCATGTATTACCCAGAGAATCATTAGCTGGGAAATAAAATAAAAAAAAAAAAAAAGAGAGAGAGGATCTAATTAAATCAAAATATAATTAAATGAATAGTTAATTTAACAATTCCACAGTGAAAACCCCTCAACCTCTGGAGTTCTCCTCCCTGCCAGCAATCTCTCAGGCTCTCCATCTCCCAGCCCTCAGCTGGAGCAGAGGGACACCCTGTGACACCCCTGTCCCCACCCTGTCTGGAGCCCTCTCCCTGGGGATTCCCATCCAAGGAAAGAAAGGGCAAAGCACAGCAAAAAGGAAAAAAAAAAAAAAAAATAAAAAGAAATGGGTGTACAGAGAGCACGTTCCCCTTAGGTCCCTGAAATATTCCCATTCCCAAACATTTTTTAACAAACTGGGGGGAAAAAAAAAAAAAAAAAAAAAGGAAGATGAGCTGGAGCCAAGTGGAATTTCCTCCAGGAAAGCAAGAAACCAAACCTGACAAATGTGTCTGGAGTGACTCGGGAGAGGAGGAGATGCTGTCTGGGGATGAGGACTCTCCAGATGGCCTCAAGGTCCCTTCTGTCTCTGCTGTCTGTGCTCCTACAGACCCATTCCTTACAGCAGCATCCTGGGGAAAGGCTCCAGGCATCCTGCCAGCTCTGGAGCAGGAAGGGCTGGAGGAGGCATCAGGGGATCTGCACTTGTGGCTGTGAAACAAGCTGGGGTTTTGCAAATGATTTTTTTTTTTGCAGTATTTTTTTTTCCTATAATCTCCAGAGAGAGAAACTCCAAGGAGCATTTTCCAGCAGCTTCCTCCGGAGACAGCCAAGCCCTGGGAGAGGCAGCACATCCCTGGCTGTCTCATGGATGTCCCTTCCCATGCTCTGTCACAGCCCTCTCCTGTTCCAAGCAGCCTCATTTCTGCTGCAAAACCAAAACCTGCAGCTCAGCATCCCCCTCTAGGTGTAAAAATGGCCAAGCTGGACAAAAACATCTCTGCTGGCTCTGAGCACAGAGGGAAAAATCTGAGCTCTGAGCAGCTGGCTCAGGATGCTCCAGCTGGAAGGATTTTCTCCCACCCTGGACTATCTCCCAGTCAAGGCATTAAGAAAAGAAAAAAAAAATCAGAATGAGATGAACACAAATATTGTTTGAAAGATTTAATCAGCTACAAATTGCAATGTTGTGTTTCCAGCTCCATCAGCCCTGCTTTGCTTTGCTCTGAGGGGAGGGCATTTGGGAGCAGCACTGTTTGTGTTGTGGGGGAAGGAGAAGGAGTAAATCCAGCACTGATCACAGCTAGAGATGGGCTAAAATGTCTAAAAAATAAATTAAATACATTCTCTGTGGCCCCCTCCTGTAAGAGGAGATACTCCTGGGCTGCTCTCTATGTCCTGCCTGCAGGCAGCAAAAGAAGTCCCAAAAAAAGGCTCCTTTAACTGTACCAGCTGTGAAAAGGGCTCAGCAGGACCAGCTCTGCCATGAACAAATGCCCCAAACCAAAAAAAGCCACCAAAAAAAAGCTGAAAAGCCACAGGCTGTAGCAGCAAGAAACGACCCCGTGGGCACTCAGTGGGCTCAGCAGGAAAAGTCCCAGTGGGAAGCAGGAATTCCCAGAGCTGGGAGTTCAGCCAAGGCTCCTGAACACAAACCCCATTTCCCCAGTGACTCCAAGCAGGATAAAAGGGCTCAGACTCCCAGCAGCTTCACCTCTGATGCCCACAGGAGATGCTCCTGCCTGGCCTCACCCTGCTGACATCCATCACTGCTGGGTGGGTTCCCAGCAGCTCTGCTGGGGAGGTTCTGAGGATGGGTTTTTATTTGGAGGGCAAGCAAGTGCTCATTAAAATGCAACCTCTGCTCTGGGTGCCAGTGGGTCAGGCTCCCTGAAAAATTCCTGTGGGATTCCAAGGGCTGCAAGCACAGGAATCACCCTGCTCAGGGCTGCTCCTCCCAGGTGGTGTAAGAGTGGCTGTAGTTCCACCTACAAGCTCTCAAGCAACATCCCTCCCCACAGGCAGACACTCTCCTGAGTGGCACAGCCCCACTGCCCACCCGTGTTTCCCCTCTCCCTGTCACAGGGAGCCTGGAGGAGGCTCAGGGGAGACCTCATCACTCTCTCCAACTCCCTGAAAGGAGGTTGGAGCCAGGGGGGGTTGGGCTCTGCTCCCAGGCAACTCTCAGCAAGACAAGAGGGCAGGGTCTCAAGTTGTGCCAGGGGAGGTTTAGGTTGGAGATGAGAAAGAATTTCTTTCTGGAGAGGGTGATCAGGCATTGGAATGGGCTGCCCAGGGAAGTAGTGGATTCTCTGTGTCTGGAGATCTTTCCAAAGAGCCTGGATGTGGCACTGAGTGCCATGGGCTGGGAACCACGGGGGGAGTGGATCAAGGGTTGGACTTGATGAGCTCTGAGGTCCCTTCCAACCCAGCCAATTCTAGGATTCTGCAGCTGGTGGCACAAACAAAGATGTCACCTCACACAGACCCCTGTGGGGACAGCACCTCCCTGCCCACACTTCCAACGCTCCATCCCCTCCCTGGGCAGAGCTCCCAACCTGAGGCAGCAGAGAGGTCAGGATGAGTTTGTCTGAGAAATACTACCCCAGGAAAAGGGGAAATTAGGAAAAGGGGGAACATCAGGAAAGGGGGAACAGAGAGGTCAGGATGAGTTTGTCTGAGAAATACTACACCAGGAAAAGGGGAAATTAGGAAAGGAGAAACATCAGGAAAGGGGATGTCAGACCTGCACTGGAGGAGCCCAGCACAGACCAAGGAATTGCTGAGGGATGAGGGGCAGAGGACAGAGCAGAGGGGGTGTCACCCCAGAGCAGGGTTGGTCACAACCAAGATGGAGAAATTGTCCAGATCTCAGGTGGCAGCAGCTCCAGGGACCTGAGAGCCCCAGGGTGACCCCAGGGCTGGCCAGGCAACTTCCCAGCTGGAGATCCAGCAGGAACCAGGACACTCCCCCAGCTCCCCATGTCCCACCTGAATCCCAGCTGCTGCCTGTGTTCCAGTTAAACCAGTTCTTAAATTCAGAGCAGCCCCAAAAGCTTTGATTTTCAATGAAGAGAAAACACAAGAGATGTCACCCATACCCTGTTTACTTCCAGAACAAAACCAAGAGAGGGAAGCCCACACTTCACAGTCAGAGATCATTTCTTGTCTACACAGGAACCATTTCAGTGTCAGTTTTCTAAAGCACTTCAGAGTTTCACCTCAGCAGTAGCTTTGATTACATCTGGAACCAAGAAAAGCAGCCAGAGGAACACAGCTGTGGTATCATGGAACCTCAAAAAAACCCCCTCTTTTCCATCTCTGTTTTCCTTCCAGTGCAGACACAGTGAAAAAACACACAGAGAAAGTGTTAAGAGGGGATCAGCCTCTGTTTTCATCATCTCACCCTGAGAATACTCTCACTCCTCTAATTATTGCATTTCAGGGCCTGATGATGTTAACAGAACAGGTACTGGGCATGGGGAATCAGCCCAGAGCCCAGATTTGGGTTGGTTTCTCAGCTGTGATCCTAATTAACAGAGACCCCTCAGCTGTGATCCTAATTAACAGAGACCCTCTGCTCTGCTTTTTTCTCTTTTTTTTTGTTTTCTTTTTTAACCTTTATGTTTTAACCTTGCCATAACCCCCCAGCCTGTTTGAGCAAGGCCAGGAACACCCATTCCCTGCAGGCACACAGTGCCAAGTCCAGCAGCTCCACCAGCAGAGCCTCTTCCCAGTCTCAGGATGATGCTGGGATCAAGCCATACTTCTGCCTCAGGATTTCAACTGTAGATGCCAGAGCACTGCAGGGTGAGACAGAACCAGAGGGAAAAGCATTTTGAGGATTAAACTGCATTTTTTTTTGTAGGGAAGAGCAATCAGTGAGATGCAGTGATGCACTCTGAATCCAGGAAAAGGTGAATTCCAGAAGGGAGAGTGGTTGATAACGGGGCTCAGAGCTTGGGGTGCTCCCTGGGAGTTTCTGAGCATGCTGGTAATTAAGCTGAACATTAATGAGGTTCAAGTGGTATGGGGAAAAAAGGACAAACAGGGCCTGAAAGTCAAGAAAAAGCCAGAGCTGCATTCAGCAAAGGGTGCTCACCAGCCAGGACGAATGATGCTGAACTTCCCTGGCACAGACAAATCCACCACAGTGGAGCCCAAACGAGATTCTGGGCTCTGGAGATCCCCAAGGGGACCCCCATCAATGATGAGAGAGAGCTGGGGCCACAGCTCTTGGAATTCCTGGAAAAAACAACAGGAGATGTGGTCACCAGTCCTGAGGATGGGCTGTGCTAGGGGGGTAACACAACTCAGGGGGTGCTGGGGTGTCAGGGGAGGGAGAATCCCCCCCCCCTGCTAAGCTCAGCTCCTTTTTTAGGGTCATCATCCCAGTTTAGATTTCGGAGAGCTCAGGTGCAGGGAAGCCCCAGGGATTCTCTGGCTGAAAGCTTCTCAGCTGCACCCCTGTTTTATTAAAGAGCCCAGAAAAGAAGCCAGAAATCTTCCAAGACACTTGGGGCAGGGACAGGGGGTGTCTGCCCAGCTGTACCCCAAACAAGGAGCTGTGCAGGGAGCAGCAAATCTGATCCCCCCACCCCCAGCCCCCCCATGGCAGCAGCAGCAGCCTCACCGTGACACTCAGGGTGCTGCCCTGGGAGCTGATGTTGGCACTTGTCAAAGCCAGGGGTCCAGAGCAAGCTCGTGCCAGCTCCCTGATGAAAGGGTGGTTTGGGACACGGACCCCAACCAGCTGGAAGGAAGGAGAGAGCAGGGATGGACACAGGGACTGGAGAAACACTTCCTGAGCCCCAACCCCTCTGAGAGAGCAGCAAGGGGAGGGGTGCTCCCAGCCCCCAGCCTGGGTCAGGCCACGTCCAGAGCAGTCACAGGGGGGTGACAAGGAGCAGGACCAGCTCTGGGAAGAACCCCCAGCACCCGGGGTGCTCAACAGCCCCAGGAGATAAAAGCAGCCCCAGCACAAGCAGCCCCAGCACAGCTCTGACCCCCCCAACCCCGAGCTGCCCCCCCCAGTCCCGAGCTGCCCCCCCAACCCCGAGCTGCCCCCCCCCAGCCCCAAGCTGCCCCCCCAAACCCCGAGCTGTCCCCTCAACCCGAGCTGCACCCCCCAGCCCTGAGCTGCTCCCCGAACCCCGAACTGCCCCCCCAGCCCTGAGCTGCTCCCCCGAACCCCGAACTGCCCTCCCCAGCCCTGAGCTCCCCCCCAGCCCTGAGCTGCCCCCCCAAACCCAAGATCCCCTCCCCCACCAGCCCCGAGCTGCCCCCCAGCTCCAGCCTCACCGATGTGAAGGGATTCAGCTCTTTATTCAGCTCTTCTGAACGCTGCAGGACCAGGGTCACGGGGCCCGGGAGCAGATCGTGCAGCAACTCCTCCGGTACCTCCACCCGGCAGTACCTGGGGGCAGCAGAACCGGTACCGGGGGAGGGGCTGAGCTGAGCCGAGCCGAGCCCCCCCCCCAGTGAGAGGGACCGGAGGGGGATGCCCGGGGCTCGGTGCTCACCTGAAGAGCCGCTCCACGTCCCCGACACAGATCGCCAGCGGCTTCCGCCCGTTCCGCCCCTTCAGGCTGTAAATGCTCCGCACGGCGCCGGAGTCCTGGGCCAGGCAGGCCACGCCGTACACCGTGTCCGTGGGCACCGCCACCAGCCCACCCGCCTGCAGGGCACGGGCGGCCGCCGACACCGCCTCCTGCCAGCCTGGGAGAGAGAGCGCTGGGTCAGCGGCCCGGCCCGGTTCCGCCGGTACCGGGACAGCACCACCACCCCCCACATCCCTCCCCATCACATCCCGGTTTCCCGCCCCCAGCCTCTCCCCTCCGTACCGGGCGGCTCCGTGCGGGCGGGCAGCAGGAGGCGGGAGCTGCGGGCTTGGCCCAGCCCCGGGGCCGTTCCCGGGGCTCGGTCCCCGGCCTCACACAGCCCCGCCAGGGCTGCTCCTTCCCCTGCCCCGGCCGCTTCCGTCCCGCCGCCGTGACCCACATCCGGGGCGCCGCCGTTTCCATGGCGACCCGGGGAGGGATGGAGGCGGCGGGGCGGGCCCGGGCCCGGTTCCCGGTGGTCGCTGAGAGGAAAAACCCCGCGGGGGTCCCGGCCGCCCGCCCGCCGGTACCGCCCGACCCGCGGAGCCTGTGGGAGCTGCTGGAAACCCGACAGAGGAGCCTGCGGGCCCGCATCGCCGCCTGCGAGCAGCTGAGGGCCGAGATGTCCGCCCTGCAGGCCGCGCTGAGAGCCGGACCGGGAGAGGACCCGGTCCCCGGCCACCCCCCCACTGCCAGCCGCGGCGAACGGGGAGCGGGACCTTAAGGAGCGGAGCCCCGGCCCGAAGCTGCGGGCCCAGAGGTGGTGGCTGAGTGCGGGGCAGCGAAGAGGCCTGAGCGGGTGGTACCGGGTCAGAACCGGGCCGGGAACACAGCCTGGGACTTCCCCTTGTCCCACCTTGATTTGCACTTTAAGATAAAACAGTTTTGGCTCAGCTCATGGCTCAGCTGCTGCTTTCTGAACGCTCTGCTGGGGGCAGGAGAGGGGCCAGGGCTGGGTTGTGGTTTTTATAAGAAATAATATTAATAATTTGTAATTTCTTCCTCTGGCCCCAGGTGAGTGCAGGGGGGGACAGGGGGGAGGGAGAGAGCTGGGTCCTCAGCCTCCTCCTGAGGAAAGACCATTGCCACACGATGTTTAAATAAGCATTTAATTAGGATTCCATTAGTAGTAATATTGCTTTCAATTCCCAAAAAAAGTTAATTTCCACTTCTTTGCAGATATTTCAAAGTACAATATTAACTTCATACAAAATGAGCAATTAAGCAAACACCATTATTTCACATTTTACATTCTTCAAAAAAATACAAATTCATATTTACTATTTTTTTTCTTTTTTTTTTTTTTTTCGGGGTTCTGGAGATGCTCTTCCTTTGGAAGTACTGTACCTGTACCTAACATCTTCACACTGCTCAATGTCAGCACATTTGTTCCCACCTTTCATAATTAAATAAATTCCTTTAACACCAAACACTCATCCTCCAAAATCTGCTTTTTCTTCCTCTTTTTTTATTTTATTTTTTTCCATCTCCAAACCCACCGCCCAACTCCCCAAAAATCAACACCCCCACGGCTGCTCCCCGGTTCGGCAGTGGCGGTTTTGGGGCTGGTTCGGAGGTTCCCGAGTCCCGCCCCGTTCTGGCTCCTCCTCCGGAACACAACCGGGTCAGCCACGGCTCCGGTTCGTGAGAAAAAGACACAAAAAGCGAAGTTTATCAGCGCCTGGACTGCAAAAAAAAAAAGAAACCCCACACCCTGCGGTTTGTTGGAAAAAAAAACCTCGTAGGAAAAAAATCCTTAAGAAAAGAAGTAGAAACTGCAGGTGAGAAACTGGACGGAATAAACCGAATTTTGGGGAATTTTGGGCAGCTCGCACCCCCCTGGAAGGATGGGGTGGGGTGGTTGCAGCAGTGCCAGGAACACACACAGAAACACACAGCAAAATCCAGTTTAATTTGCATTTCTCAGTGCAGACACAGAACCCAACCTGGAGAGAGAGAGGGGGGGGATTTATCCAGAACAGAACCAGAGGGAAAACTCCAGCCCTGTCCCTGAGGATCAGCTCCAGGTAACACTTAAAAAAAAAAAAAACAAACCTTGAAATTGGTTCCAAAACATCTTACAAATCGCGTAGCAATTAAAAACGATGCAATCAGAAATGTGCAGGGTTCATTAAATGATTTTTTTGTTTGTTTTTTTTTCTCCTTAACAGCTGTGCCCGGGTCACCAACACCCAGAGGACCCCTCCTCCAGCTGGGATCCCCCCCCCAAAAAAAAAACCAGGAGCAGCTTCTCACCCCTCCACCTTCACCACTCTCCCCCTGCAGCTCCACAACCACCCGGCCACTCCTTGCCTCCTTCCCACCTTATTTTTTATAACTCTTTATCATTCAGCTTTTATAACAGCTGAAAAGATGCTGCTGCAAACCCAAAAACAACACCCAGGGGTTAAGGGGGGGCTGCAGGGGGTAGGGGGGGGACCCTCCATGAAGGCAGGTAAGGAGATGACCAAAAAAATTAAAAAAAAATAAAAATACAGATCACAGAGACCCAGGGTGAAGGTGCAACAATCCTGCCCCAAAACAGCTCAGTTATTTCTTGCTCCTCTGGCAGGAGGGGAAGGGCAGAGACCAGGGAACCCCCCCAAAAAAAAAAAAAAATTAAAAAAAGAGAGAGAAAAGGCCTGGGAAGCACAGTGCTCTCAGTGGAAGATTTGCATAGATTGGACGTTTGTTTGCTGCACAACTGAGCTCCTACAGCCCCTGCCAGACAGACAGACAGACAGACAGACCCCGGGGGACAACCACCACCTCTAGCTACAAGTATTGCACCAAGCCAAGTGCTCATCTTTGCACACCCCCTGCTCACTTTTTACTCAGAGCAAAAAAAAAAATAAAAAAAAAAACAAAACCCACTTTGCAAACGTACATAATACACAAAAAGAAACTGCAGCAATTTGGGTTTCGAGAGAAAATAACCTAAAGTGCATTTTTAGATACCAGTCTGAGGTTCTGCACACTCATCCTGCTGGACACACTCAGCAGCACCAGCAGTGCCCAGCTCCTGCTTTGCTCTGACAAATTCAGTACCAGCATTTCCACACTGCTGACTTCCCAGCCCTCTCCCATCTCTCCAAAACTTTTTCCAAAGAAAAGCAACTTCTGCAGCCTCAGCTCAACACCCAGACTGCTCCCTTCAGCCTCCCAGAGCCACCCAGTGCTGGTGAGCAGACCCACCCCACGTCTTTAAGCTCCTGCACCCACCTAGGAACTGGAAGCAACCAAGTAAATCCCCACAAGCCAGAGAACACCAACCCCTCCAGCACAGAATGACCCAGTTTGGCTTTCTGGTTGATCTGGGACAGGTAGATTGTGCACTGGGAGGGCAAACTGCTCCCAGAGCCATCCACACAACATTCCCTACCCTGGGAACCAAGGAATTCCTCCCTTCATTAAATCCTCCTGTGAATATTCCCAATAAATGCAACAAGAGGAGGAGGACAAGAAATGCTCTGGCACTGAGGGGTCTGGGGGCTTTGCTGCAGCTCACATCTCTCCAGCTGCTCCCAAATCTCCTCCTGTCCAAATGCACAAGAGCTGTTCCCCCCCCAGCAGCACAACACGGGGTGACAATGCCAATGTCCCCTGGGAAACACACCAGATCCAAGCAGCAGGGAAAGCAGACCCAGAATTAAACACCAAAACCAGAGAAGAGCAGAGTGCCAGGGGGTGAGACACCCAGAGCCACGCTGCTCGTTACCAGCTCCAATCAGTCTCACCTAAATTGCAGCCTGCTTGAGGCACAAGAGGGTAAGAGCAAACCCAGTGCCCCCAAAAGTCACCATAAACTTGGGACTTGTTGCTTTTCCTAGAATCACACCAACAAAAACACAGCAGTGAGGTGAGGGCTGCTCAGGAAGGACACACAGGACCTGTCACCACCACCCTGGGCTGGATTGCTCTACTCCTGCCTGTCACTAAGGGGGTTCTGAAGATCTGGGCCAAACAGAACTGAGGTTTAGGGGAGCTAAGTCATGAGCAGCATGGACAAAACACTTCCCTGAAGGAGGGAAAGGCTCAGAAGAGGTGGCAAAATCCCCCAGCTGTCACATTTGAGGCCCCATTAGAGCGAAGTCCCCAACTCCAGGGGGACCTGGAGTTCATCAGCAGTTCTCACATGTCCCCCCCTTGCACTGGGGGGGGGATTTTGCAACAGAAAATTAAACTGCACAGGGAAACCCCCCCCGAGGGGGCCACCACATCCCTGACAAGAACAACACACAAAGCACTCCATTAACCTGGGTTTTGGGGGTGTAAACCTCACAGCCACAACACCAGGAGCAAAGACAGCCTGGGTGTCCTGCTCAGCCCCTGCCACAGCCAGCAGAGTCCTCAGGTGAGTTCCCAGACACAAACCCCCCCTTGCACAGCCTCTCCCTCCCTCCTCTTTGCTCTAACAGGACTCAGATTCCCCCTGCTGCACAAAACACCTGGAAGGAAGCTGTCAGAGAGAGATGCAGAGCCTGTTCCCTTCAGCCCATTTCCATTTCTGGGGCAGCAGAATCACAAGGGAAGAGGAAAAAAAATCACTCGAGCCAGAGGCTCAGGTGTGCCCACCACAGAGGTGTTGGCAAGACTACACAGAACGTGTCACACAGAGGGTTAAAAATCTGCCAGGCAGCCTGGGGAGGTCTGGCTGCACTCACCCTTCTCCCCCAGCAGGTAGAGAAAGCAGCTCTGATCAAATAGAGTGAAAAGATCTCTGTCCACTAGGAGTTTGCATTCCTTAATTTAGTGTGCAGAGACACTCCACGTTAATTGGCTTACAGTCATTATCTTTGTATCTCACTAAGTACAACACTGTAAACTGAATAAAGACTATTTAATATTATTTTCTTTTAACACGAGACTGACAGCCAAAGCCAGAAAGATGGATAAAACACTATAAAATTACATCTTTTAAAATAATGCAGCATAAATAAACCATTTAGAATGAGACTGCATTTATTGCAACATTACAGGCTTTTTGGTGGAAGGGGAGTTTGTGTTTTATTTACCCTGAGTAGGTTAGAATATAGATTTTCAGTTTGATATGAAAAACTACTATGTTGTGTAACATCTTTTAGTCAAGAAATAGCCCCGTGCACAAAAAGCTGGCATTGCAGTAGGTTGGAGGCAGATTCAGGCAGAAATTACTCAGCTTAACAGAAAAAAAAAAAGAAAAAAAAATAAAAGAAGCATCTATGGACAGCTGCAGGATAGACTCACTAAATTCAAACTGAATTTATGTTGAATCAGTCTGAAAATTTTCCTGGAGTTGTTCCTGACAAAAGATGAGAGTAACCAGCAAAGGCACCATACTCCTGATTGAACAGTTGTGGGGGTTCAGAGGACGACTGAAGAGAGCCAAATAAATCAAAAGAGAAACAGGCACCCATCTGACTACACCTGGGACTCACTGCATCCTTCAAAGAGAGGCAAAGAAAACAGACACTGGAGCCTGAGCAAGCAGGGGCTCTGATTGTGTTTCCACGTTGTGTCTGCCACCACACATCTAAATCCTAATGGAATTAAATGAACAAATCTATCAGGAGCACAAGGTTCTTGTGCTTTACTGAAGTAACTCCCCCAAAGCTTCCATTGGCTTTAGTAACAGTGTTAGTACAAAGCAAACCCAGGCAGCAGCTCCTCCACTCAGCAATGTGACAATCACATCCCAAGAAAATTGCAGAGAAATCAGATTCTACAATAATGCCATTTTCTACTACAGCAAATTCCTTTCCTGGGCTCCCCTCATAGTGCATGGTTAGTATTAGACATAAGAGACAGAGTAAAACTTATAGACCCAAGGAGTTGTAACAAAGACCCACTCACTGCCAGTACCTTAAACCCAAACATAAGTGATGTGCAATTGGAGACAAACTAACCCCCCCTTTTCCTTTTTAAAATCTTTTTGCACACGAGTAACCTTAACTTCTGTGTTCACATATGACAAGCAAAAGTGACAGACAGTGCAGCCAAAACAGTTCATATATAACTTAGCTTTTTCTTTTTTTAGTTTTTTTTTTTAACCTTTTCTTTTTTTTTTTTTTTTTTTTTAAGATAGATTCTCAAAGATGGATGTACCTGGGATGTGACTAAGATGACATCTGTGAAGCAGAAATAAGCCACAAAACTTCCAAAGAGGAAGGAAAAAGAATCGATCCTTCAGTTTCTGCTTCTAAGGAGAAGGGTTTTACCCTCCAGGTGCAAAGGAAAAATCTGGAACATCTTCACTTAGAGAAGCTGCTATTCAAACCAATTTCTTCCTCCCCCTGCAGTAGTGCTTCGATTGGAATTATATTGGATGGGGTTTCAGGGCTTTGGAGGGACAGGAAGTCTGATACATCCATGGCACTTAAAGTTTCAGTCTGTGAGTCTGAAGGGGTAACTATCTGACTGCTCTGCCCACATGAAGGAGAAGAGGAAGAGGAAGGAAAGGTCTGAGGCTGCAGCTGGGGAGCTGGCTGCTCCAAAGCTTTTGGATCAGGTGAGGAACATTCCTTCTTGATGGTGGCTTTGTCCTTGGCAGAGTCTCTGCAGGCACACTGACACTGGCAGGCCTCCTCCTGCTTGATAATAATGACAGGAACACTGAGACCAATCTGCTGAACAGGGCTTCCTGAAGGTGAAACAAAGACAAAACACAACACAACTACATAATTTCACAGCAGGGAGAGAGAAAGCATCTTTGTTAAATGAGATTGTGTGCACCTTGCAGCAGAGACCACGTGTGACGTGGTTTAAGGGCAGTGAAAACCCCCTCAGGGTTTGCTGCTTGTTTCATGTTGTCATTTAAAAGAACAAAACACAAGCTTTGCCCTAAGACTATGAGTCTACAGCAGACTTCACTTAAAACTGTACTCAGAAAGGTAAAAACATTTCAAAGATTTTCCTTCACCATTTCTGCGAGCAATAAAATCACCACAAATCCTGCTCAAGCCAACAGTGCTGCAAAGACACAGAAAGAGAAAAGAAAATTCCAGATGCTTACCTGTGTTGCCAGCTACTGGTAATGCAGTAGTAAAAAAAACCTTTTCTACTACTTTTGGAACTTGTGGCTTAAAAGAAAACAGAAAAAAAAAAAAGTGTGAGAATTGATTCCCATCAAATTTCTGTTGTTCAAATTCTGAATAGCTGTAATCAAAAGAAAGAGCTATACACACACTCCAAAGAGAACACACAGGAAAATTAACAAAAAACTAACATTTAACTTGGTTCTGGGCTGCATTCTGGCTATCCCAAAACTCAGGAGTATTATTTCAGTAATCCTAAAGATGGGGAGCAACCACCTGCAGCACCACGTGCTTGTTAACACATCTTGTGGTTTTTGACAGCTGAAGTCTGTCACTGGGGAGAGGAAAGCAATTTTTTTCTGCACTCTGGATTTCTGCTTTTCATTTATTTCTCTATTTTAATGGCTGAAGGGGTGCCATGTTTATATGTAGCAGTATGATCTGCATCCTACAACACTGCCTTCTGCTTTACAGCCTCCAGCTACAGGTTTGCTCCCCTTCCTTTTCAGAAGGGGAAGAGGGGGAAAGGGAGATGCTTCCAGCTCTTTCAGAGCCATGCTGGGATATACTAACCATTTGTTCTTGGCTTTGTGGAGAACCAGTGGCACCATTTAAGATCCATTGTAAGTTCTGCTCTCCCATGACAATGCTGGACTGCAGGATAGCAGTGCTCTGAGAAGGAGTAATTGTAATGGTTGGGTTACTGGTCAGGACAGAGTTTGCACCAACAGGCACAGTCTGGACAACAGCTGGCAGGGCCTCAGGGGCACTGGGTGCTGTCGGGGCAGGTGCCCCAGCAACCACTGAGAGTCCCTGGACCATGGGCTGTGGTGGGGTCTGGGTGTGCTGCAGGAAGTCTTGGTGACTGGCTGCAAACTGTGTGCTGTGAGGAACAGGCACTTCTGGGGACTGTAAAACAGTTGCAGGGTTCCCAAATGCAGCTTGCTGTGAGCTGGTTCCTATGGATGAGGGAGCAGCTGGTGCTGCTGAGGCTTGTAGTGCTGAGTGGGAAGGCTCAGAGAGGCCGAGCTGCAGAACAAGGGGAAGAGACAAGGAGGCTGAGTCTCCTGCAGGCGGCGGAACCGCGGCCACCGCGTCGCCATCGCCGTTAAAGCCTTCAATCAAGGCAGCTGCCAAGAGAAACAAAGCAAAACAAATAAACATAAATAAAATATAAACGCATCAGTTCTCCCAAGACCCAAATAAAGAACTCTTTTGATTAACTCTTGCAGTGTAATCTGTACCTGTCTGCTGAGAGTCATCCTGGTTGGCAGCGTGATCCGGGCTCTGAAACATCGACTCGAAGATGCTTGCTGGTGAGATTGTGCTGAGGTCCTGTCCGTGTGTCTGGCAATTGAGAGGAAGGAAAACGGGGAAATGTTACAGCTCAGCTCTCCATAAAACGTCCACAAGCAGCATATGATTGTCAGAAATACCCCTCCAGTTAGCCAGCCACCTTCAGGCAAGGCAACAGATCCCCATGTAAAACACCGCTTGGTTTTTATCACTCACAGTCAATGTTAGCAACATAATCAGTAACTCCTTCCAAAACTAAGTTGTTCCAAAGTAAAATATATTCTTCTGCATCCACACTATGGTTAACCCTTATTCCTTGTTTCTAACAGCATCATTTGTTCCTGGCTTTTTGTGAAGCCTTTTTTGGAACAGAAACAGAACAGCTTCACTTAGGTCATGTCCTGGGCTGCTGCGTTGCTGTCACCCACACTGCTCTAGGAACAGCAACACTAAATCATATGTACAGGCTCATTAGGGTGTGCAAAAGGGTGTTTTTTGTCAAGAGAGAGCCTCCTGCATGCTGCCACCAGACACACAAAAGCAGCATTCAGTACACCTGAACCAGTTCTGTTCAAAGACCCTGGTCCTGTGGAAGAGTGCATCTCCTGCAGCACTGAGAAGCAAGCCTAAAGCAGAGCATGCTGGAGGTCTGACCCAGCCACACAGACACAAGCAGCCACCCCTGGCTCATCTGCTGTGTTCCAGCTGACAGGAAAAGCACACTGCCAGAAAAAAAGAGAGCTCAGCTCCTGGTGAGGCAGCTGTGGGACAGTAACTCACTGGGTTTGAGTTCTCCCGAAGTTCTGAATCCGTTGATATGAGGCTTAAGTCACTCAGACAAAGAGAGTGGCTTGTATCCTGTGAAGAAGAAGCAGAAATTGAGTTACAGATTTAAAAAATAGTGTCAGAAATGCTTTAGGTTACTTTTTAGAGTCTGTACAACTCTGTCTACGCTGACTTTTTTTACCTCTTTGTGATCCAAGGCTCAGCTCTAAAAATCAAAAGAACAACACTACTGAGAAAAGGATTTTAGTGGCTATCAAGAGTTCCTAACATCTCTTTCACATGACTTCCAAAAATTAAAAAACCTAGAATTTTCAGTTAGCACAGGAATAAATCATCAAATGTAAATCTTAACAGTATTTATTCCACTCCACACACTTACCACACAGTATTTACAAAACAGATATGATTCCCTCAGAAAACCTCAGCCCTGAGTCTTCCATCTCTAGAACAAGCTACAGACCAAACAATTCCCTTCCCAAAGCCCAGTTTTACCCCCACCTACCACTGAAGCATGAGGAAGAAGTGCCACTGACCTCAGATACATTGTTATTGGGAAGTGCATTATAGGAATGTCCTTTCTCATGGCCTTTCATGTGACTCTTGAGACTGTACTGTGTACTAAAAGTCTTCTCACAGCCATTGCTGGGACAGAAGAAGGGTTTCTCCCCTGTAGGCAGCACAAAACCCAGAGAACAAACTTATAAACACTGTAGGAGACACATAAAGCACACAGCAGTTATAACATTTTATACAGACAACATTGTTTAATGCCACTTCACGAAGTATTCTTGGGATTCCTACAGATAAAACCTTCCATTTTATCTCATGAACTGACCCAACTCCAGAACATTTAGTTTTTATGCCTCATTACTGATACCTCTGAGAAACACCCATGAAATCCAAGCCCTGCCAAGCATAAATGGAAGTGAATAAACAGAATTTCAGGAACAGGAGTTTGCACTAGGCCTGACTGAACTCCATGAGGTTCCTGTGGGCAAACTGCTCCAGCCTGTCAGGGTCCCTCTGGATAACATCCCTTCCCTCAGGCTGGCATCACTCACAGTTTATGCACATTAGGATCCTGAGAGTTAGTACAAATTGAGTAAGCTCAATGAGAAGAATAAACAAAGCCTTGTGACTTACCAGTATGTGTCCTAACATGTGTTTTAAGGTGGTGGCTTGCAGCAAAAGCCTTTCCACAGCCATCATGCTCACACCTGCAGGGGGTAGCACAGAAGAATTGGCACCAGGCTGCTCTGGGGCAGTAGCTACAACAGCAACAGGACTCTGGAAATCAGCCCTGGCTCTGATCTCTGCTGGAAATGGTGAATCTCCCAACAGCTGCTCTGCATCCAGCAAGGCTCTGAGCAGGACTTTAAAAGTCCAGCATGAAGTCCAGGGCAACTGGGCTGGTGAAGGGATCCAGCAGAGATCCTGTGAGGAAGGGCTGAGGGAGCTGGGGGTGTTGAGGCTGGAGAAGAGGAGGCTCAGGGGAGACCTCATCACTCTCTCCAACTCCCTGAAAAGAGGTTGGAGCCAGGGGGGGGTTGGGCTCTTTTCCCAGGCAACTCTCAGCAAGACAAGAGGGCAGGGTCTCAAGTTGTGCCAGGGGAGGTTTAGGTTGGAGATGAGAAAGAATTTCTTTCTGGAGAGGGTGATCAGGCATTGGAATGGGCTGCCCAGGGAAGTAGTGGATTCTCCGTGTCTGGAGATCTTTCCAAAGAGCCTGGATGTGGCACTGAGTGCCATGGGCTGGGAACCACGGGGGGAGTGGATCAAGGGTTGGACTTGATGAGCTCTGAGGTCCCTTCCAACCCAACCCATTCTGTGATTCTATGAAGTCAGCATCTGGGGAGGCTCCTTCATGAAACAGATATTGCACCACAGCAGCTTCACTTTAAAAGCACTCTCAGCATGACACACGTTGATGTTTAAAAAATTGCTTGACTGTTCTTGTCATTTCTCCCATTTTTTACAGGCTGAGGAACACACCCATTGGAATGCTGCCCCCCTTCACTCATTTCTCATGAGCAGAGCTTTTCACTCAGGACAGTGACAGCTCCTTTTTGGCACAGGGAGCCCACGACAGGAGTCCCCCAGAATTAAAAACCCATCCCCTTACCTAAATGGCTTTTCTCCTGTGTGTGTACGGATGTGCTTCCTCAGGTCACTGTGTGTGGTGAAGTATTTACTGCAGCCTTCTGATTCACAGTTAAATGTTTTCCCCGTGTGAAGCCTCTGATGGGCTTTCAACCTAAAAAGCATGGCAAAAACAAAATTAAAAAATAAAAAAAATCCCTCTTACAACTCCAAGCTTGAGTGAGGCAAGCCATTGGCTCAGGTGTGCAGGGCAGGATCAAGGCTGAAGATGTTCTGAAGGAACTTAAGAAAGGAACTGATACCATTTCCAAAGTCCTCAAGCAAAATCTGACAGCTCCTTGTGCTTTGTGCACCATTTTTAACACTCTGGTAATATAAGTAAGCTAAATATATCTCCACAACTTCTGTCATCCTTCTCTTGGTATAGAATTTCTACATTTTGGGATAGAATTTTCTACATTTTGTGCTAAATATATCCCCACAACCTCTGTCATCCTACTCTTGGTATAGAAATTCTGTGTTTTGGTATTTTCTACATTTTGTGCCAAATATATCTCCACACCTTCTGTCATCCTACTCTTGGTATAGAATTTCTGCATTTTTTTGGGGGGTTTCCATCCATTTCTGTGCCTGGAGGAGGAAGCACAGCAGTTGTATCCAGCCAGAAACCAGAAGGAGATGCAACCAGCAGATGAGAAACAGCCCCAGGCAGGAGGGAAAGGGAGAGAGCAGTGCCCACCTGTACAGTGTGTTGAATGCCTTCTCACAGCCCTGCACGTCACACTCAAAAGGTTTTTCCTTGGTGTGCACTCGAACGTGGATTTTGAGGCTGTAGGAGGTCAGAAAGGCCTTGCCACAGCCCTCCTGGTTGCAGACAAAAGTGTATTCCCCACGATGGGTCTTCTGGTGAGTGCGGAGGTTCCCAGCAGTGCTGTAGGTGCGTGGGCAGCCCTCAAAGGTGCACTGGTACCTCTTGACCTAAGAGACAAAATGCTGCATGGATTGCTGGAATTCCAGCAGGGGAGAGCTGCAGTTAAACATCAAAGGCAATGGTTTGGACCCCAGAGACCAAATAAAGAAGGAAATAAATATTGTTGTTTGATTAACTTAAAATTTCTGCTGTTGGTCACCAGGAGAGGATTTCTGTGAGGCAGAGCTGGTACCTTCCCAGTCTCTGCAACAGGCAGAGAGGCCACACAGAAGTTTCCAGAGTGCAAATCATAACATTTCAATCCTACTCTCTCCCATGAAGCAGAAGGAATGAGCCATCTGATATGCTCAATACACTGATCTTCAATATTAATCACCAGGCTTTGAGTGTCAGAGCTCAGACACTGCAAGTGAGGAGAGAGCCCAGGGAGGGCTGGATGGCAAAGAGACAAAAAGCAGGGAATATTCCAAAAGGATTTCCAGTGCTTTGGAAAGGCAACACAACCTCAGAACAGACCAGCAGGAAGCTGCAGCTTCCCTGTTCTGTTCTAACCAGAGCAGGGAACCTCAGCCAGCCCCTTCCCAAGGCACAGAGCACCCACCCCCCAGCACCTGGGTTCTCCCTTTATCAACTCTGCATTTTGTCTCCAAAAAACTGATCCTGACCTGAGGGCTGACACTGGAACCAGAGGAACCCAGATTAACCAGTGTGTAACACTCACAGGTTTCTATTTACCTCATGATTTAATAACTCTTCTTTGGTTTTGTTTTGTTTTTTTCATATGCACCCAAAGAGAATTTGATCATCACAGATCTGTGCTGCCAGAGTTGGAAGCTGAGAGCTGAATAAAATCCAGAGATTTCTTGACCTCTTGTCAGGTAAATAGAGAATATTTTGTTGGAAATATTAAGCTTTTTTGTTTAATTTATAACAATATAAATATATATAATATATAACAATAGAATAATGGGAATTTAGGAAGGCTTTTAATGAGTAACCCCCCAACCCCATTGTTCTTCTGCCTCACTGAGAACTGAACTGGTTTTAATCCTTCCAAAAATCCTTCCATAAAATCCCTTGATGAACACTTTGTGTATAATCACCTAATGAAAGCTGATGGTCACTGAATGCCCAGCTCAGCCCAGGCAGAAATTACCAATAAATTCCCAAGCACTACAACAGCTCCAGCACAACTCAGGGGCTTGGTTGGTTGAGTCAGCCCCAGCAGAGGAGCAAGGGCTGATAAAACCCAGCTCCAAGGGCAGAGAGCAGATTTCCCTGATAAGAAGGGGGGCATGGCCTGAGCAGGGAGCAGCAGATCCAGCAGAGTCCAGGATCCCAAGTGGATGTTCCCAGATAAAGAGTTTGAAGGCCCTGTACTCAGCCCTGGTGAGGCCACAGCTTGAGTCCTGTGTCCAGTTCTGGGCCCCTCAGCTCAGGAAGGAGATTGAGGTGCTGGAGCAGGTCCAGAGAAGAGCAAGGAGGCTGTGAAGGGATCCAGCAGAATTCCTGTGAGGAAGGGCTGAGGGAGCTGGGGGTGTTGAGGCTGGAGAAGAGGAGGCTCAGGGGAGACCTCATCACTCTCTCCAACTCCCTGAAAGGAGGTTGGAGCCAGGGGGGGGTTGGGCTCTTTTCCCAGGCAACTCTCAGCAAGACAAGAGGGCAGGGTCTCAAGTTGTGCCAGGGGAGGTTTAGGTTGGAGATGAGAAAGAATTTCTTTCTGGAGAGGGTGATCAGGCATTGGAATGGGCTGCCCAGGGAAGTAGTGGATTCTCCATGTCTGGAGATCTTTCCAAAGAGCCTGGATGTGGCACTGAGTGCCATGGGCTGGGAACCACGGGGGGAGTGGATCAAGGGTTGGACTTGATGAGCTCTGAGGTCCCTTCCAACCCAGCCAGTTCTAGGATTCTGTGATTCTAAGGCAGCTGAAGTCAACAGTTTCCACTCTGCAGGACAAGAGATTCCCCACAGCACTTCCCCTGACACACAGGGCAAGTGAGGAGTCTGCTAAAGCTTTCTGGGTGTTTAAATTGGAATAAAATTTTTTTAAAAATTCAATTATTATGGGAAAAGGAAGGGTTTGGTTCCTAGCTGCCAACTGCACAGGTTCAAAGGATGGTGAAGACTTTCAGCTGAAGGGCCTGAGCACCCCCCAGCTCCCAAAGACCTGAGCTTTGCTTCATACAATATTTCAGGAAGAATTCTGCAGGCTGCAGCAATCCCAGCACCATGCTCAAAGCAGGATAAAACATTCTGTAAAGCAGCACAAGCTTTTTTTTTTTTTTTGTCAAAAAAAGGGGAGAAGAAATAAAAGCAGTTGAATTGCAGGTGCAGCCATCACCCCCTGCTCATCTGGAGCACTCTGCAAGCTGCTAATCCCACAGCAAGAGAAAAATCTTAGGACTGACATAAAAGATTGCAATATTTCAGCATAACATTTTAGCATTCAATATTTTAGCAAATATTTTAAATATTTTACCCCAAGAGGGCAGGATAGAGAGGTTGTTATGAATATAACTGAGCAAAAGGAGTTTATTTTAATTATGTAAGTTTATTGAACCTCAGTTTCCCAACCAGCTGCAGAGCTGCCCCCCCCAGCCCCTCTCCCTCCCAATCAGCACTAATGAAGTTCTTCATTAACCTGAATTATTCAGAGTCCTCAGACCCAGCTCCTTGCTCAGCAGGGACACATTTCTGTCACTGGGACACTGAGTATCAGTCACAGCAGGAGCTCCTTGTACCACTGACAGCAGCACCTGTGTGGCTCACCCCTTATTTAACCCAAATGGCCCCAAAAAGGAGCAGGAAGTTGTCACTGCCTTGGTCTTTCAGGCAGCTTTGCTCTGATTTGGGGCCTGAGGAGCAAGAATCCCAAGCCAGGCTGGAGAGATCCTCCCCCCTTTCCATGCTGCTGGAATTCCTTAGGGAACCAGAACTCAAAGCAGCTGCCACTTTAAATGGGATCCTTTAAACCACCTGATGGAAGCTTCAAAACCCAGAAAGGGGGTTTAAAGGTTTAAAGTTTTGCCTTGCTGCCTTCTCAGTTTCCCTCTGACTGACACAACACCAAGTTTGGCATTTCCACCTCCAGCTTGGAATTTCACCTGTAGCTGGGATGTGATTTCCTGGAGGATTTGGTTAACCAGGGGATAACAGAGCTCACAGCCCTTTGGTTACCTCCAAAACTAATTCCTCAACCAAAAGAAAACCAAAAGACCACTAAAACCACCCCACACACAATAAATAAATATATTTTCAGCCCCCTTCTCTCCACAAAGCAGCAGAATATCAGAGTTTCACCACCTGCTGGCACATGCAGCTTTGCTGCTGCCCCTGAGCAGGGAAAAAGCCAGCACAGAGCACTGTCACCAGATGTCACCAGCTGTCACCCAGGAGGTGCTCTGCAGGGCAATTCCCTCTGCTACACTTCTGAAAGACAAGAAAAACTTCAGCCTGCCCCTTGGCCTGACAAAAATCCCCATTTTCCAAGCACCCCCGGGGTGAAAAAGCCCCAAAAGAAGTGTAAAGCTCAGCATTTCATGGAGCCACTTACTTCTTTCAGTTTGGTTTCTGGGCATTCAGACTGCAGAGTGAGTGTTGCTCCTTCAATATTCCTTGGCATGGGAGTTGAACCAGGATTTATTGTTAGATGAATCTGATCTGGAGAAATAATGTGTTGCACATAACCCTGGGACATTCCTTCATGATCTGCCAGCAAGTGAAATCCTTCTTCATGACCCTCTGGTAAGAAAGGCAAGTGATCCCCACACTGCCCTTCATCCTCATCATCCTCCAGCACGCTGTGGTCCTGCTCTATCAGCACAGTTGTCCTGTCATACACCGTGCCCGGGGATGCAGAAACCAGCCCGTTTTTCTCGGGGAACCCCATCGTGTTCTCCTCGGGGCCCAAATCCTCTTCCTCCACCTCATAGTAGATAACGTTGCTCTCGGGGCTGTTCTCCCCCATGGCTCCCCGCCTCTCACTGCGATATCCTGCGATCAGACCGTAGTGGCTCATCTGCAATAAAAGCACAGAGGGGGGGTCAGCCGGTTCTGCCAGCCCAGCCCAGCCCGGTCCGGACCGCTCCGGCTCAGCTTTGCCTTGCCCCACCCGAACCGGGCCCGCTGCGCTGAAGGCACCTCCACCCCCAGGCAGTCCCCGGAGCCTCGGGGCAGGGGTGGAGGTGGGGACGGAGGCACCGACCGAGCCCCGCTGTCACCTCCCGGGATCCCGGACAAGCGTCCCCCCCTCCCCCTTCCCCTGGGCGCGGCGTTGTCCCGCCCGGCCCGGATCCACCGAGAGGCTCCAGCGGGGCCTGCGCGGGGCAGCACTGCCCTCTCTACCCGATACCCGGGACCTTCCCGCCGCTCCTCCCGCCCTTCCCCCCGAGCTCACCGGGTTCCCGGTAGCGGCCGCAGCTCCTTCCCCGCCCCAGCGGCACCATGGTCACCACCGCACTCACTTCCGCTTCCGCCCGCGCGCGGGACGCAGGGAGCGCCGCACCCACCGCGGGGGATGATGGGAAGGGGCGCGGCTTGCGCGGTCCTCCGGGGCTGGCGGAACCGCCAGGACCGGGTCGGTTCGGATCCAGCGGTACCGGGAACAGCCCCGGGGGGGGGGTCGGTCTTCCCTCTGGGGTGGTTTGTGCCGGGCTAAAGGGGATTTTCAGCTCAGCTCCTGTGAGCAGCTGCGGGAATTAACGCTGACTCCGTGTGTCTGGGAAGGGAACCCAGAGCAGAGCTGGGAATGAGGGAAAATCCGGAGAAAAAGGAGAAAAAAGCCCCACCTGAAACCCCCCTTTGGGAACAGACAGGATAAACGGAGATAAGTGACCAGGCAGAGTGTTCCATCCCATCCACCTCAGGCTCGGAATCAACCTGAGGGATCTCGAGGGTCAAACCCTTTTTTTTTCCTCCCTTTCCTCTTTCTCCTCTCCCTCTTTTGTTTCAGCATCCTGAGAGGATCCTTCCCTTCCTCTGCCTGTGCTCCTGAGCCTGAATCTGTGCCTGCCTCCCCTCCTGACCCCAGGATTCCAGCCTGGATTTGATGTGAGAATTACTGGGGAAAAGGGGGAGGAACGTGGGATCCATTTCCCTGTCTATTTGTATTTATTAAGTCATTTTTCTCATTCCTGTCTCATTAAAGCTGTGTGGTTGACTTTCCACCCCATAAATCTCTCTCCCTTATTCTCTCTCCTTCTTTTATCTGCGAGGGGAGAGCTTCTGGCATTGGGTTTGGTTCCTGGGACAGTGTTAAACCCCTGACACCCCCCAGCACCCTGCACAGGGGGTCAGAATACACCCCTGGAGGGGAATGGCTTGAGAGGCAGGGGCTGTGTTGTAGGATTCTTGTGTGCACAACCCCATGTTTGAGGCTGATCAGAGTGACAAGGACACCCTGTCCTTGACACTGGATTGAGAGGAGGCACCAAGCAGGAGCTGATGCTGTGCAAGACGTGGGAAACCACGAGGTAGGAGGCTCAGGGGCTGTGCTGAGGTCCTGGCTCCCACCCCTGCACCAATAGGATTTGCTTTTGCTGTGTGTGAACAGCACTGGGTGACCAATAGGAGTTTGTTTTGGAGTGTGGTGGAGGGGGGTGGACACTGAAAGAGTTTATTAACTGAGCTTGTAGGCAATGAAGTGGAAGCATTGACCACACCTCTGTGAGGAATCCTAGAATCCTAGAACTGGCTGGGTTGGAAGGGACCTCAGAGATCATCAAGTCCAACCCTTGATCCACTCCCCCCGTGGTTCCCAGCCCATGGCACTCAGTGTTGGGGAAACAGTTCAGAAATATACAGGTTGTGAGCAATCCTGACTTACTTCAATTTAGGCCACATTGGGTTAATGGTTATTGAGGCCTAGTTAGAGGCCTGAGAATAAGCTAATGGGAAAGAGATAACTAATTGGCAACAGAAGAGGAAAATAATTATGTGAGAAGAATCTTTCCGTGAGAATGGTATGTGTGGTTGGAGTACAAGGCCACCTGCTTGATAAGATGGTGTAAACAAGGCTTCTCTATATAAAGTGAGTGCAAGTTGCTAATAAACGATTTCATACAATCATATTGATGCGTACATGGAATCCTTAAGCCTCCGCAGATTGTTTTCCCACAACTCAGTGCCACATCCAGGCTCTTTGGAAAGATCTCCAGACACGGAGAATCCACTACTTCCCTGGGCAGCCCATTCCAATGCCTGATCACCCTCTCCAGAAAGAAATTCTTTCTCATCTCCAACCTAAACCTCCCCTGGCACAACTTGAGACCCTGCCCTCTTGTCTTGCTGAGAGTTGCCTGGGAAAAGAGCCCAACCCCCCCCTGGCTCCAACCTCCTTTCAGGGAGTTGGAGAGAGTGATGAGGTCTCCACTGAGCCTCCTCTTCTCCAGCCTCAACACCCCCAGCTCCCTCAGCCCTTCCTCACAGGAATTCTGCTGGATCCCTTCACAGCCTCCTTGCTCTTCTCTGGACCTGCTCCAGCACCTCAATCTCCTTCCTGAGCTGAGGGGCCCAGAACTGGACACAGGACTCAAGCTGTGGCCTCCCCAGAGCTGAGCACAGGGGCAGAATCCCTTCCCTGGACCTGCTGGCCACGCTGTTCCTGAGCCAGCCCAGGATGCCATTGGCCTTCTTGGCCACCTGGGCACACTGCTGGCTCCTCTTCAGCTTCCTGGCAATCCAGACTCCCAGGTCCCTTTCTGCCACTCTGTGCCCAGCCTGGAGCTCCCCATGGGGTTGTTGTGGCCAAAGTGCAGGACCCGGCACTTGGAATGTTGAACCTCATCCCGTTGGGATCATCCCAACTCTCCAGTCTGTCCAGGTCCCTCTGCAGAGCCCTTCTGCCTTAATCTTTGCCTCATCCCTCCTGCCTCATCTTTGACTTCACACCAAACCCCTAAGGTCACCCTGCACACCCCTGTTCTGTCACTCAGCCTGACTGTCCCACAGGGACTGTTCCCTGTCTGACTGTCTCTCAGGGGCTGTTCCCTGACAGTCTGACTGTCCCACAGACACCCAAAGCTCCCAGTACAACCTGAGATACTCAGAGCCCAGACCCCCCCAACATCAACCCTAGGCAGACAGGGGGGTAAAACCCACCAGGAACTTTTTTTTTTTTAAGTAACAATCAATTCCCAGTTAGATAAAATAGTGTAAATATCAGCTTTTCTATTTCTGCTTGTCTCTGTACAGCTTATTTAGAGATTTTATACACTTTACACCTTAAAAAAGTCAAACTGCCAGGAAAGTATAAAATCCTCTGATAACGTTTTGAAAAAGCCAGTGTACAAAAAAATATCTTTTTTTTACAGTGATTTGATAGCTAAAAATCAGATCAGCTGCATCTGAAACTCAGGGTGGATTGTTTTCTGTCAGGAGGAACTGACAGATGAACTGCTGAGCTTTCTTCTTCTCAGCTGTGTCAGGTGCAGGACGTCCAGGAGGAGGGCGAAGCAACAACTGCCCAAAAATGCTGCCTGCATTTCAGAGGAAAAACCAGAGAGAGTGAGACAGAGCCAGCAGCTGCAGGGCTCACAGGTAAAAACCCCCAACCCCAGGCAAGGTGACACCTGAGGGCTTGCTCAGCCTGCCCCAGGGGACTGTGGAGAAAAGGGGTTTTGTCAGGAATGCTGCAAATCCCCTCTGAGCAGGGCAGTTGGAGTTGTGGCCTTACCAAGCATGTGCACATCCAAGTGGTTTTTCCCTGATTTTCTCAGCAGTTCCCGGAGAAATGCCATCAGATACTCAAAGACATTTTTGTGGCACCTGGGCAGTTTAGAGATGATCTGAGGAGGTGGAAAAAACAAAAAAAAACCAAAAACCAAAACCCCAGAATATTTATCTTGAAGATGTGGCAATGCCTTAGCAGCTTCACCTGCTTCCAACATCACCCAGCTTGCAAACAGCTGCTCTGAGTAACCCAAAAGCAGTCCAGATCCTTTATTTATTACCAGATAATTCCATAATAAATAATAAAACCCCTTTGCTGGTCTCACATAAAGCAGTTTGTCTCCTTTCCCTCTAAAAGCAGAGGAGTTTTACCTGGCTGCTCAGTGTGTAGTTGCTGGCACTCTCCAGACAGCTGCTGTAGAACCTGGAGCAGATGACAGGCTCTGGCAGGCTCTCCAGGAAGAGCAGCAAAGCTTCAGCAACTGAGTGATTGTTGCCAACTGATCCCCAGATGGTTAAGGAAAGGGGGGGGGGAAAGCAGAGCCTGATCTGCTTTGGTGGAATTTCTGCTGAAACATTCACCTTGGCTCTGGGTTCAAAGAGTTCATAGCTGGGAGCTCAGACACCAAAGCACAAGGACCTGGCAGAGGTTTTCACACTGACCACAAGGAAATGCAGTTGTCAGTCACCCCAGGGTGAGAGGGGGGAATTAAAACCCCCTGGTGGAACCCACTGATTGCATCTTGTCACTAAGTGGCCCTCAGGGGACATCAGGCTGCAAGGATACAGAGGGTGTCGTGGATTCCTTTGTCCAAACAGTCCCGGATTTCCTCAAATTCAGCCTTGAGGCCTGGCTGCTGGAACAGGTACTCCTGCAAAGCACACACTTAACTCATTCTCCAGGAAAATAAAAGTTATTTGGGTAAATTGAGCAATGTCACTATCAGCTGTCTGGAAAATCCCAGCAAGAGGCACCAGCAGGGAACAGAACACCCTGGGGCTCCAGGATCACTCTCTCTACCTCTGCTCAAACATCCCCAGAAATTCTCATGACCAGGAGCATCCTCAAATCTAAACCTAAGACAAAAAAAAGCCCCATCCTGTGTCTCCAGCACAAAGACTGCCAACCTGCTGGGAAGCATTCCTGTAGAGATGATCCACCATCATCCACAGCTCCTTTGGAATGTCCATGGGCTTTTCATCTTCAGTGGCATCATCACTGATCTCCAGTGGCATCAGGGTCTGAGAGTCAGGGGATAAAAAAAAATAATAAAAGGTATCTACCCGAGTTCTGGCAAAAATGCTTCACAGAGCTTATACCTGAGAATTCCTCCTTGGTCAGAAAGTGTTGCAGCTTCACTCACCAGCCTTTACACAAGACTAGCACAACAGGCACTTGTGCACCAACACTCCAGAGAGAAGAAACAACACATGCACAAGCTGTACCAGCATCCTCAGAGGAGAGAGCAGGGGAGTGGAAAAGGTTCTTTAGCAAGCAACAGGATTTAACATCTAGTTTGGATCATTCTTGTGGGTTTGGAAGGAAATTCTTGTCCTTAACTCACAAGTTTCTGAATAGATTCTGCTGACATGTCCTGGATGGGTTCCCTCATGTGGCACAGGGTGTGGAGAGGAGACCCAAAGCAACTTGGCAAGTAGTTCCCCGTTACAGAGATAAAATAATCCTTCCCCCTGTCAAGATGCAAGACCAAGATATCTTCAAGTTTTTCCTCTCCAGAGTTTAAGTGTGTAGCTGTTGATTTATCAACAAACACCTCCAACAGAACTGTCTTCTCAGCACCTGCAGGGAGATGATGAAATCCATACTTGGTGACAAAAGGTATGAAATCAATAAGCCTGCTTTCTGAGGCATAACAGGGTCAAAATTAAGCCAGAATTAAGGTGACAACATCAGGTGGTTAATGAGAGGAACAACAAGGAGCTCACCTGGGTGCAGAAAGCCCTTGCTGGGATAAGCAGCCAGCCACTTCTTGGAGTAAGCTTCCTCATCTGGTTTGTTGATAAATTCAAACTGGCAGGCCACTTCTCCATTGCAGATTCTGAACCTCTCCACCTGCAGCTGCATGTACTTCACGTCCCCAAAATGGAACTAGGAACCAAAGCCAGGGAACATCATCAGCCAGGGCCACCTGGCCAAGCAATCCCTGCCCTGTGGTTTAATCATTAAGCACGAGATCCCCAGGTTAACCCCCTGCCTTGTGCACAGCTTCCAGGCTGACAAGGGATCACCTCTGCTTGCTCTGTGTGCCCCTTTCAAACAAATGTTCCCCCAAATAACCCAAATGCAACTCGAGAAGTCTCACTTCCTTGTCTTTTTCAGTCCCCATCACACAAAGCAAACGTTGGGTTTGTGACCTTCTCCACATCGCTCTGATTTTACATCTGATGTTGCAAAGAAACGAGGCAGAGCAAGGGGAACAAACTTCCCTTTTTCTCTCTCTCTCCTCACCTCAGGGGGGTAACACACCCTCCACTTCATCCTGGAGCTGTGAATGGCATTTACATCTAAACAGAAATGAGGATTTCTTGGGCCAGTAAACACAGAACAGCTGCTAGTCAAAATATTCTCTTTCATTGCTGCCAGACCTCAGAGTCTACTCTCTATCCAGTGTAGCTTCATGGCAGGGATACCCTCCTGGGGTCAGGGGTTTCTCAGCCTCCCCAGTGAGCCAGAGCACACAAATAAATAGATTTTACCTCCCTCTTGGACAGGGTGACTGAGGGGATTCTGGCGTTTTCCATCTTGTCCTGGGAGCGCACGATTTCTTCGAAGGCTTTTCGGTAAAGCTCCTCATCCACAACCTTCACCTGAAAAGGACACAGCTTGGGGCAGCTGGCATTTACAGGGCCTCTGCCAGGGAGCTGAAACACAGCTGGAAACATAGGGACTGATGTGATGGCAGCAGCACACCCCTGCACGTGGCACATGGGATAAGCAGGGATGCTCTGAGACCTCGTGGGATGCAGAGGATGATTTTTGGCACTTGCCATAAGTAGTGAGACAGTCACTCAGGAGCCTGGTTTTTCCTTAAAAATTTTGTTAGGCAAGCCACTCTCATGATGTCAGTGAAGCAGTATTCCTGCACTGCAAGTTTCTGTGAAAATCACTTGGGAAAGAAGTAAAAAAGGCAAAGGGACCATTCTGCTCCTGCAATCTACTGCTCAGCTGGAGCATCACTTCACACAACCCCATGAACAACAATTCTAGCTCAGTACCTTATCCAGCCCACCTTCCAAGCCTTTGTTCTCTGTGGAGCCATAAAAGCAGGAGAGGGAAAAGAGCAGAACCTCCGCAGTTTTTTCCTCCAGCTCTGCTGTACTCACCCCGATATCAAACACAGAGCTGACTGGTTTGTGGTCACTGATCTTCAGAGCCATGTGGCTCCTGTAGCTCAGCTGAGCAATGTTCTGCCCTTTCCAGAGTATCCGGTCACACCAGGCAGGAATACGACATTTCTCACTAAAACAGAGGCCAAAATTACAGCTCAGGAGGAGGAACAAAGCAAGGCAAGACACTGCTCTCCCAGAGACTCTGTTTTCCTGCCATGGCCTGCAGCCAGGTCTCCTCCAAAGTTGTGTTTGCCAGAGCTGCTTTGAGCAGTTGCAAAATTGTCTGCTCTTAAGTAGCTCTATATCCTGCTTTGCTTTCTGCTTCTTCAAAGCTGAAAATATTTATCTTGTTCTTTTGATCCAATCAGTGCAATACCCAGACTTACACAAGGATTCACTCAGCTACAGACAGCACAAAGCCACCATTTCAGCCCCCAGCTGGTCTGATCTGAGGTACAGAAGGTCTATAGAGCTGGTCTGAGGAGGTATAGAAGGTTTCAGCAAATAAAAGGTGCTCAAAATTTTGCCAAGGAAAAAAAACCCAAACCACCACCAACAACAACAAAAAAGAAACTAACTAAAATAATTCCTTAATTTTGTACAGCTCTGGGGAAACCCAATGGATTTTTCCTGGGAAAAAGATCTGGTAAACATCAGCGGAAGAAAAGCAAGATGCATAGATGTAAACTGGACCTAAAGGAGAGGAAGAGCAATAGCCTAAGAACTGTTCCTGTTTATACTCATTAGATCTGCCATTCTTTAGCTTTTTTTTTTTTTTTTACTTCCTTCAGTGATAACATCAGACTGCACATCACCTTGAGTCCCAGTCATCACAGCCAGCATCATATTTGTATGTTGGCTGGAAAGAAAGCTCTCCCTCTGTAAAGCCTTCAAAGACTGCATTTGCATTCATTTGCCTCTTTAGCTAGGAAAGAAAAAAAAAACAAAACAAAAAAAAGTACAAAATATTTAATTTTAAATAAACTCAAGCACAGTTCCCATCTAAAAGGGACAAGCTCAGCAAAGAGAGGGCTGAGCAGTGGGTGTGCAGTTTCTGACCAGCCCCACTTGCAGGCAGGGGACATCAGTACCTGGTCATACTGCCAGAGCTCTGGAAAAGCTTTCTCTTCCACCAGCTGCTTCACTTTTGCCACATCCAGATCCTCCAGACGATAGTTGAGGTCACCCAGCCACAAGATCACACTGCAGGAGAACACAGAGCACAAGTGTGCATGGGGTGGCCACAGACAGGACCCAGCAGCTCCTCTCAACACTGGCAGCTGGGTGCTGTGTCTGCTTGGCCATCACAGACAACAAGCAGCAGTGAAAACCTGAAAGAGAAGCTTTATTTTCTATTTTTGCTGCTTTTTAATTCCCGTTCTGCATCCTTGTCACTGCCTCTTCATAACTGGTGCTTCTGATATCCCACAGATTAAATCCCACTGGGGAAATCAGTGCACATTGCTGCCACATCCTCACTTCAGGCTTGATAATAAAACAAAGCTGGGAGAGCACAGGGTGGCAAGTGACTTGTTAGACCTGGACAGGGACCACCCTCAGCCCCAGGGTTCCAGTAAAGCATTTCTGGCCCCTTCCTACATCCCAGCCAGGAGAACCTGGCACCTTCCTGTGTTCATCAAGTTCTCCCTGCCCCAAGGAGTGATGGGCACAGCCAGAGGGGAAGCATACTCATGTTTGGCAATGGTGAGAGAGGCCAACTTGGGATCTGACTGGCAGAAATGCATCCGGGAGCAGATGTCCTTGAAGTCCTGGTTCCTCCTCTCGTATTCCTCCATGTGAGCTGCCAGGTGAGAATTCACAATGCACAGAGTAGTGTTATGGAATTTAAACCTTATGGCAACACCACCTTTGTTACCCTGAAAGATAAAAGACAAAGAATTGGTCAGAAGCTTCTACACAGAACAGAGGAACCTCACCCCAGGGTTGCCACCATCCCTACCATCTTCCCCATGATCCCAGTGCCCACAGTCTCAGCTTCCACCTCGGAGATGTTCATCACCAGGTCCTCTCTCACATACAACAGGAGCATGATTCCCACCAGCCTCACGTGTTTCACCTGTGAAACAGACCCTGTTCCAGGAAATACTACAAGGGGAGAGGTTTGAAGAGAGAAGACTCATCGTCCCCTGTCCAGAACATGAGCCACAAAAATACAGATTAAAAAAACAAAAAAAAAGAATTCCAGGCTCATCAGAAGGACCAGCTGGGCTCTCAGCAACACAGCACCTGGAGGAACCAGGGACCAAACACCACAGGGAACAAAGCTGAAGCCCAAAGCAAACCCTACAGCCCAGGCACAGCCCATGGGAGGAATTTCCCTTCACTAACAGTGACAAGAGAGGAGCAAGACCAAAACAGCAGCAGTGTTCCAACCAAGATACCTTCAAACTCATCCCACCATGGATTGTGTAGATGAAGAAAGTAAGATAATTCCTATTCTCCTCCCCCAAGACAGCAAGAACTTCCTTGCTCTGGTCTCCTGTCCTACATCACTTCAGAGCAAAAAGCCCACGAACCCCTGGAGGAGACAGCAGTGGAGAAGGAGAAAAAGCAGAGGGAAAAGAGGCCCAGGTGGGAAATAATTCCATGTTTACCTTTTCATATTTGGCATCTGGGTGAAGACTCTCAGTGACAGCTTTCAACCATTCCTCTTCCCGTGGTGTTTCATAGAAAAAGAAGGCTTCTTTACTGAGATCAACCTCCTGGAAACTGTGTCAGAGGAAGGAACCCACAGATGCATGCACGAGTTGATAACTCTCCAGCCCTTTCCTCTGGGAAAGAACTACATCAACTTGTACTCCATTTATAATTTATAATAATTTATAATTCATTTCAATTTCTAGCTGAAAACTCAAAATTCAGTTCTGCAGATTGGAGGCTGTGTAAAGCTAAGGAGCTGGACACCCCCCTGCTGCAGTCACAGGACACCCCCAGGCCATGAGGGGACACTCACCCCACACAGTAGATGTCTGGTGGCTCAGCATCACACCTCAGCCAAGGCTCAAGGCTCTCTTTGGGGGCCTGACCATTCACATTGTATGTCCCAGCAAAAAACCTGCAAAGAAATGAGCTCAATCCCAGAGCTGCAGATGGCAGAGCTGATGGAAACACCACTGTTATTAACCCCTGTACTCAAATTACATGAAACCACTTCCCAGTAACAAGTTTCCAGGGGGGAATTGGGAAAATGTGACAAAATGTAAAGCCCTAAAATGATTTAATTTCAGTAGCATGTTCACAGACATGTTTTACAGGCTGCACATTTTTACATGTGTATATATATATATATATATATAAAGACTAGAGCTATCCAGTAGCAGTTTGAAATGAGAAATTCACAGAATAACAGACATAAAATCATTTCAACCACAGTAAAGTTTTGGTACTGCTTATATTTCACTCAAGCTCTTGTGAACTTATTGAGCACCTACATGGAGAAATAGTGAGCAGAAGCAGTGAGAGAGAAAGCCAGAGGTGAACACACTTGATGTATTTCCAAGCAGAGTCTGAAATAAGCTCAGGAAAAAGTAATGTCAAAAAAGCCATTTTTTTAACCAGAACCATGTGGCAAGGCTTGAAAAAGACACGAATGAAATTCTCTCAAATGAGGAAACAAAGCTGCTGAAAAGCCTGAATCATCCTTTTCTCAGGAATTTCTTACAGGGACATGAGATAAAATAACAAACATGAGTGATTTTGACAGCTTTATAATAAGTCCTTCTCAGGAGTGATCCTTACCTGAAGTTCTGGATTTCTGTGTAGGAATCCTCCATTTCTTTCAGACAAGCTGTTATTAAAGTATCTCTGACTTTAAAGTCCAGTTCTGGCAAGAGTGAAGCCTTCTTTGAATCCATCACATCAGAGGATTGCACCATCTCAGCTGTCTCTTCAGGTTTGACTTTGCTTTGCCTGCAAATAAAAGCCAAACCGCAGAGTGAAACCCAGGAGATCCACACCCCCCAGGCAGCTCATTTCTGCCCCCAGGGATCTGTTTCACATTTCTCTGTCTGTTTCACTCAATGGAATCAATGTTTGGGTCAGCAGACAAGACTAAAATGAGCATTTCTCAGGATGGTTCAGATCTCTTGACAAAACCAGTTTAACTCAATGGGGTGTTCTGCAGTAACTGGGTTCAGGCTGTTGGTTCAGAGCAAGGCTCACTCCCACCTGGATGGTGACACAAAACCTGTACACATTTCCTGCTTACCAGATTTAGGAGATGCAAATCTCATCTCCTGCTGTCTCTGCTCAGCAGAATTAAAATTTGCTTGCTTCAAAAAAGCCTTCTGGTGGAAAACTCCCCACTCTGCCTAGAAAAGAGGCAGCAGAGAGCAGGTGGAGATAGAGGTGGGTTTATTGAGGATCTCCTGGCTCTGCAAACTCCTTTTGCAACAGGAATAACATCAGGAGCTCCCACAAGCAAGGGGAAGGTAAAAATGTTCAAATCAACAACGTGCACACCAGTGCCAAGACCAGCACAGAGAGAGAAATGCTGCAGGGTCTGAAAAGTCCTGGGAACTGGAAAATGAAAGTGCAGCATTTGAAGAGCGCATCTATGAGACAAGGTGGCCCTCGGCCAAAGGTCTCTGAATAAACAAGACCAGCAGGTCCTCTGCCACTGAGCTGCAAAAATATTCCCAAAGAGGGGACTGGCAGGAAATTCCCACTGAAGTTTTGACAGCAAGCTTGTGCTGAGCTTTTCTCCTAACTAGAATCTGCAGATTCTCTTCACAAAAGGAGGGACTGGAACCGACACAGGCACCAGGAGCTGGAATCAGATAACAGGAGATAACAGCCACAAGATTGCACGAGCACTTGTGTGTGCACAGACCTCACGCTGACACCAGAAAACAACCACCCCACTCTGTTTCCAGCCCCAAAAAAACAGGAAGCCCAGCTCTCTGCACTTTCTTTTGCTTCCTCTAGACACGAAAGCATCAGCAGTTTGCCCGCTGCAGTTCATTCCATCCATTCCCAGAACTCTGGTGCTAAATATATATTTACTGTCAGATGTCAGCGACCCTCTGGGGAGGGCAGGCAGAGCTCAAGGGGCAAGGAAACATTGCCATCACTTCTCCTCTGCACCAGACCTTCCAGAAAGAGCCCAACTCTGCTTCACCAGAGCCTGACAAGACGCAAGAGATCCACCATACCTACGAGAACTTTTATCCTGGCTCTGGTTCTGGTCCTGACTCACTTCAACCTTTTTTCCATTCTGTTTGGCATCTTCCAAGCCAACTCCTTCTGGAAAAAGACAAAATGTTTCATGTTAGATCCCAAGTGTTCTTTAATTTCTCAACAAACTTCTACAAGCACTGGCATAAAACTGTGAACAAAAAATAATTGAATTTCCTTAGAGAAACGAAGTGCACTGCAGGCTCTTCCAGGGATCTGACAGCCCCAGCTGATTTTATCAGAACTGTTGTGGGATTTCCAGCTTTCCCTTGAGAGGAGTGGGGCCAGGGAGAACACCAGAACTGCTGCATGCTGCTCCCCTCGCAGTTAAGCCAAGACAGGGCTCAGCAACCCAAAATCCAGGGTTTTATTCTGGGAATCCAAAAACTGTATCTTAATAACATGTTTTTCCTTTCTGAAGCAAGACAGGAAGTGGAAAGAAAGGGAGAAAAAAGGGGGGGAGGGGAAACCAAAACCAAACCAACCCCAATTTACCATTTCTTTTTTTATGCAGTGGGGTCACCACATGAACCTGCTGTGTCTCAGCAGCATCAAGTGCCTCAAACTGCACATTTCTAAAAAAAATAACAGGGCAGCTGCCATGCAAATATCACTGCATGCAGGGCTGACCCTACACACATCATAAAACATCAGCAAAACTTGCCCAGTTCCAGCATTTTGTATCAACTACAACAGACACCTCCAAGGGGCAAAAGAACAGCTAAAAAAAGAGGACTCTGAGTGGGGGTCTCCATGTTTGAGATGAAGGAACAGAAACCTCAAGATAACACTACTGAACAGATAAATCTGTTATATAGAACATATATATATAGAATATATAGAAGATTATAAGGTTCTAGTCATTCAGCTGAGCTTCTCCTTCAGTGAGCACAATAAGCCAGAAATATGGAGTCATTAAAAAGCTTCTCCAGGATGAGAGGACAAACCAGAAACAGAACTCGAAATACTTCACCTAAGCACCTGGAACACAAACAAGCTGACAAGAAATGGTCACATTCTCAGCTTGGAAAATCTCTTCTGCCCAAGAGCCCTCTGAGAATAAAGACCCTAAGAGGATTTATCAGGGGTCAGCTGCAGGAGCACACGTGGCTCAGACCTGGGTACAGACCACACAACCCAAGTCACCTGGGGTGGATCAGGAGGCTCAGGGGTGCTCTGTGAGCTGGGACAGAGCTGAAAAATCATTAAAATTCCCCAGAGGCATTGAGAACTCAACCAGTGCTGTCTGGGCTTCTGCAAGTTCTCCCAAAAATGACCACGAGAGGCATCTTGGCAGTGACAAGAACCTGACTTTTCACTTCAACAGACAAATGTCACTTTTCCATCAGGAAGGGAAGAGCTCAGGCTTTATGACCCACAGGGAATGATGCCACTGGCCAGCACAGGGAAGGTATCAATGCCAGAATGGCAGCTGTGTGCCTGCAGAGATGCTGTCATGCACTAGCCAGTCTTAATTCACAGGAGACTTAATGAACTAACATCACTCCCCTAACAAATGACAAATATAAATAGACTTAACACAGCATTTAAATGTGTTTTGGTTTGCATAAGGAAGTGGCTACCTCAGTATACATGGAATAAATTACAACCAGAAAACTGCAGGCAAAACATGGTATCAATACCTATTCATATTCCCCAAGTGATGGCAGACAGGGATTTTCTTCTGTTAATACGGAGGGGTGGGGGGGTGGAAAGGGGGTAAAAAAAAATTAAAATCCCTCGACTCAAGAAAAATACAATGAAGCCTTGGAAAGGCGATTGTGCCAAATCCCAGAGGCATGACTGGATAGAGCTACCTCCCAAGGAGCTTACCCTTCAAAGGCTGTTACTGTGCTCCAGATAAACAGAAAGACACCAACAAAGGAGCCCGGGCAGCCTTTCAGCCAGCCTGTTTTTCCTCCTGAACACGTAGCTATACCCCAGCCTCTCCCAGGCAGGGCTCAGCAACAAGGTGGGGCCCCTTTTTATTTATTTATTTATTTTTAACACACTACAGATAAAGACAGGAATAAAGGGCAGGAAGGAAGGAACACCAGCAACACCAAACTGAGCCCTCACGGCTTAAGGGGAACCCGGTGGGTATCAGGGGGGAGCCCGAAACCACGCAGCCCACAGGACCCCTCTGACCCCCCGCATCTTCTCATCCTGGCACGGAGGAAAACGGCGACGGGCACCAGGAGCGGCGGGGATGAGGCACAGAGAGAGCAAGGGACGGGGCTAAACCCACCCCCGGAGCCCGGCAACCACCGGAACACGGGGCTGGGGGTTCGGGCCGGGGGATGCTGGCAGCTCCGCGGATCCTGAGCGGTTCGGTTCGCTCCCGGCAACACCGGAGGCTGCCCCGACCGACAGCCCCCCCGCACCCCAAAGCACCGGGAGACCCCGGTCCCGGTCCCGTCCCGCAGCGGGACCGCACTCACCTCGGTGGCTCCGCAGTCCCACACCGCCGAACAAGTCCGGCAGTACCGGGACCGGGACCAGGACCCGGTCATGTCCCCGGCCACGCCACGCCCCTGTCCCCACCCCCGCCGCCATCCCGCACCTTCCCCGGGGCTTTTGCGGAGCTCCCGCAGAAAGTCCCGCGTGTGGGAGCCGAAGGGCAGCTGCACCGTGAGGCAATCGTCTGCCGGGCCGATCCGAACCGTCACATCCGAACCTGCGGGAGCAAAGAGCCCTCGTGGTGCTGGTGCTGCCGGGCCCAGCCGAGCCCCCGCAGAACTCATCAGTCACTCACGACTTCCCACGAGTGCTTACCGTGGTGCTTTCCACGAGAATTCCATTTAAAAATATAAAAATCAGGACTTATAATAAATAAATAACTCTCATTCTGCCCACTAAGTAACAATAATTAATTCACCTCGTGGTAGAGTTTGAAAAAACTTGGAAAAATTAACCCTGGGGTGATGATATTTGTGAGCATGAACCAAAAGACAAGATCCCCCCCAAACCCCGAGACCCCCCCACGCCTGCCTCGCCAAGCACAAGGGAACACCCGTGACAGGCACTAAAGCACCCACAGAACTCACCAAGGACTTGGAGGTCACTGTCCAGGACAACTGCAAAGGGAAAGCAAAGTTCAGTGACAAAGCTAGGAAGCAGGTTTGCAGCCTGGGATGGTGCTCATCAGCTCCTCAAACCCCACAAACTCCTTGTAGGAAGGGAACCAGGCAGAACAAACCTGCCAGGGTGGTGCTTCTCAGTGCACAGGGTGCTCCGGGTTGCAGAGCTACTGACCCCGTGGGGCCCTCCCACCCGTGACACGTGATGCACGAGTGCCACGGGGGATTACCAACTGCATTAAAAACGTGGACAAAGAGTTTCCAAGTTTCAACAAGCAAAAATAACAAACTATGGACTCTGGACTCCTTCATCTCCCTCCTTAGAGGTGCCCAGTAAGCCCCTAGAGCACACCAGTACCTTCTTCCACTATAAACTCTTCTGTGATGGGGATGACCTGCTCCAGCCAGACATCCTCAGCTGCTATGGCCATCCTCCGGTGAGTGTACACATGGAGCCTGCGAGCACAGAGCAGGCAAAAGCAATTCTGGCACCTCTGCAGGCACAGACAGACCCCAACCCCTCCTGCAGCCCCCAAAGTCACTTATCCACTTATCCCCACTTCAATGAGAACTGATTTCTTTCTGGGAAAATTCACCAGTCCTGAACCTCTAAGGCCTGAGCTTTTCTCTGACATTCCTACCACGCAGCCAGAGAAATTCCCAGGCACTTCACTTCCAAACCTACAGAGCTCCTTCCCCAGCAGAAAGTGTTTGGGGTAAGAAGTTTCCAATACCGGTAAGAGACCCGCAGAGCTCTCTGCTCTTCTCCAGATGCTACAGGAACAGCTTTGCTTGGAAAAGCCCTTTAAGATCTGCCGGTCCAACACCGAACCCAGCCAGGGCTACCAACGAACCACATCCCTCAGCACAACCACACCGCATTTCAGTGTCCCCGGGATGGTGACCCCACCGCTCCCTCCTCCACCCCCCCGGTACCTCCGGGTCCCCGGCACCTACGCGCGTTGCCCGCCGCTCTCCACCAGCCCCAGCAGACGGCTCTCCCGGCTCTCCCCGTCGACCAGAACCCCCTGCACCGCCTGGGCCGAGGGTCAAGGAAGGACGGGACCAGACGGGACCGGATGGGATCAGATGGGAAGAGCGGGACCAGACGGGACCCCCGGCGCCGCCCCCCGTAGGCGCCATCGCGACCGAGCCAAAGGATACGATCCGGCAGATCTCCCCCTCCTCCAGGCTCTCCTGGATGGCCACTGACTCATCCATCCTCGGTACCGGTACCGGTTCCGGTGGCCGCCCCGGTCCGGCCGCTCAGCGGAGTTCTCGCGAAGGGTCGTTGCGGAGCCACCGCTCCCGCCGCTAACGGCACCGCCCGCCAACGGCCCGGTCCGGCCCGGGTTCCTCTTCTCCGGCCCGGCCCCGGTTCCTCCGGCCCAGCCCCGGTTCCTCCGGCCTTTGCCCCCAGCGGCACCGGACACGGAATGACGCGGCGGGGCCGGCAGAGCGGTCCCCGGGAATAGGGGCGGTGGCGGGGGCTGGCGGGACAACGGGACCGGGAGCAGCTCCCATCCCATGCCCGGGAGGGTGGGGGGGAAGCACGATCCCTGCCCCGGTCCCGCAGGGAAGGGGAGAAGGGCAGGGGGGTTGATTTCCCGGTGAAAGCAGGAGATGTCCCGTTTTTACAAGGAATGGGTGGGATTTTTGAGACAGAAACTCCCTGGGTTTCATCCCATTTTCAGGCGCTGTGGAGACGCTGCCACTGGGGTCTGAAACAAAAAACTCAGCCCAAACCTTGGGCTGTGGCTTTGAGGCACCAGAGCAGGATGAGGCAGCCTGGAAGGAGCCAGCCAGCAATTCCTCCAGGCTCCAGAAATTCCTCCGGGCTCCAGAAATTCCTCCTCCAGGCTGTGCCTATCCCATCCCATCCCATCCCTGCAACCCAGGAGCTGCCCAGCCGGTGGCATCGCAGGACGACAGGGCCAGCACTGTCCTTCTGCAGCACCCAGGCTCTCCCGGCCTCCCCAGAACCCCCCATCACTGACACACGGAATATTTATATTTTTGCAATCTTTTCATTAAAGAGACACCCGTGGGAAGGGGCAGCAGAGCGTGTGGCATTGAGGGGACACGGGAGAGCTTTTCCCAGCTCTATCCAGTGCAGGAACAGGCTGCTGCTCACAGCTCTGCTCTGCCTTAAGCAGGAGAGGATCACAGATGTGATATAGGATCATCTAAAACAGGAGACACGTTTGGATGAATCCCATTTTCCTGCTTAAGAACTGGAGATGGAGCACAGCCACCCATCCTACTTACCCAGGTGAGGTATTTCCATAGCAGAGCAGTTTTACACTAACAAGAAGGTGCCCACAGAGGCTGTGCTGCAAGCAGATTATGAACTAGAGCAGATCCTGGGCCTTCAGTCAAGGCAGATCTTTGTGGTTTTTAAGCAGACTTAACACACACCCTCTTGTTCCTCCTCCTGAGGTCACTGGTTCCAGCACCTGCAGTCCCAGCAGCACCAAGGCAGACACTGCAGCAGCTCCCAGAAACCATCATCAGCTTGCAGGTCTCCCAGGCCTGCAGGTTTTCAGCAGGGCAGGGAAGAATCTCTCTTTGTAGCTCCCTCAGTGCACAGATTTAGTGCTTTTCCTCTGCATACACCAGGGGAGTCTCGATTACAAGGGTTTAAAAATTCTCTGAGATGTCAGACACCAAACACCAGCCCTGGGACACTGCAGGTTTGGGAGTGAAGCTCAGGAATGGGAGGTGGGATCAGGAGCTCTTCAGGAAGGGGCCTGGGACAGGGAGGTAACAGAGGGCATTCTAGAGCAGCTTGGGCTGAAGTCAGAGAGCAGCCTAATGAGTGGGATCCTAAATGAGCACCACAGAGCTCTGCTACAGGGCACCCAGGGGGCTGCTTACTCCCAGGGGGCAGCTGAGAGCCTGTGGTTCAGCAGCAGGGCCACCCCACAAGCCACCAGCTTCAGGAGTGGGGCCAGAGCCACCTGCCCAGCACTATTGATGTGAACCTTGCCATCCAGCTTCAGGCAGCTGGATTTCAGGGAAGCTGGGCAGCATTCCTGGTAGCAGGCAGCCTTCACCTTGCTGGCACAGACTGGTTTGGCATCCTGGCAGGCTCTGCTGCATCCTGCCATGAAATTCAAGCCCATCTTCTTCATCTGGAAGGAGGAAAGAGGTGTTATCCCAGGGGTCCTGCTGGCCTTTACTATTTATTTTACGTGACAGGGAAGCACCCAGGCACATCCCAGCTCCTGCTCTTTAGCCCCAGGGCCATACCTGGCAGAAATCTTGCCCAACAATGCACTTAGCAAGAGTCTTCTTGCCTCTGAAACATCCCTCCCCGTGGCAGGAGAACGCTGCACACACCTTCCCCTACAAGAGAAGGGGATATTCATCAGTCCAGACAGCAGGACTCCCAGGACAGGAACTGAGTTTCCCACAGTCCTACTTTCCTGGGGGCTCCTTAGACCCCCTCCTTTAGTTCTTGATACCCTTCCAGCACTGCTCCAGCAGTTCAGAGCTAACAGACTCAGAGCATCCCCTCTGAAACTGCAGGAAACTCGAGTGAAAGATCAGCAAACAACTTTCAGAGCTCCTTTTCCTTCCTCTTTACAGGGCTTGTGTCAGACTCTCTCCTTTCAAAGCTCATTGAGGATTTATTCCCCTTCCAGAGGCAGGTTGGACCCTGGCTCCCAGGCACAGGAGAGGCTCAGGTGGGAGCTCAGGACCTGCCTGGATGATACCTACATTTCTGGGGGCAGCTCGGGTGGTGGTGGTGGCTGCAGGCAGCATGGTGGTGGCTGGCAGGTCACCTGCAGAGACAGGAGAAGCCCCATGAGCTCTGCCCAGCACATTCCCACACAGGAAAAACTGAGCATCTGCTGGGCCATCCATCCCAGAGGAGAGGTGGTGGCCATGCAGCCCCTGCCAGCCCTCTGCAAGGGGGATTTGCCCACCTACCCCCCCCCCCCCAGTGCAGCAGGAGGAACCCCAGACCCCCTGTGTGGGTACCGTAGGAGCTGGCATTGAGCTGCAGGCAGAGGGAGGAGCTGCAGCAGTCCAGGGTGCAGTGCTGGGTGCTCACACTGCTGTTGGCTCTGCACAGCTCCAAGCTGCAGGTGCTGCTGCAGCCAGCACTGTAATTTGTGCTGGAGAAACGATAAAGCTGCAAGAGGCAAAGAGAGAGGTGCTGAGGGGGAGGGAGCCTGTGATGGAGGAGCAAAGAGACAGCAAGGGAGGGAGAGGAAGGGAAACAGGAGACTGAGACAGGCTCAACGGAGTGCTGAGATTTCCAGATGAAAAGGGAGAACAGAGCCCCCATCCCAGCTTCCCATGCCTCCATCCCCCATCCCAGCTTCCCGTGCCTCCATCCCCCATCCCAGCTCCTTGTGGGTTCCAGATAAAAAGGGAGAACAGAGTCCCCCATCCCAGCTCCTCATGGCTCCATCCCCCATCCCATCTCCCTGTGCCTCCATCCTCCATCCCATCTCCCTTCCTCCATCCCAGCTCCCCGTGGGTTTCACATGCAAAGGGAGAACAGAGTCTCCCATCCCAGCTCCCCATGCTTTCATCCCCCCATCCCAGCTCCCTGTGCCTCCCTCTCCCACCCCAGCTCCATACCTGGCAGTGGCTCTTGGTGGCACAGGTCACTGTGCTGTTGGCATGGGATTTATCCTGGTAGCACCTCTCCCCAGAGCACTGAAAGCTCTGGCAGGTGAGCTGGAGGGAGGACACACCAGAGGTGTCACCACCCGTGAAGCCTCCTGGCACCACGGTGTTGTTCCCACCACAGCCTGGGGTGCAGAGTGCCTGTCCCTGCACACCCACTCCCTGTACCCAAGGGACTCCCCGCTCTCCCCCCACCCCTGGAGATGCTCTCATGGCACTCCAGGCTCCCACGAGGGACCAGTTGGGCTACAACAGCCCAGGCAACAGCCCTCTTTCCCTTTCCTTTCCCTTCCTGTTTCCCTTTCCCCTTCCCTTTTTCTTTCCCTTTCCCCTTCCCTTACCCGTGTCTCCTCTTCACTTTTCCCAGAGCTGTTGGTGGCAACCACCAAGCTGGTGCTGGCAGTCACTGAGGCAGGGTTGGTGGCCACTGAGGTGGTGTTGGTGGCCACTGAGGTGCTGCTGGTCGCCTGTGAGGTGATGGGGGTGGCCACTGAGGGAGTCTTGGTGGCAACAACTGAAACGGTGCTGGCGGTCACCGAGGCAGGGTTGGTGGCCACTGGGGTGGTTCTGGTGACCAGTTTGGTGGTGTGGGTGGGTGCTGAGGAGGTTTTAGTGGCAACACCTGAGATGGTGCTGGCAGTCACCGAGGCTGGGTTGGTGGCCACTGGGGTGGTTCTGGTGGCCAGTGAGGTGGTGCGAGTGGCCACCAAGGAGTTACTGGTGGCCACGTTGCCCTCTGGAAGACACAAAATTCCTCAGTGGTGAAAGAAACACCAAACCTCCCCCAGCAAGACCTGCATCCCCTCTCCAACCTCTGCACAACCCCCAGGCATCCCAGGAAGCATCAGGGAATCCCAGGGAATGGCAGGGAGAGCCAGGACAGCCCAGCCCGGGGCTGTTGGCAGCCAGGAGCTGGGCAGGGGGTGAGCAGGGCAGGGAGTGGTGCAGCAGCACCAGGGGCAGAAGTCACAACAGCCCCTCCCTGCCTGGGAAGAACAGGCTGTGCTGGGGTCAAACCCTTTGGAAAATGGCTCTGTCCCCTCTGGGCTGTGTTCTCCAGGATTGAGGAACCTCAGTCCCTGTTGCCCCACGCTGCCTTTACCCCACTCCCAGAGGTTTCCCATGGGGTGCAGATCTCACCTGCTGTGGCCCCAGGGTGCTGGATGCAGAGGAGCAGAGCCAAGGTGCAGAGCAGCAGCAGTCCTGGAATGGAGGGGGACACCTAAGACCATCACATCTGTCCCCTGCTTCACCCACAGCAACAGCTCATCCCCAAAACCCCACATCCAGCCCCTCCTGGAGCAGGGTAGGGGGGCTGGTACCCAACAGGGGGGTCATGGGGAGCCCCACAAACACACCAGGGGCTGTTTGGGACAGCCCAAACCTGGCCAGAACCCTGGGGGGCAGTGGTCACCCCTGTCCCAGGGAGCCTCCAGCAGAGTTTCTGATCCCTGGGGCAGGGACCCCAGTGCAGCAGAACCCCAGTACCTTGAAGAGAGGGAAGGAGCCATCCCTGAGCTGGAGCTGCCATCTTCATCCCCCAGCACCTTCACCCAGGACCTGGTCAGAGCTGGGCAGCAGCAGGGGACAGTCCAGAGGTCACAGCAGCAAATGCTCCCTGGGTCTGCCCAGCACACGGCTTGGGAGGAGGTGGCAGAAAGAAGACCAGAAGAAGTTACCTAAAACAGACTTTTCCAGCTAAGTTGGTTTGTTTTTTTTCTTAAGGGAACCTTTCTCCTAGGAAATTCTGCTGCCTTTATTCTGGACACCAGAGGATCCAGGTTGTTCAGCACTCCAGTTTTGGTCCCTGCAGTAGCAGGATCTGCTTTTTCAGGCAGGAATAAATAATCAATGGCTGCCAGGAACAACATCCACCCAGAGCACCTCTGGAAACTGCTGCCCAGGTTGCCTCAGCAGCTTCTCAACCCAGAAATCATTTAAGACAGAAAAGAACCAAAGGATTCAGCACCAGTCAGAGGGTGCCATGAGCAGCCCCCCCCTGCAGGGTGGCACCAGGAGCCCGGGGACACCTCCTGGTGCTGAGCAGGAGCCAGGATCCCTCCCCAGGGCATCCCCACAACCACCCAGGGGACCCAGGGCCCAGCCTGGAGCTGGCAAGGAGCCCCCCGGGAGCCACGAGTGCTCTTGGTGGAGAAAACACCCATGGGCAGCAGCAAGGAGCAGGCTGGGTGCCCACGGGTGACAGCTGGGACCATGCAGCAGCTCTGGTGCTGCTGCAATTAAAGATGTGTCCCAGCAGCTCCCACCCCAGAAGGACCAAACCCACCAGAGCTCAGAGCTCAACACGGGACCCTCAGAGGAGTCCCCAGAGCTGGGGTTTGCCAACAGAGGCTCCGTGACAGAGATGGTTCACTGGAAAGGGATTTTTTTCCTGGTTCCATCCCCACAGCTCCCTCCACACTGCTCTCAAGGCCTGAGCACAGCAGTATCTGGAGATGCTCACAGCCAAACCCCTGCCCTGCTGCTCCCTCCATGGTCTGGGGAAATCTCCTGCTCCACAGGACCCACAGCTCCCATCCTGGAACCTCCCTGCTTTCATTCCAGAGCTCCACACTGGAGCCATGAGGCAAAAGAGGCTCCATGGCCAAGTCCTCCAAGGAGAACTCTACCATTCCCCTCCTGTTTTATCATTTTTGGCTCACTTTGCATTCCCCAAGGACCTGGAAGAGCTGAGCTTTGCACAGACACCACTGGGGCTGGAAGGGATGAACCAGGCTGCTGCTCTCACAGCTCCCAGGCAGCCACCGACCCAGCCCAGGCTTGGCTCAACCTTCCTGAGCCCAGCAGCTCCAGGGCAGGTGAGGAACAACCCCCCCCAAAGCCTCATCACAAGAAATTTCCCCCTGAGCAGCCCCAGAGCACAACTCACCCCGTCCTGTCTGCTCCAGAGCCCCTGTGACAGCTGTGACAGCCACTGCTGCTGGTGACAGCCTTGTCACAGCCCCTGCTCCAACCTCACAGCCTCACACCCAGGTGCCAGCAACCAGCCCCAGCCCTGCCAACCAAACAGCACCCAGGGGAAGCATTTCTCACCTGCTGCTCCGTGGCATCTGCAGAGCCACAACAGAGAAAGGGTTTATTGAGGCTCCAGGTGTCACACAAGCCAAGCCCAGACCCAAATGAAACCCCAGAGAGGGGACAGAGGGGTAAGGATTCCAACCTGACTGCAGAGATTGCCCCAAACTGCCCCAAGCAGCACAACCTAAATCAAGTTCCAGTATTAATGCCCTGGAAAAAAAAATAATAATCCCAGCAGCAAAGCTCCATGGGGAGACAGACCCAAGGTGAAAGCAGCAATGAGACAAATACATTTGTTTTGTAAAGAGCCCCAGAAAGCCCACAGCAAGATGCAGTATTGGGCCATTGCTTCTTGTCAGCATGCAATGTTCATGTCTGCTTTACAGAAAGCCAGTCCTCATCACCAGAATTTCCATCAGAACTGAAATGGGAGAAGCAATTGTTTCTGACCCCTCAAACTGTGTAAAAAGCATTTTAAAAATACCATAATCTGATATTTTCCTTCCAGAATATGAAAGGAGACACTTTTCTCAGCACTTCCTAAATTAAAGACAGTTTATTTTTCAAGGGTTTTTCTTTTACTTTTTTTTTTTAATATAAAATAATGTCACAAGCCTGCTTTTCACAAGGGGCTTACTAGAAAGGGATTCTAAAAAGTGTAATTGAAATCTATATTCATGCACATAGAAAATCCAGAAACTGAAGGAAGTGTTGGAGCTGGTGACACATGTCCACTTGGCTTTTCTGACATGAAATCCTTCACCTGGGAAAAGCTACAGCAGCCCCTGACGTTTCAGATCTTCATAGGTCTTTTTATTCACCACATTCCCACTGGAATCCTCATATTCCTCCTAGAAGGGAAACAACAGTTGAGATACCTGGGTACAGCCTGACTTGGCTTGTCCTACAGCATCTGAATTTTAGTTTGAGACAGACGTGGAAGAAAAGGCACTGGTGTAAGTGAGCACGCTATTCACAACAGCTCCTTTTTTTCCTCATAAAACAAGGGTCAGGTTGATATTCCCAACAGTATTCAGAATTCCAGAACTGCTTTCCAGTAAGACACAAGAATGATGTTCACACATCCCTGCAGCACAAGTTCTTGCTCATCTCTGCCTGAAAGGGACTCTCAGGAATTAAGAAAGGGACAGACAGCTCATGGCAGGTACAGGAGGGGTTCCTGTGCACACAGGACGAGACATCCCAATGCCTCTGTCACCTCTCACCTCTGTGTCAGGCTGCCATCTCTCTGAAGCCTTTTGCTGTTTCAGCTTTGCCCACACTGTAAATACAAGGTAAATAATACAAGGTCATAAGGGGTCTGACACCATTTCTCTTGAGATGCTGTTTTTTAATCCAATAAAATATACATGAGATTTTTTTTCCTTTCTTCTAGAACACTGTCACTTCAGCAGCCCAGGACTGTCTCTGGTATCCACAGTTTACTGAGGGCACAAACTGAACAAGGCTTTAAAGTGATCACTCAGGATGAGACAAAGCTCCAGAACCACCACTTCAGAGACAGAGCTCCAAAGGTAGGAGAGCAGCTTGTTTGGGAAACCAAGGCTTTGCCTGTTTGATTTCTCCAAGGCAAGAATCACTTTACCTCCAGGAACCACAACCTCTTATCTGCTGCCCTGATGGAACATCCTGCTTCTCAGAGCAGGGAGGGACAGCCCAGGGCAGGATTGTCCCACATGCACCACGTTTCTTACCCTCTTCTCCAAAACCACCCTCTAGTCACAGGGTGAGACGTTTCTGGCAAGCACTGAGTGCTCTTACACCACACACTCCCTGTTCTGCCACCTCTACTTACATGAGACTGCATCCTCAATCTGTGTGACATTGGCAAAATGAGCTGTGTTGGGAATGCCAAGGCACCTCATCCCGTGGGCATGGCGCCACTCCTGGGGAGCAGAGGCAGGAGGTCAGGAAATGAGAGGAAACACAACTTCACCTGCAGTGCCAAAGGCTACAACAACAGCTAGGGCAGGGTGAAACTGAAATACCAATCTACCAATCCTAAAATCTTCTAACAAAACATCCTTGCTGGATTTTAGACAGCACCAACCAACCTGACCTGATCAAACAAGAAGTCTACAGGAGAGACCTGGCTGTGCCCAACATGATTTGCAGTTCCAGTTGCAGGGAACCAGCACCAGCCCAGCCCCAAGGTTTGGAGGGGGAAGCAGTGCCACCCAGGCACTTCAGGGATTTACCAGGTGTTTGTTACAGGGAATTATCTGAGCAGGGAACTGATGGGTGGGCAGCACGAGGTCACCTACCGCAAAGTGCCGCTGGAAGGCCTTGGGCCCACGGTAGGTGTAGTTCCCACAAATCTCACAGTTGTAGTTGATGTTCAGACCATGTAATTTATACAACCAGTATGGGATGGGCTGGCAAGAGGAGAGAAACAACCATCAGGCCAACTGGTGAGGCAGATTCAAAGAGAAGAGCAGCGTGGAGGCAGTGACACCTCTCACTCCCAGCCCTTACCTTGCCATCCCAACCCAGGGGCAGATTTTTAGGATTATAAATTATTTCATTCTCTTCATCTTCACTCTCACTCTCACTGATCTGCTCTTCCTCCTCCTCCTCCCTCTCTTCCCCTGTCCGTGCCTGCTTACGCTGCACGTTCTCGTGGGTGAGGTGTCTCTGTTCCTAGAGCATGAGGAAAAGAAGGGATTGTTCAGACAACATCCCAGCAACACAATCAGGGCAAGCTCTTGCAGTGTGAAACATTTCCTCAATATACAGAGGAAGCAGATGGAAGAAGGAACAAAGAACTCTCATTTTATTTAGTCCTACAGCTTCAGTTTTTAGTACATTTCCTACTTCCAAAGAGTGAAACATTTGTGCTGCTGTGGGCACTTCCAAGCTGACAAGCAACTGCCCCAAACTGAAGCAAGGAGTTAAGGGGAGCACTGAGACAGAGAAAGGTTTGTAACAGTCTGACTCGGGCATAAAACAGAAATTATCCACATGGGTGTGGAGAGGAGAAAGGAAAAAGAAAAAAAAAGACCCTCTAGGCTTCCCCAGGGGAACACACAGCCTCTGGGTCTGGGCCTGTTGACAAAAACCTCCCAAACAATTAGCTAATGGAAACAGAAAAGTTACCTATCATATTCTGCTTACTGACAGAACAAGCTGCCTGCTAACATGCACTTTAAAACATGACAATTCTGGACATGAAAATAACTTTTCTGGGGAAAGATGTGGATGACCTTCCTGTCACTACTTAGCAGCTCTGAAATAAAAAGCTTGTAGCACAAAATAAAATCCTTACCCCAAGAACCTCCACATACTCATAAATCTGAGCTTCCAGGAATGCAAGATCTTTATTTCTTTCAGTGTCTCTGGAAATAGATATAGAAACTTTATGAAGTCTGTTCCAGAACTGCAAACATCATCTGGACATTTGACTTGTGTCCAGCAAGAGAACAGAAACAAGCACAAAACAGCAAAACAGCCCCTGAGCACTGAACTGCACTCAGACCACTCAGCTCCAGCATCTTCTCTCCGGGTCAGGATTATTTGCTCCATCACTACAAGCACTTCTGATGCTCCCAGAATATTTCTGTTGTGACTACACAAGAGTGATGTCCACAGAATGCTTCTCACCCACGTGAGCAGCAGCATGAGAGTGACCTTTGGGAACTCACCTTTTGCTTCCTTTTGTCTTTGGGTTCTTAGCAAACAGGGAAGGATCAAGAGCTTCCAGGGATTTGCCTTTAGTGCTGAAAAGTCTCTGAGCACGCTCCTCCAGAGTCCTAGCAGGGAGGAGACAAATCCAAAGCAGTTTGAGATTTCCTGAGAACCACCTGAATTCATGCAACAAAATTCTAAACTCAGCTTTTAAGAGGTCAACATTTTCTGTTATCTTTGCCTTCATGCCTTAAACCAAACTCTTTCATTTACAAGGACACTTTTCAATCCAGCAGATCACAGCTTCCCTTGGTTGCTTCTCAATGTTTTGGTTTTTAAACATCATAAAACTAATTCTTGTACAACAGTGATGACAGAACAGGTGTCCCACAAAGGAATTCAGGAGAGGAAAACTTCAAAAACTGCACAGGTACTAAAAGAAAATTGCACCTTACCCTCCACATTTCAACCCCAGGGCCAGTAAAGCCGATTTTAATCTGTCCAGACCCAGGGAGGCCAATTCCTGTTCAATTAAAGCAGGAGATAATAAGAGAAAAGCTATTAAACCAATACAGGATGGATGTGTGTTCATTTTAGCTTATTAAAAAAAAGAAACCCAAACCACAAAACAACATCCAACAGCATGCAAGAAAGAAGGTGGCACCACTCCTCACTGCAAAATGAGGAATGTGGCAAATTAATCAGATCTTCCCAGTTACCAGGATCTTATGGGAAGAAAACCAAAGTTTATTCAGAGAGCACAGAGCCAGAGGCAAAAGAGCAGCAAGAGAAATGATGAAACCAAACAAGGTGAGTAAGCTGCCACCTGCTCCAAACTGAGCACTGAAAACTTACCTCCCAGGAGGAAAAGGCAGAGAGGTCCAAATGGGCTCCAGCATGAGTGAGTGCACTGCTGGTCTCTTTCTGCCAAGAAAAAACACACACAAAATCTCTGGGACACCCTCCAACACCTCATGCAGGGAAACATCCTAACCTGGAGCAAAGCAGTTCATCTCACAGAGAAAAACTCAGCAAAAGAAACAACTGAAAAGATACTAAATGAAAGCAAGTGCCAGAAAGGTTCATTTCAGAGCAGGTTGTGATGGTTTCAGATTCAAGTCAGTGTTAAGTTCCATCTCTGGGATACAGAAATGGTTCCCAGAAAGCTCCTGACAAGCAGAGGATCATTCCCACAGCCAAGAGGTGCTCACCGGCCAGCCTGGGAATGTTCCATTCTCCCATTTCTTCTCAAATTCTGTCTGAATTTTCCCAAAAAGCTCATTCTGGTCCAGTAATGGCTTCACTCGGTCTGTGTACTCCTGCAGGTACTCCAGAAGCATTTCAAGGTACCTGGCAGAGCAATCATGAGGTAATTAACCCCTAATGCATTTTCTACCCACATCCTTGGAGTGGAAAGACCCCCTGGCACTCCCAAGGGAGGCCACCAGGGTTATGACAGATTCCTACAAATTCCAGACACAGAGGGGAAGAGAAAAGGGAAAGGCCAAAGTGAGATGCTTCCACAGGGCAGAACATGGCTCCCAACAGTCCCCCAGGGCTCAGACACACATCTGAATTACAACAGCTCAGCCACCCAATTAATGTGAGTTACAGCAGACTGCTAATTATATCCTGAGGAGCCGGACACTTAATTAGCAAATTCCTTCTCACCAGCTGTCAGTGAAGAAGTGGGAAGGCAGAGGCTCACCTCTTGTACTCAGCATTTTTCCTCTCCTTGGGAATATCGAAGAGTTGGTCAAATGTGGATAAGTAAGTGATATAATCCAGTTTCTGAGAAAACAAAAAGGTTTCAGTCAGACTTTACACACTCAGCTGAATCCACATCCAGCTTCCAGCCCAGAAGAAAAGCACCAGCAGAGGCCCCAGGCTCTCAGGGGAAAGCCAGAGGCAGAATTCAGGAGCTGCCAAACTGTGTGTGCAAGAAAGTGACTTTGAGGCAGCTGTTTGGAAACCCAGGTCAGGAAAACACCAACCCAACAAATAACCATGAACCAAAAGAAAAGAAAAACCCAAACCCTGAAGCACTGACACTGCCCAGAGCTGTTCATTCACCTCTGAGGACTTGAGGTTGATGTACTTGAGGTAACAGTCATGAAGATCCAGGTACCTCCCATACCCTTCCTCATCTGTGAATTCCACCAGGTCTGGGGGAAAGATCACAAGGAGATTTTTGGTGAATTTTCTCTTCTTTATCTTCCCCACTTCCTACATCTACACCTGAGCACTGGAGAGGACAGAGTGGGCTGATTGGTGCTGTGGCAGGGTGGTGTTCACTGGCAGGGTGGTGTTCACTGACAGCTCTGCCAGCAGGTGAGGAGATCCCTCCAGAGGAGCAGCTCAGAGAATTCAGGTGACACAAGAACAATTTTTCAGAAAAGTTTTAGCCAAAGGGAAGTGGGAGCCTCAAATATGCAAAGCAGGTTCAGCAGCTCACTGAATAACACTTCTCACAGAATCCTAGAATTGGCTGGGTTGGAAGGGACCTCAGAGATCATCAAGTCCAACCCTTGATCCACTCCCCCCGTGGTTCCCAGCCCATGGCACTCAGTGTCACATCCAGGCTCTTTGGAAAGATCTCCAGACACGGAGAATCCACTACTTCCCTGGGCAGCCCATTCCAATGCCTGATCACCCTCTCCAGAAAGAAATTCTTTCTCATCTCCAACCTAAACCTCCCCTGGCACAACTTGAGACCCTGCCCTCTTGTCTTGCTGAGAGTTGCCTGGGAAAAGAGCCCAACCCCCCCCCTGGCTCCAACCTCCTTTCAGGGAGTTGGAGAGAGTGATGAGGTCTCCCCTGAGCCTCCTCTTCTCCAGCCTCAACACCCCCAGCTCCCTCAGCCTCTCCTCACAGGATCTCTGCTGGATCCCTTCACAGCCTCCTTGCTCTTCTCTGGACCTGCTCCAGCACCTCAATCTCCTTCCTGAGCTGAGGGGCCCAGAACTGGACACAGGACTCAAGCTGTGGCCTCCCCAGAGCTGAGCACAGGGGCAGAATCCCTTCCCTGGACCTGCTGGCCACGCTGTTCCTGAGCCAGCCCAGGATGCCATTGGCCTTCTTGGCCACCTGGGCACACTGCTGGCTCCTCTTCAGCTTCCTGGCAATCCAGACTCCCAGGTCCCTTTCTGCCACTCTGTGCCCAGCCTGGAGCTCCCCATGGGGTTGTTGTGGCCAAAGTGCAGGACCCGGCACTTGGAATGTTGAACCTCATCCCGTTGGGATCATCCCAACTCTCCAGTCTGTCCAGGTCCCTCTGCAGAGCCCTCCTGCCTTCCAGCTGATCCACACACCCCCCCAGCTTAGTGTCATCTGTGAATTTGCTGATGATGGACTCAATCCCCTCATCTAAATCATCAATGAAGATATTGAACAGAACTGGGCCCAACACCTCTCACTCTGGGTTTTCACTTAAAATGGCCCAAGAGAAAAAAAAACACAACACAAACTTACTTTGAGCTTCTTCACTGGGGTTGTCTCTGGCCTTCAGCAGCTCCTCAAACTCCACAGACATGGGGACACAGATCTTCAAGGACACACAGAAGTTACAGAAAACCTGATTACTTCACCCAACATCCCAGAATAACAACCATAAAACTACACTTGGCTGCAAACAACAGGAGCACTAAGAGGGAATCCAGAGCTTCACTTCATCCCCGTTCCTGCACAAACAAAACCACTCTGACTTCAGCTGGCACCAGGAGCCCAGCAGCAGAATGTTCCAGAACAAGCTGAGAGCTTGGTTCCAGCTCAGGTCTCTGCTCTCATCTCTGCCCTGAACCACCACCTGACCCCAAACAGCTGCTTTTCTCACATTAAATATTTCATATTAAGGCAACTGGAGTAGAAAGAAAAGAAGCCCCCGAAGCCCCTGTCCCTGGGAAGGAGAGAACCCCTCACCTCATTTGGGTGCTTCCTGTGAAACTCCTTGATCTGTTTCAGTCTGTTGTAGAACTCTGCAAACTCGTTGGGCCCTGAAATGGCACTGAGCTCTTCCTTCCTTAGGCTGGGAGCAGGGAAACAGAGAGGTCATGGGTGGAGAGGGGAGAAGAGAAGAAGAAAGGGAAGGGAAAAGGGGAGAACAGGGGGAAGGGGGAAAGGGAAGGGGGAAAGGGAAGGGGGAAAGGGAAGGGGGAAAGGGAAGGGGGAAAGGGAAGGGGGAAAGGGAAGGGGGAAAGGGAAGGGGGAAAGGGAAGGGGGAAAGGGAAGGGGGAAAGGGAAGGGGGAAAGGGAAGGGGGAAAGGGAAGGGGGAAAGGGAAGGGGGAAAGGACCCCCGGTGCCAGTCCAGCTCTCAGGTACCCGCACTCCCCCAGCTCTCCCCCTGCAGCTCGCAGCCTCTCAGCTCCACACCCCTCCCGGTGCCTGCCCGGGCACTCACACTCACCCGTCCTTGTCGTCATACAGGTCCCTCAGGTTGCCGCTCACTTCCATGTACCTCTGAAACACAGAGCACAGCCCCGAATGCCGCAGGGGCCGTTCCCGGGGGACTCGTCCCGCCCGTTCCCGGGGAAGGAACCGGAGAAGAGGCCCGGCCGGCCCCGCGCTGCTTCGGACCCTCCGCGGAGCCCTCCCCAGCCCACCGCTCGCCCTCCCCCCGCGGTACCGATCCACTCACGTCCTGCATGGCCCGAGTCCGGTGGTCTGAGTTGATCTGGTCACGGAGCTGCGGGGAGAGCAGCGGAGTTAACGCGGGGTTAGCGCAGGCCGCAGCCTCCCTTCCCCCTTTCCCTTCCCTTCCCTCCCCGCCGCCGCCCCAGACGCACCGTGGACTTTTTGGTGAGCATCTCCTTCACCATCACGTCCATCAGCCGCTCCCGCTCCTCATGGTACCGCCGCTGCTGCTCCAGGATCGTCTCCATCCCTCAGCCCCACGCCGGAAGCCGCGAGTCTCCTTTTCCGGTCCTGCCGGCGCTCCCGTCAGGAAGGTTCCGGCCCGGACTCTGTGTCCGCGGGAAACCTCCGGAGGTTCCGACCCGACGGCGACGGGACCGGACAGGACGGGACCGAACGGGGGCAACCCGGGGTTGGGGCAGCACAGGATCGGTGCCCGCTGCCGGGGACGGGCGGGGGGGTCCCGCGGTGCCGCCGGCACATCCCGGGGCAGAGCCGCAGGGAGCGGGCGTTTGGTGGCCCTGATGTCCCCGTTTGGTGGCCCCGATGTCCCCGTTTGGTGACCCTGATGTCCCCGTTTGGTGGCCCTGATGTCCCCGCTTGGTGGCCCCGATGTCCTCGGTGGCCCTGATATCCCCGTTAGGTGGCCCCAATGTCCCCGCTTGGTGGCCCTGATGTCCCTGGTTGGTGGCGCTGATATCCCTGTTACATGGCCCTGATATCCCCGTTTGGTGGCCATGATGTCCGCGTTTGGTGGCCATGATATCCCCGCTTGGTGACCCTTATTTCCCCGTTTGGTGGCCATGATATCCCCGTTTGGTGGCCCCGATGTCCCCGTTTGGTGGCCCTGATGTCCCCCCCATGTGCCACCCCCGCAGAGTCACCCCGGTATTCCCGTGGCCTCGAGTCCCCCGCGCCTCGGATGCCGGTGGCTTCATTCCCCGTTGCCAAGGTCAGACGGGTCCTTGCGCCATGTGCCAAAAAGCAGCAACAAACCCGAAGGTGCCGACAGCCTGACCTGGACAGAATCTGGGCACTGGAGCCCACAGAGGGGGCTGCAAAGCTCCCGGCCCCCCTCGTTCCACCCTTTGCACCGGTGCTGTCATTAACAGACCCGAGGTCCTGCCCCGGTTCACCTCGGGTCCCCCCCCCCGAGCTCCTGGGTGAACGGGATCCAAACCGGGACGGTGACCCCCGGGGCAGCGCTGTCGCCTCTCCCGCAGCTCCGTCCCGCAGCCACACGCTGCCCCGGCTGCAGGACGAACAGAGCGAGGGGGACAGAGAGAACAGGGAGGGGTGCTTAGAAAATGTCACGGCTTTAATTATCAAAATTACGGAGGGACACACTCGTGCCGTACGTCCCCTCGGGGAGCAGGAGGCATCCTGCCCGCACCAGATTGTGCTTTTCACCCTGAGCTGCTCCCCGGGGCTCTCCCGGGGCCGGGGCGGGTGACAGTCCCCTCACCACCGGGCTGGTGACACCTCCGCAGTGGGGCGGGGGTCAGGGAAGCCCCCGATTCCCCCGCTGCTCCTTTGCGGAGCTCCCGTCCCACGGCCGCATCCCGAACCTCCGGCCGGGGCTGGGGACCATCCCGAGCCCTCGGGGCGATGCCAGCGGCGGGCAGAGCCTCCTGAATCAGAGCCCTGGGACAGAGCTGAAGGAAAGAAACGTGTCGGATCGGGTCAGCCAGAGCTGTTTGCCCGTGGGAGCTGGGAATCGCAGGGGTTGTTGTCTGAGCACCGACATGAGTGCTCTGGAGTGACAGCATCCCGCTGGAAGTCCTCCCACAGGAGCCGTGGTGCAACCTCCCACTTTCCCTTGGATTTTAATTGCCAGCTTCAGACCCACCCTGACCGCCAAGAGATGGTGCAAGTGCTTTGCCCACACTTACAGAGCTGTAATTAAATTTTAACTCAGAAATATATTAATTGTCTTTTTCAACCATGTGGGATAAATGACTTTAAGCCAAATGCAGCAATAAAAAAGATGGGTTCGTTGTGGCAGATAAACATGATACTGCTCTGGGAACAGCCAATTCACTGAGCAATAATGAAGGTAAGAATATTGTCTTTAATTATTCTCTTGCATTACAGGCAGCCCCAAAGTATGTCATTTCTTCCTCAGGAATGCCTGTCTAAAAATAAAAAACAGAGATAAGATTCTGAACTTCACATTCTTCCATTTCCCTTTGCATGAAACTTCATCCCTGGAAAGAAAAGGGTTTGAAATCCAGTCCTGTCCCATCCAGCACACATGGCCTCTTTATTTTTGGCTTCTGGCATTAGGAGGATTGAGGTGGGACAAGCCCATCCCCTGCATCACCTCCCTCGAGGTGAAGAGGAGGGAGAAGGAGAAGATGTGGGAGTCGATAGCTTTTTGGTGCTGTCTGGTCCAAGGCCCCTGTGCAGCAGGGACAGCCCTGGGCCCAGGACATGGCACGGGGGTGAGGGGAGCAAACTGAGCTACCTCTCCTTCCCCACCTCCTCACCGCCTTCCCTGGGCACTGCCCTGGCAGGGTGGGGACAAAGGGACAAGAAGAAAGATTTAGGAAAGTGTTCAGGGGATTCCTGCAGGGTTCAGCCTGCCTATAACCACATCCCTCCCCCTAATACAGGGACAAAGCAGAGCTACTCCCCCTCCCCGACACCATCTCTCCCCCTAGCCCGGCTCAGCCCGTCTTCCTCCCCAGCCCCGCAGCTCCCGCCGGTACCGGGCACGGTTGCTGCGGTTCTACCGAGGCTCCGGTACCGCCCTGGGCTCCCAGGAGTTTCCCGGCTCCCACCTGGAAGCAGCCCCGGCCCTGCTCGCCTGTACTTAACACTATTTTCCTGACTGTTTCAGAGCTCCGGGAGTCCCGGGGATGTTTGTGCATGACATCAGCCTCCCGTAAATCAGGCGCTGGGCCCTGCACAGCCGTGACCCATTCATGACAGGGATAAAATCCAGATGTTCAGCACTACGTGCAGCTGGGTCATTTCCTTTTTTGGCTAAAAACGTGAGGCTCTTGAGGCCGACTGAAAGAGGAGCCCGGGGGCCCTTTTGTACAGAAACCTTTTGTGGTTAATCCCTGGCGCTGCAGAAAGAAAGGGGGTGCGGGGCTGGGGAACGGGCTCAGCTGGGACCTTCCGGACTTCGAGCCGCTCCTCACCCTTTGAGGCCGAGCAGCAGCAAATCCTGAGCCTTGTGCGAGGTCACAGGGCAGCGAAGATTTGATTTTTCAGAACCCCGAGAGCTGCCAGAACCTCCGAGCAGTGTCAGAGGGTGATGGTGCGGGCAGTGCCAGGGGGGCTGTGCCCCTCCTGCCCGAACCACCCCCGGGCAGGGGGCAGGGGAGCCCACAGGAAGCCGTGGCAGCTGTTAGCAAACCTAAAGGAATCTGTGGAAAATAAATATATGTGGGGAATAAAGGGCTCCCGGGCTGATAAAAAGTGAGCAACGAGTGTGCACCGCTCCGGGAAAGCCGCCAGAGGAGACCCCCCCGACCCCGGGGAGCCCGTACCAGGAGGGGAGAGGAGTGTTTGCAGAACGGGACAGGGTTCGGTACCGCCGCCATCCAGCACCGGTTCCGCAGCAACCCATCTGCGGTGGATCCGGAGCATCGCGCCCTGAGGCACTGTCCGGGTCCTGCTGGGGCCCGTCCCGTGGAACAGCCTGTCCGGACAGACAGACAGACAGACAGACAGCAGGCAGGGACCGACGGGCAGCCCAGGCACCAGGAAACTCCATCATGGGAGCAGGGAATTGCTCTGCCTCTGCCCAGCCCCACCGGGGGGACACGGCCCACGCGGGGGTGGGGAGGCAGGACCTGTCCCCAGGATGGGGTAAGGGGGACAGGGCTGAGCAGGGAGCCCAACACCAGCTCAGACAGTGCCCTGTGCCTGTTGTTCCAGAAAAAGATGAGAGCAAGTGTCACCAGAACGGTTTATTCTATAAAGCCATAGGAAATACAGAGGGGGCTGAGGTTTTAGGACACTTCCTTCTAGAGACTGCTCCAAGCTTCTCAGAATAGCAAACACACAAACTCTGATTTGCCTGCATCAAAGCTTTCCAAACGAGGGTTCAACAGGGATCTGCATACAGGGTCAGTAACACTTCAACATGCATAATAACATTTTCTGTTCCTAGGTGAAGCCTGGGGGGTGTCTCTGCCCTTCATCCTGCTCTTGGTTACAACATGACAGATATTAATGACAAGAGTACACAAGGAAAAAACAAAACGAAACAAAACCACAAAAGATGCTTTCAGAAAAGCATGTGACTGTCTAAGCAGGAAAGCAGGGTCAGCATAAATGCCCCAGCAAAACAGAAGCAAAAAGGGATGCAGAGACAAGGCAGGCGTGCCCATCCCACTGCTGGGGGGGACCAGGGCCAGCTCAGCCTTCAGGAAAGGGCCATCCCCATCCCATGGCTCCCCCTGAGAGCTGGACTAAAGCTGTCAATGCCTCCAGCACACCCTTCTCCAGGGCTCAGCCATATCTCAGTACCAGTAGGGCTGTACCCACCAGCTCCAGCTTGGACACCACAAGGGCAGCCGTGGGACATCATGGCAGAGAATGGGGTAGGGAAGTGGTGGGGACAGAACACCCTGTACCTGGGAGTGATTTGAGCTCCTCATCCACATCTAAGTGAGCACCTCCATGGAGCAAAAGGTCTGGCCCACAAACGGTGAGGTGGCTACAGAGAACCAGAGGTGGATCCCATCTAGGAGGACACATGCTCCAGCCTGCTGTTCCCAAATGGGGCAGAGAGCCCTTCATGCCCAGCTGCATGCACAGACATGGCTGTGCCACAAAGCCAGCATGGCTGAACCACACGGACCAGGAACTGCTGCCTCATGTCACACAGAGCAAGAGAAGCACATGGGGAAGTCAGAAAAAGTCAGCACTGTGCCAGGAAGCAGATAGATGCTGCCAGCATGCAGATCCAGCAGCCCAACACTGAAGTTGCTGCTGCTGCCTTTTGCTCAGCTGGGGCCTTGGGCTCAGCTCGTGCCTGGCCAGACAGGAAGCAAAAAGAAAGAGTAAATAATTGGGGGGGGGGGATCTTGAAGCTCCTTTTTCAACTTTATTTAGCTTTGACTCTGCCCAGAGCCACAGCACAGCATACTCTAGCCTTCAGGGAGGGGCACAGGAACCCCCTGAACACACCATGGTTTGGGGGCAGCCCCCATCTCCTGTGCCTTGTGCTCTGCCCCTGAAATGCTCTCGGGGTGTCTGGCACAAAGCCCCTGAAGGATAGAGGGAGCCCCTGCCTCACGGCATCCTCGGGGGGCTCATAGGTCACCAGTGCAGTCACGGCACAGGATCTCATCGTTGTCAGGGATGAAACCTTTCCCAACCAGGGAGGTGTTGCAGCGGGCACAGTTAAAGCAATTATGGTGCCAGTGACGGTCCTCAAAGGAGACATATTTGCCACCACCAAAGCCTGTTGGGAGGAGGGACAGATTGCAGCGTTAGAACCCCCCAGGAACCTGAAAAGAGCTTCCCACCCAGAGCTTCAGCCCCTTCATCTCTGAATCTGCTCTCCATTTGGGTCCCTGGGGCACCCAAACACCTCCCAGCATCAAATGCATCTGAACCACCAATCTCCCCTCTTTGGGGGGGAGAGAGGAGCAAAATGATTTCACAATAGGTTTTTGAGGTTCTCGGACCAGAACTGCCACTTTCTTCCCAGAGAGGAGCAGGGAATGAAGCTGCATCACCACAGGGAATGAGGGGGCTGCTGGATGCTCCTGGGAGCACTGCCAGGACAGTGATAATTAAATCCTGAGCTATCCTGACACCAACCCAGGCCCAGGCTCCTGGAGAGGCTCCTGTGGGCAGTTTCCTTTCTCTGGTGGCAGTGGTTGGGTTTGTGGACTGTGATCTGTCCCCTCAGGACTCTGACAAACTGGCAAGGACCAGATGGGAAGTGGGGTGCCCAGGAGCTGCCCCAACCTCAGCCAGAGTCATCCTCTGAGTCACCAGCTGATTCATGGCTTCACTGCCTTCCTAGCAGCAAGAAACCCAGTTACAAGAGAAAAGGTCAAGAGTGGGGGAGGACAGGAATGAGGCCAGAGCCCTGCAGGGGGTTCTGCAGAAGAGGACCCCCTGCTTCCCCTCTCTCAGGCAGGTATAACAGGTTCAGACTCCCCTGCTCCTGGTATGGCTGGAAGTCTCTGGCTCTCCCTGCCTGTGAGCAACCCTCCCACAGGACACAGTAACCAGCCTCAAACAAGGCAAACTACAGACAAGGAGATCCCCCTGCCACCCTATCACCAGGGTGTCCTGCTCACCTGTGATGGGCTTTGTGCAGGCACTGCACTTCTTGGCATAGAGGTTCCCAAAGCACTTGATGCAGTAGGGGTTGTCATCCTGGGAGGTGAACTGCTGGCCAGCCAGGGGGGTCTTGCAGCCCGTGCAGACAAAACACTCCTTGTGCCACGGCTCGTCCCGGTAAGTCACCCCTCCCTTGGTCAGGGTCTGGGGACAGAGAGCAGGTTGGTGACAGGGACACGGGCACTCAACCTGCCTGATGCTGCCACCCCGGCCTTTCTCTGGGGAAGGTGTCCCTGGAGCCAAGAATCTGGGGGTTTGGGGCTGCCAGCTGTACCTTTTTGCAACGAGTGCAGCGAGGAGCGAACTTGCTCTCGTAACAGGGCACACAGTAATAATCCTTCTGGTCTGGGATGAAGGATCGTGACCCGATGGGCTGCTGGCAGCTGCTGCAGATGAAGCAATGCTCATGCCAGGTCTGCCCATTGTACTCCAGCTTACGGGACCCTGCAGAGAGAGGCATTCACAGTGACAGGGGGAGCAGCAGGGGACACGGGGGACCGTGCAGGACAAACTGCAGTCCTGCACACCTGGCTCTCTGCTTCCCCTCCCCTAGGGCTGCAGCAAGAGAGGCTCCAGGCAAGGGGAGGGCTGCAGGAACATGCCCCCAGCTCCAGCACACAGGCCTGTTGTAACCTACATCTGGAGATGGTGCCAGAATGGCCAAGCACAGACACTCCCATGCCTCAGGCCATCTCCACAGACGCTCACACGCCTTCAGTCATTCCTTCCCTTGTCATCAGCACGCACCAGAAAATGCCCAGGAAACCCTTTGTCATCGATTCCCCAGGAAAAATATGGCCAGCCAGCCAGCCAGCCCTGCTGTGGTGCTCACAGCTCAGGATCCCACTGCCTTCCCAGACACACCAGGTCCCCATCCCACTCCACGCAACCCACGCGCGGCCCTGGTGACGGATCCTGTGGCACCCCTGGGACCAGGACCAAACCTCAGGGCTCAGAGTCTCCCTCTTCCCTACCTGGCATGACTGTCTTCTCGCAGGCAATGCACTTGGAGGAGAACTCACTGCAGTAGCAGTCGTTGCAGAGCAGCTCCTTGCCCTGGCAGGTGAAGGGCTCGTCAGCCAGCGAGCGGTCGCAGCGGAAGCAGCGGAAGCAATGCTCGTGGTAATGCCGATCCTCGTAGTACAGCTCCTGGGGGAGGAGGGGGACACAACCCCGGGTGAGGAGGGGGTCCAGGACACCACCCTGCCCTCCGTGGGTCGGTACTCACTCTGCAGTCGTGGCCGATCAGCTCCTTGCACTCCTCACAGGTGTTGGCAAAGTGGGCATCGTAGCAGGGGATGCAGTAGGGGCCGTTGTCCATCTGGATGTACTTGCGCCCGTACAGGGACTCCTTGCAGTTGTCACAATCAAAGCACTCGGTCATGGTGCCTGTCTGAGGGGATGATTCACCTGCTAAAAGATCAGGGGAGATGCTGGGTTGGTGTCTGAGGTGTTCCTGTACAGCCCTGACACCTCCCGAGGACAAGGACCTCCAGTCGAGGACAAGGACCTCCAGCCCCTGCCCAGACCAAGAAGCCCTGGTAAGCAGGCAGCTGAATTTCTCACTGCCCACCTCCCTGCTGGGAAGCAAACTGTAAATTATGACCAAAAGAGAGACAGTTTTTTGCAAGAAAAGTTTTGACTCTGCACCGTGCACATCCAGTGTCACATCAGAGTCAGCCACCTTCAGGCAGTCCCCCCAGACCCATGCTCAGCCCCCCCCGTGGTGAAATCCCTCCTGACATCCTGGGAGCTGCTGCTCTGCCTGCTGGGGCTGTGCACATCTCAAATTCTGGAGCTTCTCCAGAACTTTCAAGCAGCTCCACAAGGAAGCAGAAATCAGGGACCCCACGCTGTGTCTGGCTATGAAGCCAAATCCCAGCAAACCATTTTGCACATGTTGCTCCAACTACAAACCACTGTTAGGGAGAAAGTGCTGGGGAGGGAGGGTGTTGGTGTTTTACAAGCAATAGAGGAATTAGGGATTTGCACACAGGAGATCAGGCATCTCTCATTGCCCTTGGTCTCCCCCTCAGACAAGAGATTTGTGGAACAATTTTGCTTTTTTTTTTTTTGAGCACCAACTCCAGAACAAAAGTACCTTCCTTCTGCTTGTCCTAACCTCGTTATTCCTAAATATGGAGTTTTCCACTTGCAAAATCACACCCCTCTCTAATACAGGTTGCTGTCAAGTGTAGACAAGCCCATGGAATTACATTTGAGCAGAGCACTGCACACTGCAGTTTTCCCCAGGAATCCACCCAGTTCAGGAAGAGTGATGACGGCTCAATCAACAGTGAGCACTCAGCAGGGCAGGGAGCATCCCTGCCTCCCTCCTCTGGGGCTCCTCTGTCCCCAGGCAGGAGCCCATCCAGACATCTCAGACCCAGGGCAGGAACTCCTCAGGGCTATTCTTGGTCCAGGCACACAGCTCCCAGCTGTTGTCAAGCCTGCTAAGTGCTGATAGCACTGCTGCTGAATAAATCTAATGTTCCCACATGGCTACGTGACCAACAGGGGGAACAACATCACTTTTCAAACCCTGTCACTGACCAGCTGCTGCCCCAAGACCTTGGCAGAGGGTGGCTGAGGATCCATGTCCTGGCTCGGTGTGCTCATGGACCAAGCTGTCCCCAGACTCATTCCCTTGGGATGCTCCCAGCCCTTGCACCCCCTGACCACTTCTCATCCACTGCCTGAAGCCACAGAAGACCTGGCAAAGAATGAAAATCAAATGAATAACCAATCTCCTCCCCTTCAGCCCTGCTGAAGGGAACTTTCCAAGGTGTGTCTAATGAAACTCCTGCCCTCGGAGCTTTCGTTCCACACAAGCAGGCAGCTGACACCTTTGCTCCATGGGCTGAGCTGTATCTCTCTGGTCCTGCAGCAGAGGGTCAGAGGACACCAGAAAATTCAAAGGAATTAAAACCAGTTTGAACAGAGAAGCCTTGGGCTTCACCCAGGACACAGACTCAGCCTCCCCAGCACCACTGCACCCAACCCTGACACCCTCCCTCCAGGACCCTCTGTTCCCAAACTCAAAACAAGGCTCCTGGCAGTGCCAGTCCTCCTCCCCTCCAGCTCCAAGGATCAATGGCTCTCCCAAGCCCAGAATCCCAGTGCTGGACAAAACCCTTGGCCAGCTGCTCACCAGCTGCTCCGGGGGGTGCCCAGGGTGCTGCTTCCATACTGGGTGCATGGCACAGTGGAAGAGGAAGTGAAACCCCATTAACCCTCTGGAAACCACACACCAGGAAGCCAGCAGGACAGCGTGCCACCCTTGTACCTACTCTGAGGAGTTTCTCACTGGTTTGTGTCCTGCACCTGGGGACAAGGTGAGCAATGCGCCCCAGGCAGAAGCACCAACAGCCAACAGGGCTGCAGCTCTGTGCTGCCTTTTTCACAGCAAAGAACAAGCCCAGGAAGTTTGCTCAGGGTTATTTGTATTAGATAAGCTGTTTGCTCTCTTTGTTCTGGTCTCAGAATGCAGCCCTGGGCAGGGGAATCAAAGCAACACCAAAGCAAACTCTGCATCTTCAACCCTGAGGACTTGGTGCTGCTGGAGACTGAGCTCATGGAGAAGAGGAAGGTGGGGCAAAAGAAAAAGAAATAACACAAAAGCTCACAATTCTTCTTGTGATTGTAATGAGGAACCTGGAAACTGTCGCCACTCTTGAAGAAAAAAGGTGGAGCTTTAAAATGTGTTAAAAAAACCCTTTAATTGAGGCTTAAATTTGGAGCACACCACCTAGGCAGTCACCATGCATCCTAATTAGCATGTGTTCACTTTCCAGTCTGCAAACATCAGCTGGTAACACCTTCAAATTCTAACCAAGGTGTTGCCCTGAAATGATGGGATTTCAGCTCCAAAGAGAGGGTTTTTTGCCTATTATCTGGCAGCTGCAGCCCCTGTGGGACAAGGTCTGCTCAAGCAGGTCCCTTAACGTGGGGATGGTGGAGCTGGATGTGGGATATTCTCTCAGCTGTCTTGCTGCCTGTCTGAGGGCAAAAATAAACAACAGATATAAGCCTGCCAGCTGCCTACCCTTTCCCTTTGACAGATATAGTTGTGGTCACGGAGGAAAGGAAGTCCAGTTCTTCTCCAGTGCCCATGAGCAAACAGCTTTGGAAACAAGAGCTCCTCTCACAAACAACTTTTAAAGTCCTCCTGGATGCAAATCTGATCAGTCTGGAACAGAGCTCAGAATAGATTCACGTTAGGGAAAGGTCAGCAATTTGTCAAGGACACACTGCAGAGTTCACTTTCTAATTAGAGAGTAACAAGCACCCAACACCACCCTGGTGTCATTGTCTGCAGCAGCACAGCAGATGGCTGAGTAACAGCCCCAGGAGATGATGACATTATTCTAATAAAGTAATAAATGCATTATTGCATTAATTTGTGTCCCTAAACTGGGCACCTATTATGCAGAGGAGGCCAGGGCCAGGCTCTCCCAACTGCCTGTGATGACTGAGAAGTTTATCCAGCTTTTTGAGCTGATCCCTGCTGCCACCAACTCCTTCAGCCAGAGGCTTCACATACATGGTAAAGCTACAACCCTGTGTAACTTCACACCAGTTTGCTGCTCGTCCTCAGGTCACAACCAGCTGCTCCACAAAGTGGTCTCAGAGTAACCCATAAGGCTATTCCTAGGGAAACACTTAATCCTTCCAGGATACTGGAACCAACCTGCCTCTGGCTGTCAGGCCCCTGCCTATTCTGGTCCCAGCACAGCCCAAGCTGCAGCTCCAGCTGAAGGGACACGGGGAGGAGGAAGCAGCAACCTCCCTGGGACAGGAGAGTCTTCCCCATGTAAGGATGAAACTGTCCCAGGACAGAGCCTTGGGAGACAGTCCTCAACATGCTCCAAGGTCAGGAGAGGAGAAGAAGGCTTTTTCTTCCTTTTGCCTTTCCAGAACCATGATGGGGCCTGGAATCTGCATGAAATTGTTTCTCCCTGCTGCCGACCCTAAAAGGGAAACCTCCTGCTTGCTCTGAGGAGCAGCTCCAGCCTTTCCACGAGGCTGGCTTTGCAATCCATGTTTCCTGGAATTTCCAAGTTCCAGACCTTTGCAATTCCATGCAGGTCTGCTGCAGGGTCCTGGCACAGCCCAGCTGGGGATGGTTCCTGGGGCAAGGGGCTCCTCTGCCTCTGTGCTGCTCCCAACCCCACAGCCCCTTGGCAGAGCTTGAGCTGCATCCCCCTGGTGCTGGGCAGGAGGCTGGGTGTGTTTGATCAGGTTTCTGAGGGCAGCACCACTGGATCAATCCTTCTGATCCCAGCACCACTGAGACATTTCCTGCCCTCGGATCTCCCAGCCTCAGCCTCCCCATCAGCTGCTTGGAAATCCTAAGTGTGCAGGGGTGAAGTCCCAGGCTAGACCCAGATTGTTGCACAATTTTAACTGTTTTAGAATGGCAAGTAATGTTCAGAAGGGGTTTCTGAGGTACCCTCCATCCAGAGAGGAGAACCAGGCAGCATGCACTGCTGAGAGCTCTGCATGGAGATCAAGGTAAGAGCTAAAAGCAGAGCAGTCCCACAAATGTCTGATCTTAGCCTAGAAGCAAGAAAACCTTACCCCATGCCTGTTGGCACACTCTCACACTTTCCTGGGACACCAGCAACACTGATTAGGGGAACAGAACTGACCACTGCTGCCTGGTCTGAGTCCTACCAGAACAGATCTACTCCAAAGATTCGGAAAGCAGCAGTGATGTTTTACAGTTTCATTGAAATGTTTTAATTGCCATTGCCAGGGTCATAAGGAACTCCAAAACTCTGCTCTGGTTCCAGAATACCAATAAGTTCATAGATCTTTTTCCTCTAGCACAAAATTCCTTCTCCTAAGATAAGGAAACGTAAACCAGAACTTCTCCTGTGTGAAGGAAAAACCTGCTGCTACTGTCAAGCTCTGACAAGGCAACGGGACAAAGCTCTCAGCCAGTATTTGTGCACCCTGGGACAGAAAAAAATCTTTTTTAATGAGGCAGCAGTAGCAGGGGAATCCAATTTCCTGTGGAAAACCAGGCAGGTAAGCCCATCGAGATTTAAACTGTGGTTCCTTGGGGCTGAGACCTTGATGGTTGCAGAGAGAGAGCCTGGTCCAGGCTTCCCAGGGGAACCTTCCCCTGCCATGTGCATGGCTGCCCTGCACCCTGCAACCCTGCACCCTGTAACCCTGCAATCCTGGAATCCTGCAACCCTGCACCCTGTAACCCTGCACCCTGTAACCCTGCAATCCTGGAATCCTGCAACCCTGCACCCTGCTCCCTACAACCCTGCAACCCTGCACCCTACAACCCTGCACCCTGCAACCCTGCACCCTACAACCCTGCACCCTGACCCCACAACCCTACAACCCTGCACCCTGCACCCTACAACCCTGCAGCTCCTCCCAGGCTGCAGGACAGCAGCTGCAGACATGGCCTATTTTCCATAATAGGAAAAAAGATGTTGGAGCCAAGTTTGAGGGAGTGTGACTGATGACAGGAGCTTTGGTGTGACCAGGGCAATGGGGATTCACCATCCAGGGAAGTGGCCACGTGTAGGGACACTTAAAAAAGAGCCAAGAGCAGGGATGTAGCAGCTCTCTGCACTCCTGCTCACTTCTCCTCTCCAGAACACCAGATCATCCCATTTCAGACAGGTTGTGCTCCCAGCCAGCTACAGAACAGAGGCATCCAAGGCATCAGAGTGGGTGCTGAAAGTCAGTGCCATGATCTTCAGGCTGTCCTGGGCTGTGCCAGTCCCTGGGCACCCCACCATCAGCTCCCACTCAATCCCCAAGGTGGGAACACACACAATTCCCATCTGCTTGTGGTGGCTGAGCCTCAAGAGCCCTGCCAAAACCACCATGAGCCAGTGGGTGCTTGGCAAATCCATAATGGGAGTCTCCCACAGCCCCTGTTTTTCCTCATTTGCCCTCAAAAATCAAGTGGGAAGGGGCACCCATACCCTAAACTCAAAATTCAGCTGCATACAGATGTCCAAACCCTTCCAAATGCAGAGACCCAGCACCAATTTTATAATTCCCTGGCTACTACAGGAAGAAAAAGGGAGCCCCAGAGATAAAGCATCCTGGGAGGATTATAATCAAGCAATGAAAGTTTAATTTTAGACTGATTTCTGCCCATGTAACCCTGCAAGCTGGCCCAGTGCCATACAAACACCTAATTGCTCATCCAACTGCACAAAATCAGGATTCCAATCAGGTTTCAGAATCTCTTTGTCCCATAAAATGAAGGTTATATCCAGTAAAGTAGAATTCAAACATGAAGGCATGGCAGGAAATGACTAAGTGCACACTAAGGCAAATTTGCCTTCATCTCAGATCTGCTCAGCACACAAGATCTTGCAATTCAAACAGACATCACAGCCTATACACAGGAAAAATATTCAGGCTGCTCTGGTTGCCAGTTCCTGGGCTCTGCCCATCTCCATACAGATAGCACTGCAAAAAAATCAGGGAATGTTGCTCTATTTCCCTGGCTTTCCCTTACAATTCTAGCTCTGTGCTGCAGCTTTCATTTTTCTTTCCCTGGGAGGCAGCTGGTTTTGAAATTGAGGATGAAGCTCTTCTTATTTCCCAGCTGACACACGATTTTGCAAGCCCTGAATAACAGGTTATTAATAAAGGTGATGAAAAAAGGTAATTAATAAAGGTGACTAAAACTTACAAGATCATCCCTCTGTTTTGCACATAAAGGCTGCTCCAAGTTTGCCTCTGAATGAGCACACAGAGGAGCAGCAGCTGGGATGGATGCACACAGCTCAGGTTTTGTGCTCAAATGCTGAAAACCAAACCTGTGCTGAGCTCAGAACCAACTTCTCCAGAATTCCTCTCAGCTCTTTTGCTGATTCAGGCTCTGCTCAACTTTTTTTTTTTTTTTTTTTAATAAACAAAGGAACTTTGACTTCCAGTAGCAGGAAAAGCCATATAAACCAGGCATGTTTTATTTAATGCATGCTTGTTACTTAAAGGGCAAATAGAATTTTTTCACCAAATTTGGTCAAAACATTCCCTTTTTCAGCAGGATCCTTTGTCTCCCAAACATGAGCATCTCTGGCTGGTTTCTTGCACACAAGCACATTTACTGATGGAGAAAGGCAACCTGCAGTGTAACCCCAGTATAACCTGCAGTGTAACCCCAGTGTAACCCCAGCATAACCCCAGTGTAACCCCAGTATAGCCTGCAGTGTAACCCCAGTGTAACCTGCAGTGTAACCCCAGTGTAACCCCAGTGTAACCTGCAGTGTAACCCCAGTATAACCCCACTGAACCTGCAGTGTAACCCCAGTGTAACCCCAGTATAACCCCAGTGTAACCCCAGTGTAACCCCAGTGTAACCCCAGTGTAACCCCAGTAGTTTTGTGCCTCTCAGGGTACAATCAGTGGGGTGAGGAGCAGCCCAGGATGGTGGCACAGGACACACTCAGCCACGCAGCTCTTCCAGCAGCCTCTCCACCCCTGTCCCAGCCCAGCAGTGAGTCTGTCCCCCCCGTGATGGTGTTTGCAGGAGGCACAGGGACAATTCCCCATCTCAAGAACTTTTCCCAGCTGCTGGTGTCCCTTGCAAGCAAAGGCAATTGCAGCTCTGTAGCTCGCAGCATGCGAGCAGCTTCTAAATCTGGGGAAGGACTGAACCCTGGCAAAGACAATTTGTCTCAGGTTACCATCCTGAGAAGTGTATCTGCCTGTGATCCGAAACAAAACTGAGATCCCTTGTTGCCTGGGAGATGCTGTGTGTGCCAGCAGCAACCCTCCTGAAAAAAGGTACTGCCAGGAATACAGCCTGGGGACTTCTGTGAGGAGATGGCAACCTCTTCTTTCAGCCTCACTGATAGAAAAGTCAGAGCAGGTTCCTCCTTCTGTGGCTGAAGGTTTCCCCACTGGGTGATCTGGCCATAAAGTGCCATTTATTTGTACTACACAGAGTGGTTCTCTTCAAATCAGTCTCCTTGTCACAGCATCTCTCATTGGCCCCTTAAAAATGACTCTTAAACACAGCACATTTTAAATAAAAGCCATCTGTTGTAATTGTCCCATTTCACAGCAAATCTCTTAAGAAATAACTAAAAAGAAATTTGCAAGGTGCAAGATGCTTCCCAGTGCCTCCTGTGCTGCCACCCTGGTGATGGAGAATCCTTGGAGTGACAGGGAAAACCACTGGCACATCCAAAGGACTGATGGAAACTGCTATTTCAAGGGGCACAAATACTCACAAAATTGATGGGTGCCTTTTTTTCTGGGAGATGCACATGGGGTTTGCCCCTGTGCACTAATGCTGCAGGGTGCTGACTGCCTCTGGAAACTCAGGAAGAGTGGAAAACTGCTCCTTGGCAGAAAAAAACCCAAATCCACGTGAACAGGAAATAAATAACAATATTAGAGAGCCCCTGATCTGAGTCTGGGGCTCATTTACAAGCCACAAGGAACAGATTTATCACCAATGAAAAAGGAAGTAAAAGGTTAAAATTTTTACTACAGGAAGCTCCTCTCACGACAACTTCCAGGTAAAGGAAGTTTCTTGCCCCATTTCTTTGGGATTCCACACCTATTCACTACAGCTGCCTGTTCTCTGACCAGGCTGGAAGATCTTTGAAACCTCTTTGCAGCTCAAGAATTTTGAGGGCCATCAGCTCCACTACAACCAAACACCAGCAACACCCCACTGACATCCCCTCTGCTCTCCTAACCAACCAGACCAAAAATTCTCTTATTTACAGATTATTTGTCCTAACTTGGTAAAACAACTCTGTTACCTTGCATTGCTGGAGGTGATGGAGCACAGTCAAATCCCAGATCCTCAAGGGAAGGAGCCTGGAAAGGGGAGGCAGGGGATGACTTTTGCCCAGGCAGAGCAGGTGCCACCAGCAAGAAAGTCTCACTAATAAATCATCACTTCAGCAGCACAACACCCAAGTGCTTGCCCAGAAACAAAAGCAGTCACATCATAAGCCAGAGGGTGACATCAGCACAGGGATTGCATTTCCTCCAGGGGTTTAAATGTCATTACTTGGAACTGGAAATTGGGCGCTTACCATTCAAGTCACTTCAAGTTTTCTTAGGAGACCTAAGAATTCCAGTCCCAGTTTTGTGGGGGTGTGTGTAACTTCCAAACCCTGCTTCTCAATGCCACAATGACAAGAAAAAAAAAAAAAAAAAAAGGGAACAAGGCAGCTCCTAAGAGAAAGTGAATAGCTCCTGAACCCCATTCTTACCAAGTCAGGTGCTAATGAGGTGTGCAGCAGAAATGACTTATTCTCATTTATTTAATTTATTTATTCTTATTACTTATTTCTCCTTGAAAGGGTTGGTGCTAATCAAACAGCATGATCAACTTGGAGCCTACTTATTAAAAAACCTCTGGATAGACCTCTTCCACTCTTATTCAATGTTCTGCTCTGCATCTTCTAAAGCCCAAACTCAGAGGTACCAAGGATCTGGAAGCACTCACTTCACCATTCCCTGGTGCAGTCACAGTTTCAGAGCATGCAGCCCAAGACAGTCTGTGCACAGGGTCCAAAACCTTCACCAACCTCAAGTGCATTTGTGATTTTTCCACCCAGCTTTTCAGGCTCTCCAAAAGCAACACATCCAGGATGTCTGAACAAGGTTTCATCTCCCTGTGAGTTACACGATCTTTGCACTGGGTTGAGAACAAGGAGAAATAAAATTTCTCCTGGCTGAGTTACATGCAACACACTGAGTACTTCTTGCTTTTCATGACTCTCCAGTGAGTGCCACTACTGCTCTGCATGGCCCAGAACCCTGAGTTAGACATCACAGCAGTTTTCTTGATACAAAGAGGTCACTGAGTCCAAGTTTGCCACTGAAAAGCCTTGAAATTTAAGCACTGACTTTTCTATTTGAAGATTTCCAGGTGCTGAGAAAAGAGCCAGGTGAGAAGAACCAATCCTCATTTGAAGACACAAACTCAAGCTTAGTTTCTTTACTCAGATATTACCCTGGTTCCCTGCTGCAAATAACACAATATAGATGATGATCCAGTGCCAGACCAGGAATGCAAGAGCACTCAGTTTCCACAGATCTGCCATCCCATGGGACTGCTCCTTCCTTGGCTCCCTAACAGCTGCCACCACCAAAAACATTATTTACTCTTATAATACCTGCAGGGCAGGGAGTTATTTTATCTCCCTCCTAGGATTTGCACCTCGGAAGGTTTTGGCACAGAGCAAATCTGGGGGAACTAAAAATGGATCCCAGCTCCAAGCCCCTGCCCATCTTTCTGCTCCTGAGATGCTGCACATATCCCCCTGTCAGCATGGAAACTCTGACACCCACTAATGGTACAGGCATGGAACAGACCCACACCCAAGCAGATGCCACAAACTCTGGGAGAAGCAGGGAAAAAGGAAGAGAAGGAGGTGAAGGACATGATCTTTAAGGTCCCTTCCCCCCCAAACCATGCTGTGACAGTACAAGGTACAGCTAATCTACACTCCAGATATTCTGACCAAATAACAAGTTGTTGCTCCCTATTTAAACTTTAGGCTTTGGAAGTGAGCACCTTGAGCTGGAAGAAGGGGTGCAGCACCAGGATTTACCCACCAGTTCAAGCTGTGTTACTTCTTAAAACCAGAAATAGCCATTTTTTCCTTAAATGAGGGCAGCAGAGTCCCAAGGTGAGGTGGTAAAGTCATCAGCACAGGGCAGTGTGTGGGGTCAGGATGCTGACAGACAGACTCCTTCCACTCACAAACAGCTCAGGATCCACTGGGTTTTGTTGCTATTCTTTTTTTTTTAGTATCATCACATCCCAAGCAAAATCTAGAAATGCTGCCAGCAGATGTGGACCTCAACTAAGAGCTCTTCTCTTTAGAGTTGGACTTGATCTTGAAGCTCTTCTCCAACCTAAATAATTCTGTGACTCTGCCTTCAACTACACTGAAGTCAGGCCTTTCAGACAGACATTTTTATGACTCAGTTTCTTTTGTTTCACCAGCAAAGCCTTAAAAACAGACTTTTTTTTTTCCCCCTGGCAGTACTGAGTTAGTATACATGCTGTTTTAGCAAAAAATGGCATGATGTGCAGCCACCTAGATCTGAATTGCAACAGAAATTACCTCTCCTCTGGTACCTGAAGGAAAACCAACAGGCTGGGACCATTCCCAAGGGATGCTTTACAGGTATAGGAATGACAAGTGTCCAGAATGGGATCTAAAGTGTCAGGATGCAGCTTGAAAATAAACTGGTAATTGTTTTTACAACTTGCATTTTACATTGAAAAACCTCCCAAAGAGCTCAGGAGGCAGAGCCCAGCCTAGAAAGGATTTTTCTGGTTACACTGGAAACCCCCAGAAAGCAGGGACCTAGAAGGGAAAGAGTTCATTACACTGATCCTGGGTTCTGAAAGAGCTGGGATTATTTCTCCAGGTAAGCAAATTCCTGTTACTGAAACTGTATTTTAAAAGAAATTTAGAGAAGATGCTGAGTACTCAGGCTTCTTCCCAGATAACAGAACTGTATTAATTGATGAGTTTCTAAGTGAACACTTGAAATTTGGGTAAATAAATTCCAAGTAGCAAGGCCATACTTGGATTCCAGGGTAATAATGAAATATTTACTATCGTGTGTTTCCAGTATTCTAGGTTTTTCTATGCACCAAAATATTTAGTAATTTAAAAAACATCTGCAGCAGCTGGAAGACATTCATTGGGCCTGCTAAGATTCATTAGTTTAAAAATACACAAATAAAGGATTAGTTTTATTTCCAAAAAGCTGACCCTGCTGCTTTCAGCTCGCCCAGGGTGTTTGGTGAATAATTCTCATGCAACGTTCTCAGCAAGAGGAATCAGACACCAGTTCCACAAATATATACAAACTCCAAGAAGCTCCTGCATAACCTTCATGCAGATTTTTTTTCACAACCAAGCCAAGAAGAGGCACAACTGAGATTGTAAATCAAAAGCTGAATCTGGCTCAGTCTCCACTTTCCTGACCAAGGGTTTACAAAAGGTTTATTTGCTGGCTAGCAAAAAGAGGCTGAGATTTTAGCAAAGTTTCTGCAGAGTATGCAACAGGATCCAGCATTTTTGGGGCTGAGGAGTTAAATCACTGCAGCTCTCCAATGACAGGAAGATTATGGGTGTAGGAAACGGGAATGCTCGGAGAGGGGAACTTTCAGCAGTCACCACCAAGCTGCGGTTAAAACAGACACCAATGACTCCATTCAGCTCCCAAACCTCAGACAGTTTTCCATTTTCTCAATAACAAAGCATTTTTGTGGAATGAGGTAAGAGCTTCCATCTGCCAGGTCTAACTCTCCACTAAAAGATTTCTCAAGAGCCAGAGGGCTGCAGCAGGAGCCGTCCTGAAGGCAAAGCTGCAACGGGGCAGAAATGGAGAAATAAAACTCCTCAAAACTCTCACACTGGTTTTCTCCTGGGAGCCTGGGTCTCCAGTTGCCTCCAGTGAGCTCCGACCAGTGCCCAGCTGGAGTTTGGGCCAAAGAAAGGGTGAGGTTTTTAACTGGGGATGGGCTGGAAGAGGCAGGAGGAGGCAGAGGAGAAATGGGTGCTCAGCATCTGTCACAGAGATGTCCCAAGCAGACAGGAGTGGGATGGAGAAGGGGACACATCAGGAGATGCAAACAGGAGGAATGTGGATATCCTGATCCCTGGGATTGCCTGCTCAGGCTGGGACATACCCTCACACATCTGGAACGTGGTGTATCTGAACCAGAGCTGCTACAACAAGAGGCTGGGAAGGGTTTGGGGTTGTTCTTGCTCTGCTTTTGTATCTGGCAGCCTGTACCTTGGCCTCTCAGTTCAGGGGGGGCTGAGCACCTATCAATTCTTTTGATTTCAGGCAAATTCAGTTCAGTTCCTCTGAAAAGCCCTTCTTTTAGGATCAGGTGGGGGTTCTGGGGTTCTGCCTCTGGCTGAGACCCCCACACTCACATCTGCCCTGGGAGGAGCCACTCAGCTCCTTGCAGTCCTCAGACTCCCTGCTCCAGGTCCAACACATCCCAGCTGCCCTGCCAAAGGATGAAAAAAGGGAACAGCACAACCCCAGGCTCACAAAGGTAACCTTGGAACAGCAGAGGGAGATGAGCCCACCTGGGAGGAAAAGGTGACTCCACGGCACGTGGTATCAGGAAAGGATCTTCCTTGAGTCTTGGGATCTATTTTTTTGTACCTACACATCTAAATCTTTCAAAAAGCAATGCAGGGATTCCTCTGGGACACTGGTGCAACTGGACAACCTGCAAATTGGGCAGATCAGAACACACAGGATCCAAAACTTAGCTCCTGTTTTAGTAAATAATACTGCCAAGAGCAGCTATTCACACCATTTGGAGCCCTCAATCTGCCTGTGGGAGAGAAGCAGTTTGAATACAGTTTTTAAGAGTCACAATTAGAAATGATTTCCAGAAATCCATTCTGAATGCATTATTTTAGTCTGGTGCATCAAGTTTTATATTCACAAGGACAGCAACAAAGATTCTCAGGCAGAAACTGCCCCAAAGCCATTTTGAGCAAATGGAATTGAAATGTGCACTTCCCAGATCCATACAACTGTAATACAGAGGAAGAACCAGGGAGAACAAACACTTTGGCTACTCTGACACATAACTTGGTAGCCAAAGCCTTAGCAACAGCAAACAGACCTAACCCTGGTGCTGTTTAGTGCCAGGTAGATGCTGACATCTGTGCATTTATCTTAGTCACACACACTACCAACAAACAAACTAATAAAAACACGTGAAGCAACTGAAACTCAACTCACCTGCAACCCAAGTTGTGCAACGTGCTACTTAGGAGAGAGAAATTTCATTTCCAAAGATGCCTCTTCTCTACCACCCTATTTCTACAGATCAGACACAGCCTCCCAGACATGCACTGATGCAAACCAAGGAGTTTTTTAGCATCAGAAGATCTGGGGAATACTCCCACCCCTGCCACTCATTTCCTGAACGTTTCATCCAGCTTCCTCCCCATCTCTGTATCAAATTCTCTCCCCTAAAGCAAAAGCAATTTTTCACTTAGTTTGCTGAAGGCCTTTGCATTTCTGCAGCACTTTCTCCCCAGGTTTTGCAAACGTGACCATCGACCTCCACACTCCCTGGTTTCATACCAAGAATCCAGCTGGGATACCTGGAGAAGGCAGCTGGCAAGTGGCACACCTCTCCCAGCCAGGACAAAACACTTCCCAAGCCAGTTTTCTTCCTCTGAAGAATGTCAAATCCCCAAAGCCCACGCTGCTAATCCTCTCCTCTGGGCGAGGTGAGCCAAAGACTTCCACCAGAGATGAGCTCTCCTGGAGAAGGCTCCCTGGGGATTTGAAGGACAGCAGAGTCAAGCCCAGATGGCAGCAATGTGCAAAGCAAAATTCCAGCAAACTCAGTGCCTGGGCAGAGGGCAAACCCAAGTCCACCCTGACCCCTGCCATCTGCCACCTAAACCTTGGACCCCAGGCTGTGGCCTTTGGGAAAGGTCAGGAGGGTCTTCCAGGCTCCTGAGATGCTGCTTTTGTTCCCACTATTTGCTTCTCAAATACTTTTGTTAAAAGATACTGATCTCTCTGTAAAGCAGTTATTTGGAGCCAAGAGTTTTGATATTATTGCAAAACATGTGCTTAAAAGAGACTGGAAATGATGCTGGCAGTGTTACAGAGGGGATCGCAGAGCAGCTATGGGTCAGAACAAAAAAAAAATAAAAATAAATCTAAGCTAGTAAGAAATTCCCATGTGATAGTTCAGGAGAGCCAGTAAAAGCTTCTTCTAGAAGGAAAACAATACTGTGAGAACGAAGCTAACAAGAGCTGGCTCTTGGAAAAATAAAATGGCCAGTAATGAGGCAGAGCATTGCCAACAGCACAGATCCAAGGGAATCTTTCTGGGAAACAGACCCAAGTCACTGTGCTGGAAAGCCCTCAGGGACTAGGGACCTTGAGGCTAAAAGGCAAATTGCTTCATCAGTTAAGGTTGGTCCCAATGTTTTCTACTGCTTAAGAATAATTTGTTTTAGCCTTCAGGTCTCTACAGAGCAAGGGGTAAAGTCAGGCTTCCTCTGGGAAGGGAAACTGCTTGGCAAAGCCCAGCCCAGTGGGAAGCTTTCAAAAGGTTTCCCACCATTGCTGAGATCCCTAAAGCTTTGCTTTATTCCCTGGGACCCCTCTTACTCCTGGGTGCACACCAGGTGGGAAAATCACCCCAGGTATTTCTGCCAGCACCCCATCAACAAAGGGGATGACTCTGCCTCCACAAAAGCATCTTCTGAAGACACTCATTCACCCCAAACAGATGAGTTGGAGCAACTACTCTGATCTATCTTGTCTTCAGGAGGAATAAGGAGGCAACCTTGCTCTGCCTCTCTGTTTAGAGATCAGTAAATGCAGCAGGAAATAGGTACACTGATGCTGAGTGATAAAGGCAAGGCCTTTGTCTTCAGTCTTCCCTTTCATTTCCAGTCTGGCTGCCCAGAGCTCCAGCAGTGTACAAAGAGCACAGAAGACAAAAAAATGTAATCTCTGACTGTGCTTCTGCACTGCCAAAGAAAAATCCTGCTCTGGCAGGGGATGTCAAGGTGCTAATGGCATTCCTCCTCCTTCTTTTCTGATTCATGTTGCCATCTTCCTTGCAATTGACCTAAATAACATGTTCAGGCAGCACTGGCAGCATTTCCACAGCATGCTTCACTAGCAGCAGGATCTCCACAGCTGGAAAGGTATTTCTCAAGGAAAGTCACACCACAGGTGACTTGGGAGAGCTTTCCTGAGAAAGGAAGAGAAGCACCCAGCCCTGTCTCCTTTCATCAGCAAGACTTCCTGGCTGCAGGAGAACAAAGGTTGCCCAGGAGCAGAGCAAACACAGGCTCTGCCTGTGCCCAGGCGCCAGCAAATCCCAGCAATGTGGGCAGAGCGTTGGGTTACCTCATTTCCAGGTGTGCTGTCAGCAGAAGCCATGACTGGCTTGGGATGAAAGAGGAAAAACTGTTCCTAGATCTGGACTTGTCTGCCTCGCTGATGGTAATTATTGCCCAGCAGCCTTTAATCCTCTAATGGCAGCTCACATCCCCACTCCTCACTTTCTCTATAACCTTTTCATCACCACTTGCCATTCCACTGCAGAAAAGGGGGGAGGACAGGGTGCAGGACCACACAAGGGTGCTGGAGCACCCAGGTCCAGGATGAGGACAGCAAGGAAAGGCACTGCAACCCCTGGCTCTTCGCTTCAGCATCTTCTGTAACAGAACACAGTATCCAGCATCACAGGGACAGTCCAACCCCATGGCTCATACACAGAAACATTTCTGATCCTCTCCCAATCTCATGATTTCCTTCACTGTAAGTTCAGGCACTCCTGAGAGCCACAAAGATACCTCACCTCCTTACAACCCCCTGCAGACTCCTGATCCCAATGTTATCTGACAGCCACGGCCTCCACGGGCTGTGTACTCAGTAAATGGAATAGCAAGAAGTCAACTGAAAACACATTTATTGCCAACAAGGAAATAGGCTGTGGGGAAATACAGGAAAGTATTCCAAAGCACTCCAGCTGCAGTGCTAGCCTGGGGTTTGCACCTTGCAAGGCAGGACCTGGATCCTCAGCAGCCTGATGGATCCCCTTCCCTTTCTTATTCAGAAGATAAAACCCATAAAACAACACAAAAGAAGGGATACTTGATCCCTACCACCTCTTTTTCAGGTAACAGAGCTTCCAAATTAGAGCAGAAAAGCTGCAAACAGGACTCAAAACATCTTTGTGCTCCAGCATGCCTGTTCCATCCACAACAGCTCCTCTGGATCTGTTATGTCTAAATTTTTTATTAGCTCATGTTTACTTTGGCTGCACATCCAAGAGTCCTTCAAACAGGGTGAGAGAGGAAAAATCTTGGACTCCCAACAATGGCCAAGCAGCTTCATCTGCCACTGGGGACAATGACTTGACTCCTATTGGTGTTTAGTGCTGGCAGGGTCAGTGTAACATGTGCTGAAGGAAGCACTAGGGAAGCAGATCTGGGGCTGTTCCAACACCACTGAGCATTTCCTTGAGCTATTCAGAGGTCCCTTTCCCCCTGGTGCACAGGGAAAACAGCTCCAGCTGTCCAGGCACCTGCACTGGCTTCTCCACTCCCTGGATTTATGACATTGGAGCCTTCTAAGAGCTCCAGGTTAGATACAGCACATTCCTCTGGCTTCCAGAGCAGACATTCAAAACTAAATTAGGAAGCAGTTGAGATGATGTCCTTGGCATCATCATTAGGTTGGTGCTGGAAGATGATTTATATTCCCAAACAAGTTGGGCATGAGCAGCAAAAAACCTTTCATTCAATGATGACACCAATCAGAAGAGTCTGGAGTTAATATTTACCTACACTGCTGATTTAAAAGAAATAATAATTATGTGAGAAGTTCAAAACAATTTACATAAAAGAAGGCTGCAACTTGCAAGTCTAGGGCAACCTACAGTAATATATTCAGAGGCAAATAAAAAAAAATTATATGAGCAATGGTCAGATTGGCCAAATAAAGCCAAAGTAAGACTGTGCTATGAACATAAATTTCAGGATTTTTACTCCAGTGCTCTTTAGATTCTGTGTTAACTCATTTCTTAATAACTCTTTGCCTGAGCCTTGATTCCTCCCAGAGTAACATCATCCTCCCAGGGGTTCCTGTTGAGTGAGGGCAGAATCATTGCTTAAAACCTCAACAGACACTGAGTGAGTCACTCAGCAGAGAAAACTCTGCTGGGATAAAATACAGGAAGGTGGCATTCTTCAATTTCCCCTTTCCTTTCACAATCAGCCCCCTGATATTTTCTCCAACAGGAAAGCTGAAACTCCTCCTCCCTGTAAACTGCTGATAATTGTATTTCACACCTGGCAAACCCAGTGCAAAATGGAAGGAAGAGAAGAAACAAAGACCAGAGACTTTTCTCAGCAACTCCATTTCTGCAGAATGGGACCTTTTTCTTTCCAGCTGTAGCTACAGACTGACCACTTCTTAATGAACAAAATCAAGTAACTGGGCATCAGCCTTCCTGGGAAATGCCACCTCCCCTGCTGAGCAGGGATCTCTGCAGCATCACCATGGAGCTTCAGAGAGAGCAGCAAGGCTGAGTCCCAGCAGCACATGCAGCTGAACCCCTTTGCTTGCAAACACCGAGTTCTCCCCTTAACATGTCCTTTAAAGGTGATCCCAAACCCAGTAGGAATCTAAATATTAAAAATACCAGTAGGGTTTCTCTGCTTCCCAACCCCTGGTCTTTCCCCTTTCCTAGATGCAGTTGGTGCCTACTGTAACATCACCAGGCAGAATGTTGTAAAGTTGTCTCTTTTTTCCACTTTGGCCGTGGAAATTGCACCTATTTCAGCAGAAACTGTCCAAGTCCCCTAAGGAATGAGGTGCAGCAGCTTGCACTCTGGAGCTGAATGTCTCAACATGCAACTGGTCAGTGTCAACCAACATCACTCTCACCACCTTCTTGCTGGACCAAGCTCCACAGTGGGCACGAGCAACCCAGGAACAGCAGATTTCAACCAGGGATTTCAAAGACTGAGAACCAGAGGAGAAATGCTCTCCTTACTTGGGCAATTACAAGAAAAAAATGAAGCTGTTTGTCTAGTTAAGAAGTTTGGCTTTTATTCAGACCAGCCAACCAGTCAGTCCCCACTTTTCCATAAACACCTTGTCCATGGAAACTTTCCCACACAAAAGGTGAGGCAGGGGCAAAAAGGTTTACACTTGAGTCCCTCTCCTGATCCTATTCCTGCATTTAGGGTTTTTCAAGCATGATTCCATGTGAGCCAAGGACAGGGAAAATCCCACAGCCACGAGCAAGGACCCCAGCAGACCACCATGAAAGTCTTGGGTCTCAGTGCTGGGATGACCATAAAAGTCCTTTTCCTGGGGAGAGGGAGTGGGAATCACTTGAACATTAAAGTTTATTCCATTTTCCTGCTGGCATTTCAAAAACCAGCAGGCCATGTAACAGCAGCAACTCAGCTGCAATTACACAGCAGAAAGCATCTTACCTCATAGAGCAAGTCCTGGCTGGGAACAGAACCAAGTGCTTCCAAAGTTGGTGCACTGGGAATTTCAGTAATTCCCCTGCCCACAGGGAAGTTTTTCCTGGCTCCATCACTCCAGGATTCCCCTCTATGTTAAAACTCTTGGGTCCAAACCCCAGAATGTCAGAATCTATTGCCTGGTGACCACTGCCCACAGCCACCCCAGGCTGGTCACCTCCAGAAACACCCCCACGTGTGTGACCATGGCAGTCACAACAACACAGACCAGAGTTTTCTGCCTTTCTTCCCCAAAAGCTGAGCCACCCAGGGACAGCAGGGCTATGTCAGAGTCTGCTGGAAACCCAACTGCAGTGTAAACAGGAAGCAAAGCTGACAGCAGACGTGATGCAGATGGCTGCAAACCCTGCAGAGGCAACATCAGCAACTCCCTGTCCTCCCCAGGACCAAGGAACTCATCTTCAACACCCTGCCCAGCTCTTTGGGTGCTGCTGAGATGGGATTTCCACCCCCCTTAAAAGGCATCTCTAAAACATCCACCATGGAGAGAGTGTGGAGCTGTTCATAGAGCCTCCTGCAAGGGAATGCTGGATATTTCCAAACACCTCCCTCCCATCAGTGGATCCCCACCACTCCCTAGGCACGTGTTTAAGGAGTTCTTACTCCACAACAATTTTTCCTGTAGAGAATCCACTATAATTAGTGCCCACAACTAACTCTGTTGCCTATATTTTTGTCTTCGTTATGATGCCAGCAGCCTTAGAAGTTTGGAAAATTACAGACCTAGCTGGGTAAGAATTAAAGTCATGCCCATGACTCCATGCCTCTAAGGAAGCAACCAGCAACCATATGACCTCCATCCTGTGAAAAGGGAAGAAAATGGCACAAAAATAGGACAAAAGTAGTGCCCTTTCCTGTTGTCCTGCTGCTGTCCTGCCTATCAGGAAGTTAAACCACGTTTTGGCAACACAAATTCAGGGATTGAGGCAACTTCAACACCTTTGGTAACACCTGAAAAATACTGCTCATGCCAAAGGCAGTATGGAAATACCAGAGACTCCTAAGGAAATATCCCATAAAATGCTTCTCAAAAATTCATAGTAAAGGAATATTTGACAATTGCACATCATGGGAGCTAGAAGCAGCAGAGATCTCTTAACACTAGGTAGAAAAGTAAAAGAAATCTTGCATGGCTCCCTCACTATTCATGAGGATGTTGCATTCATCAGACCTTTATTCTGGTCCAGGTCAGCCTTTCCTGGAAGATTCCTTTGTGAATTTCAAGCTCGGAAACAATGAATGTATTAAATCCAAATGAAGTTTAGAAACCTCAGTATTAAAGCCTGGACTGTGAAGAGAAGGAACCCCCATCATCCACCACCCATTTGAGCTCTGAGCCCATGCAGGGTAATTCCTAACATGCTTCACCCAGGCTAGCTAGAAAGTATATCCAACATTTCCACCAATTCCCATGAAAGAGCCAAAGTGATTAATGTAACCACAAGTACAAAATAGCAACAAAACCGAAAACCAAAAAAAAGAAGCCATGGCCTGGAAGAAAACATAAAAACCAATCTGAAAACAAGCTCTGCTCAGTAATAATAAAATGCTGCGAGAAGATGCTGAAGTATTTTTTTAATAGCATGATTCAAACTGTGACTTCTGAGTCTTTGTTTAAAACACACACACAAAAAAGGAGCAAGGCTTTGAGTAGACATTCCCCCCTCCTACCCTGGGATTCTCTGAAAACAGCAACCATTGAGGGGGTGGTGAAAATTTCTCTCATATTTGAGCATTTGGTTTAAGTTTACTTGGGAGTTTATTGGTTGGGTGAAGCTTCAGCGCTTTCTTAATAAAACACAGATTAAGCAAAGCAACTTTACAATCTGGGACAGAGAGCGGCTGAAGCTTTTTTTTTTTTTTTGTCTTTTCTTTTTTTCCCCCTTTTTGAAATCGGTAAAGCCGGGGCGAGCTACACCCCGGGTAACGGCAACGAACCCCACCAGGTCCCGGACAGCGCTTGTGGGACCCCCCCCAACCTCACCCCCCCGTCCAACCCCGGGGCTGAGGCTCCAAATCCCCCCCGGTCCCGACCCACCTGGTCGGTGTCCCAGGGCCGGGCCCCGCTGGTGCTGGCCCCACGGCGGGCACTCGGTTCAGCTCCCCAGCCCCACGGCTCGGAACCCGGCTCCGCCCGGCCCAGGGCGGGGCGGGGGGGCGGCCGTCCGGTGCCCGCCCCGCACAAGCACTCGGAGGGGCGGGAGGGAGGGAAGAAGGGAGGGAGGTCCCGGTACCGGGGGTTGTCGGTTCCCGAGTCCGCGGGATGTGGAGCAGCGCCCGCGCCCCCGAGGCAGCCCCCGGTGTTAACCCCTCCCGGACCGGTACCTGAGCCAGGCGAGGCGCGGGGCTGTCTGCGGGACGGGCGAGCGGCGTCTGCGGGCTCCGCTGGTTCTGAAGGGCAGCAGAGGAACAACTCCGGACCGGGCCCTCTCCCCGCCCCGTGGGACAGTCCCGCGCTCGCCTCCCGGTGCCGGACGTGCAGCTGCTCCCGCCGCCTGCCCTGCGGCTCCCCCTCCCGGCGGCACCGGACCCGCTCCCTTCCCTTCCCCGACGAAACCAGGAGAGCCCTGCCTGGATCGGCCACGGGGGCTGCAGTGCTGAGTCCGGCCACGGAGGTCACACCGCGCCCCGCCGGCCGCTCCCTCCCCTCCCCTGCCCGGCCAAGCCCCACGGGATGCGGCGGGTCCCGGTGCAGTGAGGTGCGCTCCCCTCCTCCCGGCGACAAGGAGGGACCGGGGTGGGCTGGGCCTCCCGGGATGCAGCGGAACCCCGTGCGGTGCCGTCCCCTCCCCACCTCCCGGCGCAAAGGAGGGACCGGACCGGGCTGGGCCGGGCCCCCCGGGGTTCATCGGGACCCGGTGCAGTCCCCTCCTCACGGCGAAAAGGAGGGAGCGGACCTGAGCGGACCCCCGGGATGCAGCGGGACCCGGCAGCCAGGCGGAGCGGCGGGAGCCGCCGTAGCCATGGAAACGGCGCCACCGCCCGGCGAGCATCGCGCGTGACCTCTGATCCCGGTGCCACGCCCCTTCCGCCCGGTGCCACGGGCGGTGACATCGCGGTACACGGGGGAACCGGGCCGAGCAGAGCGGGGGCACCACCGGTACCGCGGGATCCCGGGGCAGGCCCGGAGCCGCCGCCATGTCGTCCGCCTTCAGGAAAGCCGCCAAGTCGGGGCAGCGCCCGCACCGCGAGCGGGCACAGGTCAGTGCGCCGGAACGGGCCGGATCGGATCGGGCCATAGGACCGGGCTGTAGTACCGCGTCCTCCGGCCCGGCCCACGCTGACCCGCTTCTCCCCGCAGCCCGCCGCACGGCAGAAGCTGGGCCTGCTGGAGAAGAAGAAAGATTACCGGCTCCGTGCCCGGTGAGTGGGTCGGGACCGGCTCGGGGTCCCCGTGGGTGTTGGGGGTGCAGCGCTCCGGAGCGTGGCTGGGTCAGAGCGGGGAAGGGTGTTAAGAAATACATTGTAAAGGTAAAGCCATGGGTTGTGTTAAGGCATCCTGAAAAATGAAGGCTCTGGGTGCAGTGCCTTGGCTGCTGACCCAGCACTGAGCATCCCTGGAGGATTCCCCAGCTCTCCAGGGAGTGGGAATGTGGAGAAAACAAGGAACAGCTCTGATTTGTTGTGTTTGTTCCCCAGTGACTACCACAAGAAGCAGAATGCCCTCAGAGCACTTCAGAAGAAAGCTCTGGACAAGAATCCTGATGAGTTCTACTTTAAAATGATACATGCAGAGCTAAAGGTGAGAATCTGAGTGGCCTTCAGGCAGGGGTACATTTCTGTAAGGTTTTTGCTACCTTGTTTATTTTCAGTTTATGAACTGGCCTTCTGTCTGGCTTTAGGATGGAGTTCATGTCATAAAGCAGCCAAAGGAAGAAGTCACCCCTGAACAGGTGAAGTTGATGAGGACACAGGATATCAAATACATGGAAATGAAAAGGGTGGCAGAAGCAAAGGTAATATTTCACTTTTTTAGTACTTCCCTGTTTGCTGAGAGTTGGTTTTATTGTGATTTATTGATATTGTCCATAATATTTACATATAATTAAATCCGACTTGTGGATGCCCTGCTGCTGATCCACACACCATCACTGCAGGAAAATCACAAGTCTGCTTTGACCTTTCCTTCATACTTCTAATGGTTTCATGGTAACCATTCCTACTTGGTTTGCCATACAGATAATTTACAGTTCTGAAAATTGATTTGTACCTATTTGGTTGTGTAATACCAGAAATTAATGTTAACCTCTACTGGAAAATGTTGCTAAGACATGGCATAAATATAGAACAGATATATTTCCAAACATTAAGAAGGAAGGAAGAGTTTACTTGCTCAAGAAACAAATAGGAGTTTACTCCAGGGAGACATTTACCTCTTGAGGGTTTGCAGCACCGATTCCCTTTTCTGTCCCACAGAAAATCGAGCGGCTGAAGTCAGAGCTCCATCTCCTGGACGCGGAAGGGAAGAGCCCCAACAAGCACGTGTTCTTTTTTGATACGAAAAAAGAAGGTAAGATTTAAATAGGTTTGATCAGAAAACTGGTTCTGTTCTTTCTGTTGATTGAAATAGCACCGTGCTTTCTATAATAAAGACATAATAAGATATATAAAATTTCTATAAGATATGTTTCTATAAGATGTATTTAAGCTAATTTCTATAATAAGATATATTATAATTTCTATAATAATTTATATATTATTTTCAGGAGTAAAAACCTCAGGAGTATAAAACCTCAGCTCTGCAGGAGCTGTGTTGCTGGGGTTTCCAAAGCTACATGTTTGGAAGGTTTGCTGAGCATTATTCCAAGAAGTCCATGTGTGTTTATTCCTAAATTTCTTTCCAGTTCAGGAGTTTGACATTGCCACTCACCTGGACACTGTTCCAGAGCTCGTCAGCAGAACCTACAACCGGCCGACCATCGCAACGCTGCAGAAGGAGACACTGAAGGGAGCTACAAATCCTGCCCAATTAAAGGTATTTTCTGCTGCCATTATTTATGTTATAGCTTCATAATGTTTTGCAGCTTTTGTCCAACAACCACTCAAGAGGATTCATTGGGCTTTGTGGAGAATAAAATTGTTCTTTCACCTTAGAACTTCTGCTGGCGACACAAGGCTGCAGTGGGTGTTGCTTTCCTAATTTAAGGTGTTTCAGGATCCTTCAGGATGAATTCCTGAAGCGATCAACTTGGATGTTTTAATATCACAGCAGTTCTGTCCCAGAAGTAGCTACTTTTGGCTTTAACACTATAAATAAATCTTAATTAATTTAGATACATGGAGCAGCCCTATAAGCACGAGTTGGTGTGTGTAACATAAAAATAAAAGTTGTTTAAAATTGCTGATTGGTAAATTTGTAACCTGTTTTCTGAATCAGATGTCAGATAACAAACACCCTGTGGTCCTTTCTTCTTGCCAGCTTTCTCAGTTTGGCTTGTCAGTAAAGCAGTTGGACAAGTTGTAGACTGACAAGTTTTCTCCTCTAAATGTCTGAGTCATATTTGAAGCATGTTGGGATCTGTTCTTCTTAATTAGTTAAATCACACCTGCAGTAATACCATTTTTGAGCTGGGAGAGCCATCCACTGAAGAGGTAAACGTGACCAAACAAGGTGCATTTTGGGACTCTGCAGTTTCTAAACACTTCAGGTGTTGGTCTCTGGTGTGCCCCAGAATGAATCGGGTACAGACTGGGGAGACTTGTTCTTCTCTCTGTCTTAAAAATAAAAAAATCCCTTTTTTTCTTTTTGTTTCCCCTCCAGAAATTAGCCCAGCAAAGGAAGAATCAGTACGACCTGCTGAAGCAGCGTATTGACAGAGAAAAGGCCATGTTTGTTGTGGCACAGAAGATCCAGACACGGAAAGATCTTTTGGTGAGGAATTTAGTTCTGGTTCTTTGAATCTGTTTTGTTGAGGCCATTAGGTCTCGTTCTGTATGCTTGTATTTCTCTTCTAAGGTGGAAAGAACAGACAGAAACAGAATTCCCATCTAAAGAGTGGAAAGGGACCATTTTTCAATAATGTCTTGTCCCAGACAGGGACTTATTTATATGAATGGGTTCATTTTTTCCTCTTAACATGCCAGCAACTATTTTTTTCTACTTCCATTTTTTTTTCCAGGACAAAACTCATAAAGTAAAGGTGAAGAAAGAGACAAAAAATGGTCCAGCTATTTACAAATTCAAATTTCAGCGGAAACGTTAAGGATCCCATTAAGTAACTGTTACCATGAGAAAGAAGGAGGATTCTCTTTATGAAGAAGGACTGATAACATGTTACCAGTTTGTTTTCCACTGCTGCCTAGCACTCTGTTAAAACAAATTACTGTGGGCTTGCTGTAGCCATAAATATATCTAATTAATTGATTAATAAACCAGAGAGTTTGTTCTCTTTGTATTTACAGTGGGAAGCCACAAGAGGTGCCTGAATGTCCTAGCAATATGCACCATAAACAATTCTTGAAGAGTCAAGGTCAGAATTAAGAGGCTGGGAGATGTGTTACACCAGCACAGGGACAGAGAAGGAGTTTTTACATTCTGCACTTCCAAAAGAGTAGGAGATTTTTGGGTCAGCTTGTACAGTCATCTTTTCAAGCAGGTTAAAGTTGAGTGATTATCTCTCTAATCGCTCCCCTCCCTCCCTCCCTCCCTCCCTCCCTCCCTCCCTCCCTCCCTCCCTCCCTCCCTCCCTTTTTTAATTTTCTCCTCTGCTTTATCTGCACAAAGCTTTTACCTTTAAAACAGAAGAGTTAAAGGCATTGCTAAGGGCACTGCTAACTTCCAGCACCAAACTAGCCAGACTCTCCTGGCAGGGTGCTAGCAGCAGGGAGCTGTTTCTCCCTCTATGGAGGAATATTTGTATTACATAGATATACACCTGTATATAGAATAATACCTTTATTCATAAATTCCAGAGCTGAGGAGCTGCTTTTGCTTATTCTCTTCCTCCTCTTCAGTGGTTGGTGCCCGTGCCACACAGAATTCCCACTGCTGCTTTCCAAGTGGGAAGTGATGATACTAAAACTCAGACACCAACTGTGGGCTGAAAGTTTGTCCTGTTTGTGTTATGTTTGTTGCAACCTTGCTGATTGGGGGGGGGGGGGGTTTCAGCTGAGAACAATGAAAATGCATCCTGGAGTGGCCTGGAGGAGTTTGGGCATGTTGGGAGAGCCTGGGCGTAAACATTCCTTCCCTTCCCATCCCATCCCATCCCTTATCTCACTCGTGCTGTGCCTGCCAAGGAGCAGCACATGCCCATGCAAGATGCTGAAGAGGAGATGGGCTTCTCAGGTTCTCCTCACCTTGGGAGTTTTCTTGACTTCTCTCGGCTGAAACGTGACTCTTTTAGGTGCTAAAACAGCTTCAGAGTCACTTTCTGCCATTGCCAAGGCTCCCAAGGGGGGGCAGCAGCGGCCCGCGGCGGGGACGGGGCTGCGGGAGGTGCGGGAGGTGCGGGGGCTGCGGTCCAGCACCTGGGTGGGTGTTGCAATGTCCCACATGTTGCAAGCTTCTTGCTAGACCCTGACCATGAAAGCCCAGGTCCAAATCCTGCTGGGTGGTGGTTTATCATCCCGTGGCCACAAGAGGCTGAGAGGACGTGCCAGCTCCCCCCCAGACACTGAAGGGTTTGGTGGGTGCTGATCACTGACCTTAGCAGATAGGGCTGGCTCAGCACCATCTCCAAGAGCAAAACCAAGGGTCTCTTACCTTACCAACATCCATGGCTGTGTTTCTCAGGAGTGCTGTGGCTTGGTGTCCAGAGAAACACTCAGCTGATGCTGAAAATCCCATCCCAGGTTTCACGTTTGGTGCCAAGCCCTGGCTCTTTGCAGCACAGGGGGATGGGAACTGGGCTGCCTGCTGGAAGAGAGAATCTGTTTTGATTTTCTTTGACATGGAAGCTTACACATTTTTGAAAGCATGGGGAGGAAAAATGGTGCCCAGGTTCTGTTTGGTGATTTCTTAGTCCCATTTGGCGTCTTGAAAGAAACTGGAGCTGTCTGAACACAGATCTCCTGATACTTAAGAGTGTAATTGGTGACCAGGATTACAGGGCAGGGTGGCAGCAGGCAGCTCTGGTGCAGGGCACTGTCCCTCTGTCACTCCCCAGCTTTCACCTGGGCACATTGGGAAGAGCCAAACCCTTCCCTTCAGCTTTTCCCTCAGCCCAGGCTCTTGGTTTGATGCCCAAAGCTCTGAGCTTGGTTTCCTCATCCTAAAGCACTTAAATGTTTCTGCAAGGGTCTGGAAAGAGTCGGTGTCTTGTAACTGAACAAAACACCCAGACCACTCGACCACAGTGCAAGACACTGGTGGGATCTGCCATTCTCTAGCTGGACCCTCAGGAAAGAGAGAGAGAAACAGCCCAGAGGTATTTTTCTGCTTGTGATAATTATAGTATCCAAGGCTGAACCAACAGGTTCTTTAGCAAGGAGATTCCCTCCAGCTTGCAGGATACAGATAGCAAAATACCCCACAGATTTGCAGCTCGGGTTTCAGGTGACTCAGAATAATATTGTGCCATAAAATAATTTAATGTAATTCCTTTTTCAGGCTGGAGAACTCAATTGATAATGACCATCTATAAAAGTTAATAGCAGGCTGCATTAAAACCCTTGCAGGATTCTCTCTAGGCAACTGGAACCATCACCAGCCCTTGGGCTTTACAGGTGGTTCCCTCCAGGCTCTGTTTTCTGAGCCTGAACCAGACAGGAGAGCAGCAGAGTGGGATCTCACAGCACCAAACCCAGCAGCCCACATCCCAGGAGCATCCTCCAGAGTGCCCAGGGGCTGCCAGGGACAGGTTTGCAGCATCCAGAGGGATGCAGGGAAATCCCAGAGCCCTCCTTGCTGCTTCAGCAGGGAGGGGGTGATCCCACAGGAATATGCTCCCCCTGTGCTGGTGGTCAGACAGCCCTGACCCGGTCCCAGCAGCTCCTGCGCCCATCCAGGTTGCCAGCAGGGATTGCAGTGTCTCTGGCTGGCAGGACTGGTGGCCCTGGCTCTGTCCCTAAATCCCTGTTGTCCTCACTGCCAGGTTCAGCTGAGGTGACTTGCCCAAGGGCACCCAGGAGAAGAGGGTGGTGGAGTTTTCTCGCTCAAGCCTGAGCAGCTTTAGAGCAGGGAGTTGAAAGAGCAGGATGTAAATCAGGAATGACTAATTGCTGCTCGACATGGCTGCCCTAAACTTCTCTGTTCCACAGCTCCTTGGCCACCCAGACCTCACCTCCCCCAGCTGGGAGCAGCAGAGGGGCTGCCAGGAACAGGGAATCAGCCCCCTTCTCCCTGCTGCATACTTGGACACAGCCCCTCATTTCCCTCCAAACAAGATGTTCCTGCCCAAATTCAGCTCCAGAGGGATTCAGAGAAATAAATAAATCTCAGCTGGGAAAAGCCAGGCAGCAGAGTGCTCTGCAGGGTGAAAGTAGCAAATATTTGCTGTGCCATCTCTCCAGTTACAAACCCAAAGCTTTTAGTGCCTTGAGAGAAGCCAGGTGAGCTGCATTGCTTTGAGCAGGTTGGAGCCCATTATTTAGTGAGAACATATTTCCAGGATGTCCCTGGCCTCAGACCTAAAGACTGAAATAGTAAGTTAATGCATATAGATCATAATTTACTGAAGCACAAGCCCTGATGCACCTTTCTAGGGAAGCTCTAATTTATTATGCATTGTCATTAGCTGCAGCAGGGCCTTCATTGGAGCTGGAGTTAAGGTCTGTTTTGGCTGCCTCATCAGCATCAGTGAACTGCGTCCCTGCGAGGTTTGATACAATTTAATTAACCTAATTAAAAGCTCTGATTGCAGAGATGATTGGGGTAGAGCCAGCAGCAACTGCACATTTATAACGAGCTGGAAGGTGTGGGACTGGAGCCAAATGATATGCATCTCTAATGAGCTGGTGCTATTGAAGTGTGGATTTGGAACACTAACATTTATTTTTGGCAACAATGGCCAGTTTATCTTCATGATAGAAATTAGGAGGCCTTGATTGTACAGAGCAGGGAGCTCAGCACTGTGCACCCTGGGCTTCTCCAGCCCCACACAAGCATCCCGGAGCCCGTCTGCTCCCTGCTGATCCCCCAGCACAGCCCCCACCCCCAGCACACCCAATCCCCCCCACACCTACCTGGCAGACAGCACCCAGCACCCATGAGTCCTCACCTGGCAGTCCCAGATGAGCCTGGGGCAAGGTGCCAGCAGCTTTCTCCTCCAGCCTTCCACCCCTGTCCTCTCCTGACCCTCCTGTCCCACAGCCAGGCTGGGTTCCCAGCACAAGGAGCCCACCCCATTACACCCCCAGGCACCAAATAATACCCTGGGTCCTCACACCCTCCAGCTGAGCACCCAGGTAACAAAGAGCAGCCTGGAACAGAAACCCATCACCTGCAGCCACATCAGGGGCTTTAAGGCTTCTTCTGCCTGGGGTGATTGGGCCAGCCAGAGACCCATCCCCTGCCCTTGTCCCACACTCCAAAGCCAAAGAACCTTTTCTCCTCCTGTTCAAAGACAGAGGGACCATCAGCTCCTTGCAGCTCTGTGCTGTTCCAGGTGCTGGGCAGGATCCCTCATTCCTGGGCTGTACCTTTGCTTGATGGAGGAGATGGCACTCACCTTTCTCTCTTCATTTTTAAAGGCTACAAACCCTGCTCAGAGCCAAGGCAAGATCTGGCACCAGGTCTCATCCCCCAGAACCCACAGGGATATCCAGTGGGATGTCCCTGGGGTCCTGAGCAGCCAAGGTAGAGCAGCAAGGCTGCTGAGCCACTCAGAACATTTGATCCACACTAATTATGCTGGAAAAAAAAAAAAAAAAAAGCCCTTGTGATAACGAGTATGAAATGGAAGCATAGATAATACTCATCTCTGAGTGCCATTAATCTTTAAAACTGGAACAATAAGTGAAAACACTGCAGGGCATATGAAGCAAGGTGTGATTCACATCTGCTCCTCTGCTGATTTATTGGCACACAGCAACTTTCCTGCCTGGTTTCAACAGAGCTGCATTACATAACCCACAGAGTGTTTTGCTTGTCTTTATCAAGCAAGGTATCTCTTTTTTTTTTTTTTTTTCAAATTATCTACTGTCCTTCTTCCCCAGTACAGCACAGGAGACAAAGCCCCCAAACCCCTGTCTCTCCCAGAGCTCCCACTCCATCCCCAGCACACTCCCCCTCCAAGCCAGAGCTCTCCAGGTCCTCTGCCACCCAGACCTATCACATCTATCTTGACATTTGATGCCTTTCTTTTTCAAATACCTCTCTCCGAGATTCACTTTCTTTTACTTAAGTTGTGAAATTGCTGAAATAACCCTTTAGCTGACTGGGGGGATGGGTGGGCAGCTGCTTCCCATTGCAGTCCTAGACAGATTTCTGACCTGTGGCTCTGAGCACTTTCAAAGTGTTGCTTCTCTTTTGGCCATACCCCTCAACAGAGCCTTTGGATGGGCTTTTTTATGCCACACTCCTGGAAAAACATTACCAGAGACATTTTTCTTTTGCAGGCTTTTAAATATTTACACCAACTTTGTGAAGGGATAATATATTCCACCTTTTTTTCCAGCTTTTTAAAAGCACGTGCCCCTTCTTGCAGCACAGCTGGGGGAAGAGATGGCTGCTGGGTGCAGTCTGCCTTGAAAAGCCAGGACAAACAGATCTGGGGGGGGATACAGATTGCTCTGAACCCTGCTCACTTGTCTGTCTGCAGCTCCCAGCATCATCCGACAGCTCCTCCAGACCTGGAGGGGCCCTGCTGAGTCCCACATCTCCTCCTGCCAGAGACACAGTCCTTAAAACCTCCCTCCCTATGCTGACAAAGCCCAAAGATGATCATCTTGTTGGAAGACAACCCAAATGCAAAACAGAAAGCTTCTAAAAACTGCCCCATAGGTTGCCAAGCATCTTATAAAGCTTGGCCATGGGCTTAACTATATCAAAATCATACACATGATTTTGTCAAAATCGTCCTAAACCAGGAAGGCAGCGAGCAGCTTACAACCCAGAAGTGTCACAGATTTACTTGCAAATGCTTGGCAATAATTTTGTTGGATTCCAGACCACAAGTCCAGGAGGGACTGTCAGATCCTGTGTTCTGACTGCCTGCCTGCTGCCATCCACTGCTTCTCAGAGAGCCAAGACCAAGACAAGCAGCTCAGGCTGGGTTTGGGCATTTCAGTCCTGAGGAAGCTGACCCAGAGCAGCCTCCAGCACCAGGTTCACCCAACTCAGACCTCAGTGAGAGCAGACAAGTGCTGGGGAGAAGGATGCCTGGATGCTCCTGGGAGCAAAATCATCATCCCTGGGGCAGGGGAAGGCAAGACCTCTCCAGCCCTTGGTTGTAAACTTCTGTGCCTCCGACCTGGTGAACGTGTAAACCTCAGGTGTCTGTGAGCAGAACAGAGCCAGAGATGTCACCAGGGTCTTCAGGGCACAGCTCCACAGCACGTGTCCTCTGCCTGGCCCCACAGTGTGAAAAGCCCCTGGGGAAGCTTCAACCAAATAAATGCATCAGGCCAACTGTTCCCTGGGACAGAAATCCTTCACCTCTGGAGATCCACAGCCCCAAAGCAGAATATTACAGCCCAGTATCAGCTGCAAGCAGGAGGTGCCTGCTGGGGGCAATGCTGGGCTCCCTGCTCCCTTCTGACCCTGCAAAGGTCCCTGGCCAGCTGGGACACCTTCCAGCCTGCTCAGCCTTCCCTCTGCATCCCTCCCAGAAGCAGGCATCAGACTTGTTCCAGGAGGATGCCAGGCAGGCTCCTGGAGCACAGGATGTGTGCTGAGGCTGGGGCAGAGAGGGGCAGGGGCTGGCCTGAGGTGCCCCTTAGGTGGGCCCAGAGTGACAAGAGGGGTGAGGGACACAGCTGTGCAGAGGGTCACATTTTTTCAGTCCGTGTTGCCCTAAAAAACAAATGTCCCAGGATGCAGACAATAATGTTTTTATGAGACTCTAAATTCTAAACTCAAACGCTCTTTGTAGTGGACTAATAGCCAACACGTGGCCCTGCGTCTCATGCTGAACTTTTGTGGTCCTGCAGGGGGAAAAAAAAGGCCCTGGTGAGCATTTACACTGAGCACTTTGTTCTCCCAGATTAGTAGAGCAAAGAGAATAATGTATTGAGACTCTCAGCCCGTGCCAGTTTGGCTTCATTTGTCCTTCTGAACTTGACCTGAGAGATAATGTTTCCTTCTAATCTGCTGCCGTCCACCTCCAGCAGGGACCCAGTGAATAATTCTCTCAAACAAGCCCCGATTCTTAGGATTCTGTCTGGCCCCAACCTTTTCTCCCCTTTACAGAGTAATTGTTGTGCTCATGACATGGTAATAGCCCAAGCTGTATTCCAGCCCACACTTGCCATGGCCACACAAACAAGGTTCAGGCTGTGCTGCTTTGGGGATAATGTCTGCTCCTTTGGCATTATTTGAAAGAATGTGCCACGTCCCTTTGCCAGCCTGCCTGCGTCACATCACAAGGCAGATACTGTGGCTTCTCAAGAAGCCAGCACATCCTCCAAAGAGCTAAGTCTTTTTTTTCTTTTTTTTTTTTTTTTCCATGCCTGATAATAAATTACTGTTAGGCTCCCATGGAAAGAAGAGGCAAGGAAGAGGAAACGAGGCTTATGAGTCTCTGGTTCATTTGACAGATCTTTCCTATTCTTTTCTCTTCAGGTGCTTATGTCACCCTTTCACAATGATATTTTAATAAGCCTCTGTAAGCTTCACAAATTGCCCTTTACATCTGTAGGAGATGGGAAGCTCCAGGGGATGAGCAATATCCACACTGAATGCACAAGAAACTCATTATCTCACCTGCTCCTGGATATCACTCTCTAGGGATACCTGAGCTGGGTGCCCCCTCTGAAAACTCCCAGGGGAGCTCCCTCTGCTGCAGAGAGAATCAGCAACACCAGAGCTGGCTTCGTGGTGTCTTTTGGGGAGGATAAAGCTAAACTGAGGTCAGATAGTGTGGTCGGGCACTGTCAGGGACCTTTGCTCTTAACTCTGCTCCTGAGCTTAAGAAATAACCCCCTGATACCTCCCAGGAAGGCTGGAGAAAGGGAAGCCTAAAGCTTGGCTGCTAAGGTGTTCCTTTGCTAAGGGGAGGCTGGCTGACTCAAGTAATTACTGTTATTTACTGCTAAATAATGGGGTGGCTCAGACTGACATTTGCATTGCATCCAAGTGTCACCCAGCACCTGGCAGCTGCTCAGGCTGTGGTGGGGCAGGGTGAGCACCTGCATGGATGTGCCAGCACATAGGTGTGCATGCATGTGGATCCTGGGAGCATGCATGCAGAGGGATGTGTGCTGGCTGCAGTCTGTGTGGGCTCTTTCCTGACTAGTCCATGCATGGCAAGGGGGTTTCTCTCCAGGAAATATAGGAAAAAAAACCCAAAAAAACCACCTCTCAGGTGCAGGTTCACACACGAGCATGTCTGTGCAAAAACGTGCAGCATCCAGTGTGGGTATAAGATTGCTTATCTCCCAGAGCAGTGGGGAAAAGAACCAAAAAGGCACTGAGAGGGGTTTGGCTCCCCCAGTCTGTGCTTAGTACTGGGTGCTGCAGCCCCTGCAAGCCCTACCTGTCCCAAACCTCCCCATCCCCACAGCTCAGGCTCTGCCCTGTCCCTGGGTTTGCTCCGGAGCTCCCAGAGCAATGCAGTGAGTGTGAAATATTCCTGCACAAGACAGCTTGTTCCAAGGGAACAGGAGCTCAGACAACCTGAGCAGGAATGGTGGTGTCCTCTGTGTATCATGAGGATGGTCTCCTGCCAAATTCCTCTGCACCTCCTGCCTCTATTAAACGTGTCAATCATTCCTTGGCAATCCAAGCCCCAGAGAAGAGCTGAGAGGCAACTTCAGAGGGTTCAGTTGCTTTCATTAAAAGGTGAAAAATACATGCTGAGCAGGAGCTGAGAGTGGGGCTGCTGAACCCTTCCTGCCAGGGAAGGGAAACCACGACCCTCCCCATAGTCCCACTGTCAGCCCATGGAATACCCCCTGATACTGACTGTTCAGAGACAGCCCCCAGACCCTCATCTGGGAGTCTCAGTCTCGTTGGGTGACTGGGAAAGCTGAGGGGGAGCCTCAGGGGTGAGGGGATGCAAAGAAGGCAAAGGGGATGGAGGAAAACCCATGCACACAGCCTCTGGATGGGGCAGGCAAGGGACAGCAGTGATCTGCCTGGGGTCACAGCACTGGGATGGTGTCTGTGAGCCTGGATGGTGCCAGCAGTGTCCTCGCCAGCTCTTACAAGTCAGCACAGGAGATGGAAGGGAATCAGCTCCTGTTTCTGGAGCTGAACCCAAGCAAAAGGGCTGGGGTGTTTGGCTTCTCACCCTCAGCTCCAGCTGCAGTGCTGGGGGGGAAGGTGCCCTCCTCGTGGGTGGCACCAGGGCTGCTGTGGCAGGACCAGCAGTGCTGGCACCTGGGGAGCAGTGGGGCTCTGGGAAGAGAAGAGCAGAGGCCAAATGACTCAAAGATTCCTGGCAAGGGTAAAGCTGGTGCCAGCCCAGCCCAGCATGAGAGAGACGGACAAGGGGCAGGGATCTGCCAGAGGAATATGGTCAGGGAAATGGGGACAGGGGACACCAAGTGATGGGAGGTTCAGGGGCAGTGAGATTGGAGGCTGCAGCTATTCCTGTTTCATGAGGCAAGGCAAAAAGGATGTTGCACAAGAGCAGACACACTTTAACTGCACCTGCAGCCCCCCATGACCAGGACCCTGACCCCAGCCCACTGCAGAGAGGCTCAGCAAGTGAAAGGCTCCTGGGAAGGTGGCTTTGCCCTGGGGGCAGGGACTCTCCTGCTGGCAGATGCTCCCCACTGCCCTGGGAAATGCCAGGGTCCAGCTGGGCACTGATGACAATCTCGAGCCCCAATTCTTCCTGGACCCTTCCTTCCCCAACAGGGATATTGATGTGTACACAACCCCTGTGCTCAGCTGAGCCCAGAAAAGCACCTCCCTTGGAATGGACACCAGTGAGTGTCTCAAGAGGCTCTGGGACAGCTCTGCATGGGGCAGTGGGTGAGCCAGACCCTGGTCCCTGCTTGCCCAGTCCAGGGGCTCCTGGAGGGCCTCAGCACCACTCCCACCCGGGCAGCTCTCATCTCTTCCCCTGCTGCTCTGCTTCTTCCCTCTGCCTTTGCCTCCTCTTGTAATTGCTTTGATCTTCACTCCAGGGGCTCACGGTTAAAAATTCATGTTTCACAGATGTTGCTGCCCATGGCTTGAAAAATGGCTTTTCTTCCCCAGGTAGTGGCTCACACCAGCTCCTGAGTGAGACTGTTCAGCTCTGAGGACAAAACATCTTTGGGGTCCTTGTGCCCTGCTGGGATGGGACAGGACAGGACAGGAGGGATGAGCTGTGACCAAGCTGTGTGCCCAGGACAGGGACAGACTGGGATGGGACAGGACAGGAGGGATGAGCTGTGACCACGCTGTGTGCCCAGGACAGGGACAGACTGGCTCCCTGGCCATTTTCCCGGTGGCCACCTTGTCTCCCCATCTTGCCCAGCTTCACCAGGGGCTGGGTTAGAGGCAGGCTGGGAGCCCAGGGCAAGCCCAGCCTGGGAACGGTCCTGACTCCCGTCCTGCCGGTGTTTTGGGAAGGGAGGGGAGGGATGGATGCAGCGCCCGGGGCAGCGGGGTGGGTGCAGCAGGAAGTCAGGCTTGCTGAGCTGGGTGTGTAGCATGTGGGGATGCTTGTCTGGGCTCCCAAAGCATTTTCCAAACACTTTAATTATAGTGATTTATATGGCAAAAGTGTGGGGGCGAGAGCTTGGGAAAGGCATTAGCAGGTTTCTTCTGAGGGCTCTAATCAGAGGCAGGTGATGGGGGGGAGGGAGGGTACAGCACAGGGGGTGTCCCTTGAACTGCAGTGTCAGGAGAGTTTTGAGGGATGCAGAACCTCCCAGCCACGCCAGGGATGTGCTGATGGCATCCTTGAGCTCTTGGTGCTCAATGTGCTCCTGCAGGAACAGCCCTGGCACCAGGAATGCCACCAGCCATGGGGCTCCAGTCCCCTTGCCTGCTCCTGAGCCAAGGAACATCCAGGGCATCACCACCCACACATAGCACTGTCCATGTGCATGAACACCAGACCATGGGGCTCACAAGTGCCTTTACCAGGTAGCCACCAGAAAACACTCCACAATCCCACAGCAACCCAGCTCCTCTTGCTGGTGTTACTTGAAAAATCAATAACCTCTGCTCTTCCTGTTTTGCAGAACACCATTCTCTTAAATCTCCAGGGTGTTTCTTCCACACATGCACACACAGACACTCACCCCACGTCCTGCAGTTCGCTGCTCTCTGCACAGACCCAGCAGCTCCAGCACCCCAGGGCTGCACAGCCCCCCCTGAACCCTCCGAGCCTCACGAGCCCTCCTTACTCTGAGGATTCTGTCAGGGTTCTGATCACACCAGGCTGGTGCCAGGGCTGGTGGCACAGCCTGGTTATCAGCTGGTGAGGGTTGGCAGCAGAGCTGGAGTGGTGGCTCTGACCCCTCTGAGCTACCCCAGGACACGGCCCTGGCAGCGTGGCCACAGCACTTGTCACCCCCACTGCAGTCCTGCTCTGTTTTCTGGTAAATAACCTTTTCCTGTCCTTTTTGATCCTGATGTTTATTGATGTCTGAAATCCCTCACAGCCAGGTCTGGCCTCAGACAGCCGAGGTGCCCTGCACACCCCAGGGCCACAGAGCTGGGGGGGGCGAGGGGCAGAGCCAGCCCTGCTTCACCAGGATGCCCCCAGCCTCCCTCACACACACATTTCCTTTCAGATGTGGCTGGGGGGATGCTCCCA